>NC_134699.1:35513732-35852065 GCF_050947455.1 Rhinoderma darwinii
AATACCAGCAAAACCCAAAACAGAAAAACTACCAAGCAAAATCTGCGCTCCAAAAGCAAAATGGCGTTCCCTTTTTTCTGAGCCCTGCAGCGTGCCCAAGCAGCAGTTTGCGCCCACACATATGGCGTCGCCATACCCGAGAGAACCCGCTTAACGTTTTATGAGTTATTTGTCTTCTGTGGCACAAACTGGGCACAACATATTATGCACTAAAATGGCATATCGGTGGAAAATTAAAATTTTCACTTTGAACCATCCGCTGCGCATTAACCCCTTTGCGCACTGACTTAATTGCCCGTCATGGTGCGGTGGTTGATGTATGGAGCCGGCTCACGTGCCGAGCCCGCTCCATACGCTGCGGGTGTCGGCTGTGTATTACAGCAGGCCCCCTCGGTACTAACGGACAGGTACAGCGATCGCTCTGTTACAGAAGCCTGTAAGAATAAAAATATACTGCAATACATAAGTATTGCAGTATATTGAACCAGCGATCCAATGATCGCTGGATCAAGTCCCCTAAGGGGATTGATTAATAAAATGTGTAGAAGAATTATAGTTATTAGTAGTGAGAATTTTATTTTTTTAAAGTTAAAAAAACAAAACACCTTTTCGCATTTTTCTTCTAAAGTAATGTAAAAAAATGAACAAAATTGGTATCGCTACGTCCGTAAAAGTCCGAACTATTACAATATACCATTATTTAATTTGCACAGTGCACACCTTAAAAAAATGTAATAAAGTTTTGCATCCGTGCCGGGCCGGGCAGATCTGGGCAGTGACATCAGCGGCAACTCCTGAAGGCGAATCCCCATGTGTTCGGGGATTCCGCTTCAGGAGTTTCCCCTGATGTCACTGCCCAGATATGGACAGAGACATCAAGCGCTCTGTCCAGGAGCGGAATCCCCGAAAACACGGGAATTCCGCTCCTTCAAGGAGCTAAAGTGCGGCTAGCACATAGCAGAGCGGGGAGATACCTCCCTGCTCTGCTATAGTGGCGTCGTTGCAGTAGTAGCAGCCGCAGCAGCAGCAGCTGCTAGCGACGCCATCGAAGGTGTCGCCGGGCCAGGGCGCTTTTAAAACAAGCAGTGAAAGGGAGCCAGCGCAGTGCTCCCTTCCACCTGCTGTACACCCCGGCCCTGCCACACAGTGTACAGCGATGCCATTCGTCAGAATGGCATCAACTCCTCCTCCTCACATGCACTCTGCGCTGTGAGGAGGAGGAGGAGATAGAGCGCAAGCGCCGGAAAACCCGGCCGTCACTCGGGACACATCCCTGTGATGGCCGTGTATTACCCGTCCCCATAGACTTCTATGGGAGCCGGGCGGCCGGGTATCCGGCCGAAGATAGAGCAAGTCCTATTTTTTGACGACCGGTTTTTCCGGCCGTCAAAAAATCGGTCGTGTGAATAGCCCCATTAGGGGTCTATTATTCCTAATGCAGCCGGGTGACGGCCGATTTATGAACGGCCGGCACCCGGCCGGGAAACCCTGTCGTGGGAATGAGGCCTAAATATTATGTAGACGGGGACAGAAGTTACTGAACTAAGTTGCTTAACCCTTTCACGACCAAGGACGAAAATGAACGTCCTGGTCGGCTGCTAGTTCCCGCACCAGGACGTTCATTTTCGTCAGCATTTCAAACTGTCACTCTGTGTAAACACAGAGTGACAGGCGCGCGCTGACAGCTGTCCTAGACAGCTGAGAGATCAGTCTCGCCGGACAGTGGACCATCGCCGCTGCTTTCGGCAATTAACCCTTTAAGTGCGGCGACGGATTGCCGTCGCCGCATTTAAGTGGTTTGAAGCACATCGGCAGCCCCCACGAAGTGATCGTGGGGGCTACCGATGCTTGTCACGGCAATCGTAGGTCAGATAATGACCTCCGGGTTGCCATGTACGGATGCCTCGGAGGAGCAGCCTCCGGCCGGTCCTCCGAGGCTTCCTGTCAGTGTGACAGTTATGTCACACTGACAGTTGGAGTACATTACACTACGTGCGATCAAAGCTGCAAGTCTAAGTGTCCCCTAGTGGGACAAGTGAAAAAAGTAAAAAAGAGTAATACAAATGTTTTCAAAAAAGTGTAAAAATAAAAGTTATAAGTTCTATAAACACTAAATGCTTTTTTTCCCTATAATAAGACTTTTATTATAGAAAAAAAATTAACACGTTAAAAAAGTACACATATTTTGTATCACCGCGTTCGTAACGACACCAACTATAAAACTATAATGTTATTTTTCCCGCACGATGAACACCCCAAAAAAAATCAATAAAAAAACTACGACAGAATCACAATTTTTTTGGTCACCACCGCTCCCTAAATAAAGAATAAAAAGTGATCAAATAGTCGCATGTACCCGAAAATAGTACCAATAAAAACTTCTATCCGTCCCGCAAAAAACAAGCCCTTACACAGCTTTTTTGACAAAAAAATAAAAAAATTATGGCTCTCAGAATATTGTGACAGAATTTTTTTTTTTAGAAATAAGTCATTTTATTGTGCAAATGCTAAAAAAAGGACCAAACCTATATACATATGGTATCGCCGTAATCGTACAACACGCAGAATAAAGTAAAAATGTCATTTATAGCGTACGGTGAGCGCCGCCAAAAAAAACCCTAAAAAACGGTGTCAGAATTCCAGTTTTTTTGCTCAGGATTGCAAAAAAATTGAATAAAAAGTGATAAAAAAAAATCGCATGTACCCCAAAATGGTACCAATGAAAACTACAGATTGTCCCGCAACAAATAAGCCCTCACAGGGCTCCAGTGGTGAAAAAATAAAAAAGTTCTGGCTTTCAGAATATGGCGATGCAAAATGTGCACAGTGTTCAAAAGTGGATAAGATCGGGCGCCATTTATCAGTGCGACACCGGCCACACATCTATGAAATATTATTTATTTACCCCATTATCATACCCTCTTATTATGCCATGATGTACTCCGCACAGATTACATATACCCCACATTATAAACTGAAATACCAGCGAAACCCCAAACAGAAACCTACCAAGCAAAATCTGCGCTCCAAAAGCAAAATGGTGCTCCCTCCCTTCTGAGCCCTGCAGCGTGCCCAAGCAGCAGTTTGCGCCCACACATATGGCGTCGCCATACCCGAGAGAACCCGCTTAACGTTTTATGAGGTATTTGTCCTCTGTGGCACAAACTGGGCACAACATATTATGCACTAAAATGGCATATCGGTGGAAAATTGCAATTTTCACTTTGAATCATCCGCTGCGCATTAACCCCTTTGCGCACTATGACTTAATTGCCCGTCATGGTGCGGCGGTTGATGTATGGAGCCGGCACACGTGCCGAGCCCGCTCCATACGCTGCGGGTGTCGGCTGTGTATTACAGCAGGCCCCCTCGGTACTAACGAACAGGTACAGCGATCGCTCTGTTACAGAAGCCTGTAAGAATAAAAATATACTGCAATACATTAGTATTGCAGTATATTGTACCAGCGATCCAATGATCGCTGGATCAAGTCCCCTAAGGGGATTGATTTATAAAATGTGTAGAAGAATTATAGTTATTAGTAGTGAGAATTTTTTTTTTTTAAAGTTAAAAAAACAAAACACCTTTTCCCATTTTTCTTCTAAAGTAATGTAAAAAAATGAACAAAATTGGTATCGCTACGTCCGTAAAAGTCCGAACTATTACAATATACCATTATTTAATTTGCACAGTGCACACCGTAAAAAAAAAATAAATAATTGAAACCGCCAAAATCGCTGTTTTTGTTTTTTTTGTCACCTTCGCTCTAAAAAAAATATGTAATACAACTTTTGAATCACTTTTTATGTACCATAAAATGGTACCAATAAAAACTGCAGCTCCTCCCGCAAGAAATAAGACCTCACACCACTCTATTGATGGAAAAATAAAAAAGTTATGGCTCTTGGAAAGCGGGGAGTGAAAATCTAAAATATGAAACCAAAAAATGGATCAGTCCTGAAAGGGTTAATTCATTTCTAATGAAAAACCGTATGACCACAAATGGGGTATTTCCGTACTCGGGAGAAATTGCTTTATAAAAAAATGGTTGTTTTTTTCCTTCTTTATCCCTTGTGAAAATGAGAAAATGCAACATTTTAGTGGAAAAAATTTTGATATTAATTTTCGCGCCCTAATTCTAATAAACTCTGCAAAAGACCCGTGGGGTCTAAATGCTCACTATACCCCTAGAAAAATTCCTTGAAGGTTTTTCCAAAATGGGGTCACTTTTGGTGGGATTCCACTGTTTTGGTCCCTCCAGTGCATTGCAAATGCGACATGGCACCGAAAACCATTCCAGCAAAATCATAAATCCAAATGGCGCTCCTTCCCTTCTGAGCCCTGCTGTGGGTCCAAACTGCAGTTTATTACCACATGGGGTATTGTCGTAATCTGGAGACATTGCTTTACAAATGTTGGGGTGCATTTTCTTCGTTATTCCTTGTAAATAATAAAAATTTCTATGTTGTTTCAGAAAAAAAGTACATTTTAATTTTTACAGACTAATTCCAATATATTTAGCTAAAAACCTGTGTGGTCAAAATTCTAACTATACCCCTAGATAAATACCTTAAGGGGTCTAGTTTTCGAAATGGGGTCGTTTATGGGGAGTTTCTATCCTTCTGGCAGCTCAAAGCTTCTCCAAATGTACAGTGGGGCCTAAAACATTTTCAAGCAAAATATGAGTCCTGAAAGCCTCCGAGTGCTCCCTTTGGGGCCCTGCCGTGTGTCCAAACAACGCATTAGGGCCACAATGTGGGTATTTTTGAAAACAGGAGAAAGAGGGTGATAGATTTTGGGGTGTTTTTCTTCATTTTCATGTTCGCTTTACAAAGAAATCGGTCTTCAAACAAATACTTTTATGAAAAAAGTGAAATTATTATTTTTTCCACCTGATATGCATTAAATTTAGCAAAGAACTGTGAGGTCAAAATAATTACTATACACCTAAATAATTACGTTATGGGGTCTAGTTTTCTAAATGGGGTCGTTTATGGGGAGTTTCTATCGTTCTGGCAGCTCAAAGCCTCTCCAAATGTACAGTGGGGCCTAAAACATTTTCAAGCAAAATATGAGTCCTGAAAGCCTCTGGGTGCTCCCTTCCTTTTGGAACCTGCCGTGTGTCCAGGCAGCGCATTAGGGCCACAATGTGGGTATTTTTTAAAACAGGGTGATAGATTTTGTGGTGTGTTTCTTCATTTTCATGGTCGCTTTACAAAGAAATTGGTCTTCAAACTGATACTTTTATGAAAAAAAGTGAATTTTTTTTTTCACCTGCTATGTATTAAATTTACCAAAAAACTGTGGGGTCAAAATACTTACTATACCCCTAGGTAAATACCTTAAGGGGTCTAGTTTTCTAAATGGGGTCATTTGTGGGGGTTTCCATCACTCTGAGACCTATGAGCCTCTGAAAACCTGGCTTGGTGCAGGAAAACAAAATGTACTTCAAAATTTATAAAATGATTATTCAATTTGTAAGTCCTCTAAATTGCTGAAAATGTATTTTATTTTTTTCAAAAGTGCTGCCAAAATAGAGTAAAGAGATAGAAATATATATTTAATTAAAAAAAAATTATAGTATGTGTGTACATGTGACATATTGCAGTTAAAAATAGGGGAAAATGGTAATTTTTACAAAATTTCTTCCATTTTTCTATTTTTTAATTAATTTCTGCAAATTGTATCAGTCTACTTTTACCACTAAAATAAAGTACAACATGTGACGAAAAAACAATGTCAGAAGTACTTGGATATTCAAAACTTTCACAGGGTTATTCTCTGATAAAGGCAGACATACCAGACAAATCTGGCTTGGTCATTAAGGTACAAACATGCCCAGTCATTAAGGAGTTAAGAACTCTTGGGTGCAACCCATCTGATCCTGGAGCCTTGTACTCATTTATTTTATTTAACTTAGCTTGGACCATATCTACATTCAGCCAATTCAGTATATTAGTTGATGCATTTACAGCACTGCCACTGCCTACGTTTAGTATTGCCTTAATCATAATGACCAACAGAATAAAGATGGTTTTTTTTACCGCATAGTGAAAGACGTATTTTCTTTTCCAAGTACATTGTATAGTACATTAAATCATGTCAATAGAAACCATGATATCTCCTGCAAATAAATAAGCCTTCAAACCACTCCATTGATGGAAAAAATATAAAAGTTATGGCTTTTGGAAGGCAGGGAGTGAAAAACAAAAATGAAAAATGGCTGTGGCACCAGGGGGTTAAATTTAAAACAGGCACATCAAGTCCATATCCTCTCAGTTTAAATAACCTCTCAGTCCGCAATGGATGTTCCCAAAAGGTGCCTAAATTATATCTTCCATAGTTACATAAACATAATAATATAGCCATAAATAACATAAAACAAATCCCACTGATCTCATATTAATCCGTTAGTGACCGCCAATACGCCTTTTCACGGTGGCCACTAATAGTCTTTATTCCGATACATATGCCTTTTAACGGCGCTGCATCAGAATAAATAGAGCAGGGAGCCATTAAATGTCCCTGCTCTGGGAGCAGCTCTGTTCGAACAGGTGAGATCGATATAAGTATTGATCTCGCCAGTTTAACCCTTCAGATGCGGCGCTCAATTGCGAGCGCCGCATCTGAGTAGCTTTGGAGAGAAGGAGGGAGCTCCCTCTCTCACCCCACCGGCATCCTGTGATAAGATTAGAGGATGTCGGTGGTTTCTATGGCAGCCAGGGGGCCTAATAAAGTGCCTCAGGCCTACCACTAGTTATGCCTGCTAGGCCATGCCAGAGGCATGGCCTAGCAGATGCCTGTCCGTTTTACACAGACAGGCACTAATACACTGCAATAAAAAAGTATTGCAGTGTATGATAAATGCGATCGGAGGTTCGCATAGTGAAGTCCCTGGTGGGACTAGTAAAAAAGTAAAAACAAAGTTTATTACAGTTAATAATAAAAAATAAGTGAAAAAAAAATTTAAAACGCATTTTCCCCTTACAAAATGCTTTATTATTAAAAAAACTAAGTAAAAACGTTACACATATTTGGTATCGCTGCATCCATAACGACCCCAACTATAAGGTTATTATTTAACCCGCAAGGTGAACGCCGTAAAAAATAAAATAAAAAACATGGCGTGGCCGGATGTAGAAGGGAGCAGCAGCAAGGAATCCCAGCTCTGTACATGAGGTGACTAAAACGGCTAAAAGCAGACACGTAACTGCCAAAAAAATCCTCCTGCAGCACACCGCTACCTAGCTGACAACCCAGGGTACCTGCTGACATGACTAGGACGAGAAGGAAGCCAGGAAGCCCTGCAAAACTTACCTCTTTCTTTGCCAGCACAGCACAGAGCCAAGATGGCGCGGGACCGCATGGTGTTTCAGCCTCCTCGCGGCGGGCGCACAGCCCACAGTCATCTCCTCGTTCTGACATGGTCGGAAAATCGAGGATCTCCAAGCCGGCCCTACAGCAGACCAACCAAGGTGAGACCCATAACCAGTCTCCCCTGCACAACAAGCCATGCTGCAGAGTCTCCATGGGGGAATATGCAGCAACATCTTCCCCATACAGGGACTCTCCCTCACATTCAATGCCCTCAGCAGAACACCCTATTACTATCTCTGACATGAAATGTCTGCTAAAAGAGCTGAAAGATACCATACATGCTGATATTCATGGTGCAATATCATCTCTCCACACTGAGTTGATCGCAATAGGAGAAAGAACAGCACATTTAGAAGATAAAATGGAGGATTTCACCACAGCCCATAACAGCTTAGTGGACGCTCATAATGCTACAGAGGATGATCTAACACTTATTAACCCCTTCCCGCTCCTTGACGTACTATTACGTCATGGCAGCTGTATCGTTCGCGCTCCATGCCGTAATAGTACGTCTCGGGAGTAACGGCCGTTTCGGCCGTCCTCCCGACACATACAGGAGCTGTGACGCTGCTGTCTTGTTCAGCAGCTGTCACAGCTCCTACAGCGGGGACCGATCGCTGTGTCCCCGCTGATTAACCCCTTAAAAGCCGCGTTCTATAGAGATCGCGGCTTTTTAGGGGTTAAGCTGCCATCGCCGGCCTGCTACGCGATAGCGGCCGGCGATGGTGACTATGGCAACCGGACACCAAACAATGGCGTCCGGCTATGCCATAGACGGAAGCCTAGTGGGTCCTGACAACGTCAGGACCCACTATGCTTGCTGTCAGTGAGTAGCTGACAGTTCTAATACACTGCACTACGCATGTAGTGCAGTGTATTAGAATAGCGATCAGGGCCTCCTGCCCTCATGTCCCCTAGTGGGACAAAGTAATAAAGTAAAAAAAAAGTTAAAAAAAGATGTGTAAAAATAAGAAAATAAAAGTTTTAAAAGTAATAAAAGTAAAAGTCCCACTTTTTCCCTTATCAGGCCTTTATTATTAATAAAAATATATAAACAAACAAATAAACTATACATAATTGGTATCGCCGCGTCCGTAACGGCCTGAACTACAAAATTATTTTGTTATTTATCCCGCACGGTGAACGCCGTAAAAAAAAATATTAATAAACCGTACCACAATCACAATTGTTTGGTCACTTCACCTCCCAAAAAATGGAATAAAAAGAGATCAAAAAGTCGCATGTACCTAAAAATGGTACTGATGGAAAATACAGTTCGTTACGCAAAAAATAAGTCCTCGCACGGCTTTATTGATTGAAAAATAAAAACGTTATGGCTCTTAGAATAAGGTAACACAAAAAGTGAATGATTGTTTGCAAAACGTATTTTATTGTGCAAACGCCATAAGACATAAAAAAAAACTATAAACATCTGGTATCGCCGTGATCGTATCGCCCCGCAGAATAAAGTTAATATATCATTTATAGCGCACGGTGAACGCTGTAAAAAAAAAAGTATACAAAAACAATAGTAGAATTGCTGTTTATTAGTCACCACGCCACCTAAAAATGGAATAAAAACTGATCAAAAAGCCGCATGCACCCCATGAAAACTACAATGGATTCCTCAAGGGGTCTAGTTTCCAAATTGGGGTCACTTTTGGGGGGTTTCCAATGTTTTGGCACCACAAGACCTCTTCAAACCGGACATGGTGCCTAATAAAAAAGAGGGCTCAAAATCCGCTAGGTGCTCCTTTGCTTCGGAGGCCGGTGCTTCAGTCCATTACCGCCCGAGGGCCACATGTGGGATATTTCTCTAAACTGCAGAATCTGGGCAATAAGTATTGAGTTGCGTTTCTCTGATAAATCCTTTTGTGTTATAAAAAAAATGGTATAAAAAGAGTAAATGTCACCTCTACTTTGCTCTAAATTTCTGTGAAACACCTAAAGGGTTCATAAACTTTCTAAATGCTGTTGTGAATACTTTGAGGGGTCTAGTTTCTAAAATGGGGTGTTTGATAGGGGTTTCTAATATATGGGCCCCTCAAAGCAACTTCAGAAATGAACTGGAACCTAAAAAAATAAATAAATGAGGCAATACTTCGCTTCTTACATTATACTGATAATGAGCCGTGCCCACTCCGAGATGACCCCAGTTTTGACCGTTTGTATAAACGGAGACCCCTATTAGACCGTTCCAGTGCCCGGTTTTCCCAAGCATACACCCCCGAGAAGTGTATTTCTATTGATGAGTCCCTGGTACATTTTAAAGGGAGGGTTCAATTCCGCCAGTACCTGCCAGGTAAGAGGGCAAGGTATGGCGTGAAGATGTATAAGCTGCGAGAGTGCATCAGGGTATACCTACAGGTTTAGGATATATGAAGGAAAGGCCACCCCCAAACCAGACTGCATCCTGGACTACAATAGGTACATGGGAGGGATGGACTTGTCAAATCAAGTCCTGAAGCCCTACAGCGCCATGCGGTGAGGTATAAGAAGCTGGCCGGGCACATCATACAGATGGCTTTGTACAATGCGTATGTGCTACGTCGATGTGCAGGCCAGAGGGGAACTTTCCTGGAATTTCAAGATCTAATCTTTAGGGACCAGGAAGGGGGGGCGCATCGTACCAGGGCAACACTTTCCAGGAGAAGGTCCCCAAACCGGTGGAAAGGGAAAGAGTCAAAAGAGGTGCAGAGTCTGCTATAAGAGGGGGATAAGGAAGAACACAATATACCAATGTGACACGTGTCCCGAAAAACCAGGGCTCTGTATAAAAGATTGTTTTAAAATGTATCATACATCCCTTGATTTTCAATTTACCCTGATGCACTCCGCACAGCTTACCCCCCTCATCTTTCCCTTCTGAGCCCTGCCGTATGCCCAGGCAGCTGATAACAGCCACATGTAGGGTATTGTCGTACCCAGGAGAACCCACATTACAATTTAAGGGGTGTATATCTCCGGTGGCGCATGCTGGGCACACTATATTGGACACTGAAATGGCATATACATATATAAAATTGCAAATCTCACACTGCACCATCTGCTGCGCATTATCTTTTACACAGTACCTGTGGGGTCAAAATGCTCACTACACCTCTAGATGAATGTCTTAAGGGGTGTAGTTTTTAAAATGGGGTCACTTCTCGGGGGTTTCAACTGTACTGGTACCTCAGGGGCTTCTGCACACATGACTTAGCACCAGAAAAGCTCCAGTAGGCCAAATGGTGGTCCTTTCCTTCTGAGCCCTCCCATGGGCCCAAAGGGCAGTTTATCACCACAAATGGGGTATTGCCGCACTAAGGACAAATTGGGCAACAAAATGGGGTATGTTGTTCCTTGTGAAAATAAGAAATTTTGATCAAAAATGACATCTTATTGGAAAAAATATCATTTTTTTCATTTCACAGCCCAATTCAAATAGGTGCTGTGAAAAAACTGTGCGGTCAAAATGATAACAAAAACCATAAATGAATTCCTTGAGGGGTGTAGTTTCCAAAATGGGGTCACTTCTGGTGGGTTTCCATTGCTTTGATACCTCTGGGGCTCTGCAAATGCAACATGGCACCCGAAAACCAATCCAGCAAAATCTGGACTCCAACAAACACATAGCGCTCCTTTCCGTCTGAGCCCTCCCATGGGCCCAAACGGCAGTTTATCACCACAAATGGGGTATTGCCGCACTAAGGACAAATTGGGCAACAAAATGGGGTATGTTGTTCCCTGTGAAAATAAGAAATTTTGATCAAAAATGACATCTTATTGGAAAAAATATAATTTTTTTCATTTCACAGCCCAATTCAAATAGGTGCTGTGAAAAACCTGTGCGGTCAAAATGATAACAAAAACCATAAATGAATTCCTTGAGGGGTGTAGTTTCCAAAATGGGGTCACTTCTGGTGGGTTTCCATTGCTTTGATACCTCTGGGGCTCTGCAAATGCGACATGGCACCCGAAAACCAATCCAGCAAAATCTGGACTCCAACAAACACATAGCGCTCCTTTCCTTCTGAGCCCTCCCATGGGCCCAAACGGCAGTTTATCACCACAAATGGGGTATTGCCGCACTAAGGACAAATTGGGCAACAAAATGGGGTATGTTGTTCCCTGTGAAAATAAGAAAATTTGATCAAAAATGACATTTTATTGGAAAAAATATCATTTTTTTCATTTCACAGCCCAATTCAAATAGGTGCTGTGAAAAAACTGTGCGGTCAAAATGATAACAAAAACCATAAATGAATTCCTTGAGGGGTGTAATTTCCAAAATGGGGTCACTTCTGGTGGGTTTCCATTGTTTTGATACCTCAACGCCTCTTCAAACCTGGCATGCTGCCTAAAATATATTCTAATAAAAAAGAGGCCTCAAAATGCACTAGGTGCTTCTTTGCTTCTAGGGCTTGTGTTTTAGTCCACGAGCGCAGTAGGGCCACATGTGGGACATTTCTAAAAACTGCAGAATCTGGACAATACATATTTAGTAGTGTTTCTCTGGTAAAACCTTCTCTGTTACTAAAAAAAAATTGAATAAAATTGAAATTCAGCAGAAAAAATGAAATTTGCAAATTTAATTTCCACTTTGCTTTAATTCCTGTGAAATGCCTGAAGGGTTAAAAAACTTTCTATATGCTGTTTTGAATACTTTGAGGGGTCTAGTTTTTAAAATGGGGTGTTTTATGGGGGTTTCTAACACATAGTCCCCTCAAATCCACTTCAGAACTGAACTGGCACCTTCAAAAAAAGGCTTTTGAAATTTTCTTAAGAATATGAGAAATTGCTGTTTATGTTCTAAGCCTTGTAACGTCCAAGAAAAATAAAAGAATGTTCAAAAAACGATGCCAATCAAAAGTAGACATATGGGAAATGTGAACTAGTAACTATTTTGGGTGGTATAACCGTCTGTTTTTCAAGCAGATGCATTTAAATTCTGAAAAATGCTATTTTTTGTAAATTTTCTCAAAATTTTGCAATTTTTCACAAATAAAGACTGAATATATCGACCAAATTTTACCACGAACATGAAGCCCAAAGTGTCACGAGAAAACAATCTCAGAATCGCTTGGATAGGTTTAAGCATTCCGACGTTATTACCACATAAAGTGAAATATGTCAGATTTGAAAAATGGGCTCTGAGCCTTAAGGCCCAAACTAGGCTGCGTCCTTAAGGGGTTAAGCTGAAACTAGCTGACCTAGAAGACCGCTCTAGGAGAAATAATATTAGATTCAGAAACATCCCTGAAAATATTTCAGACGACAAGCTAAAAGAATATTTAACCGACTTATTCACAGCACTGCTTCCAGACGCAGCAGAAAGAGATCTACTCATTGATAGGGCTCATAGAGTCCCCAAACGAAAGCACCTGGATCCTACTATCCCTAGAGATGTTCTGGCTAGATTGCACTTTTTCCACTTTAAAGATAATCTGCTCAGGGCTGCAGCAAATACAAATACAAAAAATCTGCCTGAACGGTTCCAGGACATTTCACTGTACGCTGACTTATCCATAGCCACACTGGCTAGAAGAAGAGAGTTTGCTTCAACAACTCAGGTTCTGAGATGACACAACATTCCCTACAAGTGGGGCTTCCCAGTCAAACTGATAATACGGAATAACGGAACAACTCACTCTATCTCCTCTCCCAAAGAAGCAGCTAACTTACTAAAGAAATGGTCCCTGGACCCGTCACTAGATGGCGACAACACAGCAGTAAAAATGAGGAAACCCAATACTATTCCACAGGAATGGTCCAAGACAGAACCCCAGGAATCTCCTCCTCGTCCAGATGTTTGATAAGTATCTTTCTGATCCGAAGTTTTCAATTGATGCTATGCTTATCTTCTGAAAAGTTACTTGCTTTATTCACCTCACCACCTTAATGTATCCTGCTGATACTTAGTTTATCTCCGGTCCTTTTTACCTTTCTAATTTTATTGGTTCTACAATTTCCAGTCCACCCGAAGTCGAGAGACTATCCTAGGATGTCCAGACGGGTTCACTTAGAACCAAGACTTTCTTACCCAAAATTTTTGAATATTTGGGAAGTTTTTCAAATGTTCAGTTTTTTGTCTTTGTTCTTTTTTGTCTTAAACCCATGGTATTTTCTAAGAAATGTATTATTATACTTGAACCTGAGCTTCTTTTATGCTAGATGTAATGTCATTAAGCAATGCGGTCATATGTCATTCCCACAGATGTGTCTTTATAACGTGGTACACTCTCCCCAATTGTTATTACGATATGCACCTTGAATGTTAAGGGTCTTAACAGCCCTTTTAAGAGGTCCTTGTTTTGGAGAGAATGTGTTAAGCAAGAATGTGATGTCATTTGTGCCCAAGAAACCCATCTAAATGAAAAATATGCTCCCAGAATGTACAATAGGCATTTCCCACATACCTTTTATTCTCATGCAATAGACAAAAAGAAGGGAGTCTTGATAGCTATCAGGGACACTGTTGCATTTCAGTTGACATCTATTATCTCTGATTCAGAGGGTAGATATCTAGTAATTATATGTCTCATTAACAATATGCCATTTACCATAGTCAATCTTTATGCGCCCAACACTCACCAACACAAATTCACAAAAAAACTGTTTGATTTAGTTCAATCAAAAAAAACTGGCAACTTAATTATTTGTCGAGATTTTAATAGAACTATAGATCCTGTTTTAGACAGGAACCCGCCTCAATCTAAAGATAAAAATTGTGACTTACGAAGCTTATTACATTCAGAGGAACTATACGACGCATGGAGAGTTAATCACGCGTCTGAAAAAGATTATACATTTTTCTCTAATCCACACAATACATACTCTCGCATAGATCTAATACTAGTGGACAAATGGTTATTGCAAAGAGTATCTAACACAAAAATTAATATAATCACATGGTCAGATCATGCACCTGTATCCATAAGGTTTCAGGAATCCTTTAATTCTCCCCCAACATCTCCTTGGAGGTTAAACAATTACCTTCTTAATAATGATGTATACATATCTGCCATTGAAAAAGCGCTCTCTGAATATTTTTCACTAAACAATGTTGACAACATCTCTACAACCACTCTGTGGTGTGCCCACAAGGCTGTTAAAAGAGGCCACTTCCTTAAAATAGCAGCGCTAGAAAAACGTAACAGATTGGTTAAAGTCAAGGAAATTTCAGATAAATTGGCAATCTTAGAAATCAAAAATAAATCCACCATTTCCTCTACTCAAACTGAAGAAATCAAATCCCTTCGGCATCAATTACACCTTATACTTCAGAACAATTACGAACTACATCTTAGAAAATCTAAACTGATAAATTACAGGCAAAACAATAAAGCTTCTAAACTCTTGGCAAATAAGTTAGAGAAAAAGGCCGCCAAGTCTAGAATCCCTTACCTATATGACAATAACAAACTCCTCAACCCCCTCGATATCGCCAACGAATTTGCCAACTACTATTCTTCTTTGTACAATTTACAGGATGACCTTAACACTCCCCAACCCTCCATAGAGGGTATAAACGACTTCTTGGAAGGTATGAAATTGCCTTCACTTTCCAGCGACCAACTAAAAATCCTGAACAGAGACCTATCGGATAGGGAAATCACAGAGATGATAAAATCCTTAAAACTCAACAAATCTCCTGGACCAGACGGACTCCCAAATGAATATTACATAAAATTCTCACACATACTATCTCCTTATCTACTACAATGTTTAAGGACTATAGTATCTACCGGCTCCACTCCTACTGAGATGCTACATGCAATAATTGTCACTCTCCCCAAGCCAGGGAAATCTCCAGATACACCGGCAAATTTCAGACCAATTGCTGTACTAAACTCTGATCTTAAAATAATGGCTAAACTGATGTCTAACAGACTCATATCCATTCTCCCCTCCATTGTGCACCCCGACCAAGTAGGTTTTATAAAAGGTCGCCAAACCGTTGATGGAACGAGGAGATTTGTTGACTTAATTGACGTTGTGCATTCTCGTGGGACGCCTTCTCTGCTCCTATCTCTGGATGCGGAGAAGGCCTTCGACAGAGTCCACTGGGGATATTTGAAAATGGTCCTTCAGAAATTTGGCTTCAAGGGCTCCTTCTTATCAGCAATACACTCCCTATACTCATCACCGACTGCAACTGTATACTCTTCTGGGTTTATGTCCGCTCCTTTCAAAATCACAAATGGCACCAGACAGGGATGTCCCATGTCCCCTCTTCTTTTTGCGCTATTAATGGAACCAATTGCTCAAGCGATTAGATCCTCACCTCATCTCTCTGGGATTTCAGTAGGCCAAGAAGACCACAGAATAGGGTTATTCGCAGATGATGTGATACTTGCTCTCTCAAATCCTGATTCCTCACTACAGACAGTTACCTCAATGATAAAACAATTTAGTAGTGTATCATACTACAAGATAAACACATCCAAAAGCCAAATTCTTAATCTAGGGATACCCCAAAGAACAAAAATGCTTCTAGAAGAAAGATTCCAATTCAAATGGGTTAAATCAGAAATGACTTACTTAGGAATTAAACTTGCATTCCCTCCATCAAAATTGTTTAACTCTAACTTTTCTCCTCTACTGAACACAATCAAGCTAGACATAGCCAACCTCCGAACACAAGGTATATCGTGGCTGGGCAAAATTGCGGCAGTAAAAATGATAAGCCTTCCAAAAATCTTATATATATTTCGTAATATGCCAATCTTTATTCCCATATCGTACCTAAAACAACTCCAAAGTTTGATACTCAGATTTCTCTGGAACAATAAGAAAGCTAGAATCAAAGCAGACATATTGTATTTACACCCGAAAATGGGAGGTTCAGGATGTCCCTCCATACTGCAATACTACAGAGCAGCTATCTTGGACCAATTACGTTCACTGTGGTCTAATGACAAGTCCAAACGATGGGTTCAAATAGAAATGCATTCTTTGAAAACTCCCCACCTTAAAAACTTTCTACTCGCTGTCTCGCATTTACAATATGTACCCAGATCTCCGTTGTCCACTATAAAAGCCATATTGTCCTTATGGCCTACCCACCAGAAGAACCTAATTTAAATGAATATTTATAAAATATATTATAAAAGCTCTTTAGAAGTGTTGGAAATCGCAATTCCTAATCTCAATCTTACTAGCTGGAAGGAAAAACAGTTGGATAAACTACACAAATTGTGGCATAATGGTGATTTCATTCTGTTATCAGAATTGCAAAATAAATAAACAATATTCCCATCGAGGACTTTTACAAATACCTTCAGGTCAGACATGCATTACAAAAAATCCCCCCCTCCTCCGGGAGACCTTCATTCCCCATCACCACTAGAGAGATGGATTACTTATTCAAATAGATCTGATAAAGGTCTCTCTAAGTGTTATAAAATTTTGAATACTCCTATTTCGGATCCATTATGTCATATTAAAACGCTGTGGGACGCGGATTTAGCTCTATCTTTTACTAATGACCAGTGGGCCTCCGCCCTCATGGCTACTACGACACATTCTAGATCTGCCAACCATATAGAAAATGCAAGAAAAATATTTTATAGATTGCACTTTACTCCAAATAGATTGTCACAAATTTTCCCGACTATGTCCTCCAATTGTTGGATATGTGATAGTCATACAGGTACTTTTATTCATATGTGGTGGGAGTGCAAAAAAGCCAACACAGTGTGGCTCAAAGTATTCCAATTACTCTCTGAGCTTTATGGCTCAAATATCACACCGAAGCCGGAAATAGCTCTTCTATCCATAGGTTTGAATCTATTTCCAGCCTCCTTTCAAACCATTCTTCAACACTTACTGATTTCCACCAGGCGTTCAATAGCCTCCACTTGGAAGGAAAAGTCCCGCATCAAGATAGGAGATATTGTTCGGAGTATGAACGATAGTTGCTGGTTAGAATGTATGTCTGCATCCGCAGTCCAAAAATCTGCCGTGTTTCAGAAAAGATGGGATGTGTGGCTTAAGAGCAAATATAACCAATCTACCATTTCTCACAAGATCTGATAGCATAAAACTCACACTAACACCTCCTATAGATGTTAACCCTTTCAAGACCGAGCTCATTTTGACCTTCATGACCAGCCCCATTTTCTCAAATCTGACATGTGTCAATTTATGTGTTAATAACTCTGGAATGCTTTTGCCTATCCAAGCGATTCTGAGATTGTTTTCTCGTGACATATTGTACTTTATGTTAGTGGAAAAATTTGGTCAATAAATGCATTGCCTATTTGTGAAAAACACAAAAATTTAGAGAAAATTTGCAAAAATTATGATTTTTCTCATTTTAAATGTATCTGCTTGTAAAACAGATAGTAATACCACACAAAATAGTTACTATTTTATATATTCCATATGTCTACTTTATATTTGCATAGTTTTTTGAACATTATTTTATTTTTCTAGGACGTTACAACGTTTAGAACTTTAGCAGCAATTTCTCACATTTTCAAGAAAATTTCAAAAGGCTATTTTTACAGGGACCAGTTCAGTTCTGAAGTGGCTTTGAGGGCCCTATGTACTAGATATTTATAAGGAGAAGGCTGTCTGCAACAGCTAAGCCCAATTTCCCAGCCACCACAATATAGGTAAAATAAAAAACTTTTATTCAGCTACGTATAGCCTAGACAGACCACATGAATATTAGATTAAAATTGTCAACAGCCGAGAACCGGATACATATAAGTGCTATCTGAATAAACAGACACACACAGTATAGGCATAGGAGTGTCAGTATTTCCCTATCCAGTTAGAATTATAACTTATAAAGTGTCCGGTGAACAACAGTAGGTCAGGTCAACGGCTGTGTTTAAAATATTAGCAGCCCCCCCGACATGTTTCGCTACTAAGTAGCGTCCTCAGGGGTCCACGGGGCTAATGGCGGCGCAGGATGAAAAGGATCCTGATATAGGTGCGTCAGATGACACATCCGAAGGTGTGTCAGGCAAAGTAGCCAATGGTGAAAGAGGAGACATAGCGACCTCTCAGCTGTCTACAGCTGACGTATAAACGGCAGGATAAGAAGGTACAATCACGGACGTGAGGCGGCGCATGCGCACTGGAGTAAAAAACGAACTCAGTGCAATCGTCCTGACCTAGATCCCGACTCAGCCAAAGAGTCGCTAGCGCATGCGCTGATGGGCAAATGACAACATAGTGCCGGAGAGGCACATTCATGTACGGCGATATTGATTATTATCACCGTCAGAGTGATGACACTAAACAAGCGTCTATCAGTGTAATCGGCCGACACTGATGACTTTTTGTCATTCATTATTAGCCCAGAATAAAGCGCGTGCGCAATATTAATAGGGCTATACTCAGAGAGAAGCACATAGAGGGAATACCTCCCATGTAAAAGTACATAGAATAGCACATTGGTTCCCAACGGGAGGAAATGTTGTGAATCCACCCGAGGTCCCTAATTTATGATAATGTCAATCATCCAACCGCCACCACAGGATCAATAAAAATATATATATGAATAATAATAAACCGCCATCCTCATATGGTCAAATCATAATTAAATAAGCGCGTCAGTTAGTCTAACCACTCAAATTACAAGTGGCTATATCTTTTGGAAGGATTCTCCACATTAATGCAAAGAATGCAATAAAGGCAGGCAGGTAGTTTTAGGGTTTTCAGTTGTTTTTAATATAAATATGCACATAGCTCCACAGTGGTCCAATAATATAGACAAGGACAACATTGAGAAGGTTCCCACAATGTCCAACTGTAGAGTCAAAGAAAAGCGCTGAAAGTAAAACCCTCGTTCAGACCTGAGGGGGACATGGTATTAAGACGATGGATCCATCTCGCTTCCTCCTGCAAGAGTTTACGATCCAAGTTGCCCGCTCTGGGGCCCATTTTGATTTGAGTAATGCCCCAAAATTTAAGCAACCTAGGGTTACCTCCATGAAATTTAATAATATGTCTCGTAAGAGTAGTATCCTCCTTACAAGTCACTGCACTCATATGTCTAGATACACGTCTTCTAAGCTCCTGAACGGTTTTACCCACATATAATTTAGGGCAAGGACACCTGGCAACATAGACAACCCCACTGCTTTGGCAGTTCAAAAACTGCTCAATTCGATAAGACCTGCCATCGACAGGATTAGAAAAATTCTTCACGGTCGGCATTAGGGGGCAGAAGGAACATCTGCCACATGGATGAAAGCCCTTAAGTGACGATTTGAGCCAAGTTGAGGAGATGTTAGATTGCCCAGAATAATGGCTATGTACCAGGAACTCTCGTAGGTTCCTACCCCTTCGATATGTAACACTCGGATTAGCCATCACTGCATCCCTGAGATCGGGATCAGCAGTAAGAATGGCCCAGTGTCTTTGAAGGATTTGTACAACTTGAGAAGAACAAGCATCGTACGTGCCAATGCATCGGATGATATCAGATGACCCTGCTTTAGTGTCCTTCTTAACCTTATTTGACAGTAGGTCACTCCTATCAGAAGCCCTTGCCCTAGCATATGCCCTGTGTAGCCATTTTTTTGGGTAGCCACGTGCTGTGAACTTTTTGAAAAGACCGTCACATTCAGTTTGAAAAGATAGTTCGCTAGAACAATTGCGTCTGGCTCTCAAATATTGACCAATGGGTATACCCTTCTTAAGGGCAGGAGGATGATAGCTCTGCCAATGGAGAAGGCTATTAGTAGCAGTAGCCTTACGGAAGATATCAGTCTGGACACCGCCACCAGGATCCAGAGAGATCTTGAGATCAAGAAAATTAATGGTGTGGTCATGAATCTCATACGTAAATTTCATGCCAATAGAATTGGCATTGAGCATAGACATGAAGTCACAAAAGGTGCTGACATCCCCATCCCAAAGGATGAGAATGTCATCGATATATCTTCCCCAAAATGAAATATGTGAAGTGAAGGAGAGGAAATTATCAGAAAAAACTATAGTGTCTTCCCACCACCCTAAGAAAAGGTTCGCATAAGTAGGTGCACAGACAGTGCCCATAGCCGTACCCTTTATTTGGTGATAATATTTATGGTTAAAAATAAAATAATTGTGAGTAAGTAAAAAATGTAGGAGTGACAGAACAAAATCGTTGTGACGTTGAAATTGGGTGCCTTTAGTGTTGAGGAAATGCTTGACAGCATTGAGTCCCAAATCGTGCTGGATATTGGTGTAAAGGGACTCCACGTCTATGCTCGCTATCATAGTGGTGGGAGTTACATTGATCTCATGGATCCTGGTGACGGTGTCCTTGGTATCCTTAAGATAGGAAGACAATGAAGAGACAAATGGTGTTAATATCTCATTGACATAGAGACTAATACCCTGTGTCAGGCTGTCATTACCCGACACAATGGGTCTACCCGGAAGGGGAGAGGTTGCTTTATGAACCTTTGGCAACGCATAAAAGGTCGCCAAAGTAGGAGTCGGATTATAAAGGCACTTGAATTCATCACTGGTGATAAGGTTCTGATTCCTAGCACCATCAAGCAGAGTATATAGTTCGGCAAGGTATTTAGCCGTAGGGTTAGTACTCAAAGTGACATAAGTGGTAGTGTCGTCAAGTAATCTATGAACCATGCTAACGTAGTCAGCATGGCTCATGATCACGATATTGCCCCCCTTATCCGAGGGCTTGAGGACTAAATTGTCATCTCTACACAAAGTGTCCAATGCCCCTCTCTCATAGTTGTTAAGGTTACCAAAGGTGTTAGATTTCTTGTTTTTAAGTTTTTTAAGGTCATTACACACCATCCTAACAAAAGTATCAATGTGACTATATTGTGAAAATGGAGGTGTGAGCTTGGACTTAGGACGTAATGTCGAGAATGGTCCAATGGCATCTGCAACACCAAATTCACTCTCATGGAGTAAACTCTCAAGGTCCCTCAGGGTGTTAGGTTCCGCACGGTCCTGAAGAGTTCTCCCAGAAAAATTTCCCTTAAAGTACTTATGTAGGGCCAATTTACGTGCGAAGAGGTTAATGTCCTTTACCCAAACAAATTCGTCATAAGATGGAGTTGGAGTGTATGACAGACCCTTTTTAAGTAGAGTCAATTGATGAGAGTTAAGTTGACACGAGGATAAATTAATAATTTGCATCTCATCATCCCTTACTGCCTGTATGTTAGATGTTAGGGTTTTATCCCCCAGTTCAGACTGGGCGGGCCTAAAAAAGGAAAAGTAGTGAGGGGACCAGTAGATTGTTTGGTAATATTGTCCCCTCCATGTAGGCTTGGATTGGCACGGGAGACATGAGGTGTGGACGGTGTGTTCATAGAGTTTGGCATAGATGAGGGAACAGGCCCAGACAGAAAGGAAGAGGAACTTGATGTGCTGGGGGGACATTTTGTAGTATGATAAGGAGCGTTAGTTACAAATTGTCTAGACACAGTCGGAGTTCTCTTGGAAAAACTTGGTCTATTGTTCCTAATTTTACGTTTAGTGCCAAGTCTAAGGCTATCGGCACTGTTTCTGGATTCCTCCGTGCCTGATGTATCCGACTCAGAGAAGTCAGTGAACACTGTATTGCGTTTAGGTTTAGAGTATGAACCAGTTTTATAGGTGTAAACTTGTCCAAGGTCAAAGTCTTTTCTATCACGGATGTATTTACGATGTTTCCGTTCCTTTATTTCTCCCTGCAATTTTTCTATGTTTTTTTGTAATTTTATTTCAGAAATGCCAAATTCAGGGCATGAGCTAAAGGCTTGTATGTCGACGATCTCCTTTTCAAGTTGAGCACTGACAGCACTATAGTTTTGTTTTTCAAAGTCCAGTAAATACTGGAGCAAACACATAGAACTGTCAGTGAGAATTTCTTCCCAGCCCTTGATAAAGGCTGTGTTATCCCTATAGGAATTTGGTGTGATATTAATTCTCAGGCCTCTATATATAATTTTTTGTTGTAAATAAGTTTCCAAACTTGCCACCTCCCAGCAGGATCTGATGTATTTTTGATAGGTTTTTTGGAGGTCCCTAAATGCCGTCTGAACGTCAAATTGGTGTAAGGGAATATTCCCTACAGAGAAGACAAATGCCGCATCAGCGGATAAAGTCTCCAAATCAGGCCTTCTAGATAAAAAACCTGCCATGCCAATTAAAGTTATATTAGTAACCAAATGAATAGAGCGTTCCTGGTAGGAACAGGGTCAAGTAGAACGGGTAATTAACCCAACAGCATTAGGAAACAAAAAAAGTTATGACCCTTAGTGGCTGGCGGGCACAATATACATTTATAAGGAGAAGGCTGTCTGCAACAGCTAAGCCCAATTTCCCAGCCACCACAATATAGGTAAAATAAAAAACTTTTATTCAGCTACGTATAGCCTAGACAGACCACATGAATATTAGATTAAAATTGTCAACAGCCGAGAACCGGATACATATAAGTGCTATCTGAATAAACAGACACACACAGTATAGGCATAGGAGTGTCAGTATTTCCCTATCCAGTTAGAATTATAACTTATAAAGTGTCCGGTGAACAACAGTAGGTCAGGTCAACGGCTGTGTTTAAAATATTAGCAGCCCCCCCGACATGTTTCGCTACTAAGTAGCGTCCTCAGGGGTCCACGGGGCTAATGGCGGCGCGGGATGAAAAGGATCCTGATATAGGTGCGTCAGATGACACATCCGAAGGTGTGTCAGGCAAAGTAGCCAATGGTGAAAGAGGAGACATAGCGACCTCTCAGCTGTCTACAGCTGACGTATAAACGGCAGGATAAGAAGGTACAATCACGGACGTGAGGCGGCGCATGCGCACTGGAGTAAAAAACGAACTCAGTGCAATCGTCCTGACCTAGATCCCGACTCAGCCAAAGAGTCGCTAGCGCATGCGCTGATGGGCAAATGACAACATAGTGCCGGAGAGGCACATTCATGTACGGCGATATTGATTATTATCACCGTCAGAGTGATGACACTAAACAAGCGTCTATCAGTGTAATCGGCCGACACTGATGACTTTTTGTCATTCATTATTAGCCCAGAATAAAGCGCGTGCGCAATATTAATAGGGCTATACTCAGAGAGAAGCACATAGAGGGAATACCTCCCATGTAAAAGTACATAGAATAGCACATTGGTTCCCAACGGGAGGAAATGTTGTGAATCCACCCGAGGTCCCTAATTTATGATAATGTCAATCATCCAACCGCCACCACAGGATCAATAAAAATATATATATGAATAATAATAAACCGCCATCCTCATATGGTCAAATCATAATTAAATAAGCGCGTCAGTTAGTCTAACCACTCAAATTACAAGTGGCTATATCTTTTGGAAGGATTCTCCACATTAATGCAAAGAATGCAATAAAGGCAGGCAGGTAGTTTTAGGGTTTTCAGTTGTTTTTAATATAAATATGCACATAGCTCCACAGTGGTCCAATAATATAGACAAGGACAACATTGAGAAGGTTCCCACAATGTCCAACTGTAGAGTCAAAGAAAAGCGCTGAAAGTAAAACCCTCGTTCAGACCTGAGGGGGACATGGTATTAAGACGATGGATCCATCTCGCTTCCTCCTGCAAGAGTTTACGATCCAAGTTGCCCGCTCTGGGGCCCATTTTGATTTGATAATTATTAAATTTCATGGAGGTAACCCTAGGTTGCTTAAATTTTGGGGCATTACTCAAATCAAAAGGGTCTGTCATACACTCCAACTCCATCTTATGACGAATTTGTTTGGGTAAAGGACATTAACCTCTTCGCACGTAAATTTATATTAAAAACAACTGAAAACCCTAAAACTACCTGCCTGCCTTTATTGCATTCTTTGCATTAATGTGGAGAATCCTTCCAAAAGATATAGCCACTTGTAATTTGAGTGGTTAGACTAACTGACGCGCTTATTTAATTATGATTTGACCATATGAGGATGGCGGTTTATTATTATTCATATATATATTTTTATTGATCCTGTGGTGGCGGTTGGATGATTGACATTATCATAAATTAGGGACCTCGGGTGGATTCACAACATTTCCTCCCGTTGGGAACCAATGTGCTATTCTATGTACTTTTACATGGGAGGTATTCCCTCTATGTGCTTCTCTCTGAGTATAGCCCTATTAATATTGCGCACGCGCTTTATTCTGGGCTAATAATGAATGACAAAAAGTCATCAGTGTCGGCCGATTACACTGATAGACGCTTGTTTAGTGTCATCACTCTGACGGTGATAATAATCAATATCGCCGTACATGAATGTGCCTCTCCGGCACTATGTTGTCATTTGCCCATCAGCGCATGCGCTAGCGACTCTTTGGCTGAGTCGGGATCTAGGTCAGGACGATTGCACTGAGTTCGTTTTTTACTCCAGTGCGCATGCGCCACCTCACGTCCGTGATTGTACCTTCTTATCCTGCCGTTTATACGTCAGCTGTAGACAGCTGAGAGGTCGCTATGTCTCCTCTTTCACCATTGGCTACTTTGCCTGACACACCTTCGGATGTGTCATCTGACGCACCTATATCAGGATCCTTTTCATCCCGCGCCGCCATTAGCCCCGTGGACCCCTGAGGACGCTACTTAGTAGCGAAACATGTCGGGGGGGCTGCTAATATTTTAAACACAGCCGTTGACCTGACCTACTGTTGTTCACCGGACACTTTATAAGTTATAATTCTAACTGGATAGGGAAATACTGACACTCCTATGCCTATACTGTGTGTGTCTGTTTATTCAGATAGCACTTATATGTATCCGGTTCTCGGCTGTTGACAATTTTAATCTAATATTCATGTGGCCTGTCTAGGCTATACGTAGCTGAATAAAAGTTTTTTATTTTACCTATATTGTGGTGGCTGGGAAATTGGGCTTAGCTGTTGCAGACAGCCTTCTCCTTATAAATGTATATTGTGCCCGCCAGCCACTAAGGGTCATAACTTTTTTTGTTTCCTAATGCTGTTGGGTTAATTACCCGTTCTACTTGACCCTGTTCCTACCAGGAACGCTCTATTCATTTGGTTACTAATATAACTTTAATTGGCATGGCAGGTTTTTTATCTAGAAGGCCTGATTTGGAGACTTTATCCGCTGATGCGGCATTTGTCTTCTCTGTAGGGAATATTCCCTTACACCAATTTGACGTTCAGACGGCATTTAGGGACCTCCAAAAAACCTATCAAAAATACATCAGATCCTGCTGGGAGGTGGCAAGTTTGGAAACTTATTTACAACAAAAAATTATATATAGAGGCCTGAGAATTAATATCACACCAAATTCCTATAGGGATAACACAGCCTTTATCAAGGGCTGGGAAGAAATTCTCACTGACAGTTCTATGCGTTTGCTCCAGTATTTACTGGACTTTGAAAAACAAAACTATAGTGCTGTCAGTGCTCAACTTGAAAAGGAGATCGTCGACATACAAGCCTTTAGCTCATGCCCTGAATTTGGCATTTCTGAAATAAAATTACAAAAAAACATAGAAAAATTGCAGGGAGAAATAAAGGAACGGAAACATCGTAAATACATCCGTGATAGAAAAGACTTTGACCTTGGACAAGTTTACACCTATAAAACTGGTTCATACTCTAAACCTAAACGCAATACAGTGTTCACTGACTTCTCTGAGTCGGATACATCAGGCACGGAGGAATCCAGAAACAGTGCCGATAGCCTTAGACTTGGCACTAAACGTAAAATTAGGAACAATAGACCAAGTTTTTCCAAGAGAACTCCGACTGTGTCTAGACAATTTGTAACTAACGCTCCTTATCATACTACAAAATGTCCCCCCAGCACATCAAGTTCCTCTTCCTTTCTGTCTGGGCCTGTTCCCTCATCTATGCCAAACTCTATGAACACACCGTCCACACCTCATGTCTCCCGTGCCAATCCAAGCCTACATGGAGGGGACAATATTACCAAACAATCTACTGGTCCCCTCACTACTTTTCCTTTTTTAGGCCCGCCCAGTCTGAACTGGGGGATAAAACCCTAACATCTAACATACAGGCAGTAAGGGATGATGAGATGCAAATTATTAATTTATCCTCGTGTCAACTTAACTCTCATCAATTGACTCTACTTAAAAAGGGTCTGTCATACACTCCAACTCCATCTTATGACGAATTTGTTTGGGTAAAGGACATTAACCTCTTCGCACGTAAATTGGCCCTACATAAGTACTTTAAGGGAAATTTTTCTGGGAGAACTCTTCAGGACCGTGCGGAAACTAACACCCTGAGGGACCTTGAGAGTTTACTCCATGAGAGTGAATTTGGTGTTGCAGATGCCATTGGACCATTCTCGACATTACGTCCTAAGTCCAAGCTCACACCTCCATTTTCACAATATAGTCACATTGATACTTTTGTTAGGATGGTGTGTAATGACCTTAAAAAACTTAAAAACAAGAAATCTAACACCTTTGGTAACCTTAACAACTATGAGAGAGGGGCATTGGACACTTTGTGTAGAGATGACAATTTAGTCCTCAAGCCCTCGGATAAGGGGGGCAATATCGTGATCATGAGCCATGCTGACTACGTTAGCATGGTTCATAGATTACTTGACGACACTACCACTTATGTCACTTTGAGTACTAACCCTACGGCTAAATACCTTGCCGAACTATATACTCTGCTTGATGGTGCTAGGAATCAGAACCTTATCACCAGTGATGAATTCAAGTGCCTTTATAATCCGACTCCTACTTTGGCGACCTTTTATGCGTTGCCAAAGGTTCATAAAGCAACCTCTCCCCTTCCGGGTAGACCCATTGTGTCGGGTAATGACAGCCTGACACAGGGTATTAGTCTCTATGTCAATGAGATATTAACACCATTTGTCTCTTCATTGTCTTCCTATCTTAAGGATACCAAGGACACCGTCACCAGGATCCATGAGATCAATGTAACTCCCACCACTATGATAGCGAGCATAGACGTGGAGTCCCTTTACACCAATATCCAGCACGATTTGGGACTCAATGCTGTCAAGCATTTCCTCAACACTAAAGGCACCCAATTTCAACGTCACAACGATTTTGTTCTGTCACTCCTACATTTTTTACTTACTCACAATTATTTTATTTTTAACCATAAATATTATCACCAAATAAAGGGTACGGCTATGGGCACTGTCTGTGCACCTACTTATGCGAACCTTTTCTTAGGGTGGTGGGAAGACACTATAGTTTTTTCTGATAATTTCCTCTCCTTCACTTCACATATTTCATTTTGGGGAAGATATATCGATGACATTCTCATCCTTTGGGATGGGGATGTCAGCACCTTTTGTGACTTCATGTCTATGCTCAATGCCAATTCTATTGGCATGAAATTTACGTATGAGATTCATGACCACACCATTAATTTTCTTGATCTCAAGATCTCTCTGGATCCTGGTGGCGGTGTCCAGACTGATATCTTCCGTAAGGCTACTGCTACTAATAGCCTTCTCCATTGGCAGAGCTATCATCCTCCTGCCCTTAAGAAGGGTATACCCATTGGTCAATATTTGAGAGCCAGACGCAATTGTTCTAGCGAACTATCTTTTCAAACTGAATGTGACGGTCTTTTCAAAAAGTTCACAGCACGTGGCTACCCAAAAAAATGGCTACACAGGGCATATGCTAGGGCAAGGGCTTCTGATAGGAGTGACCTACTGTCAAATAAGGTTAAGAAGGACACTAAAGCAGGGTCATCTGATATCATCCGATGCATTGGCACGTACGATGTTTGTTCTTCTCAAGTTGTACAAATCCTTCAAAGACACTGGGCCATTCTTACTGCTGATCCCGATCTCAGGGATGCAGTGATGGCTAATCCGAGTGTTACATATCGAAGGGGTAGGAACCTACGAGAGTTCCTGGTACATAGCCATTATTCTGGGCAATCTAACATCTCCTCAACTTGGCTCAAATCGTCACTTAAGGGCTTTCATCCATGTGGCAGATGTTCCTTCTGCCCCCTAATGCCGACCGTGAAGAATTTTTCTAATCCTGTCGATGGCAGGTCTTATCGAATTGAGCAGTTTTTGAACTGCCAAAGCAGTGGGGTTGTCTATGTTGCCAGGTGTCCTTGCCCTAAATTATATGTGGGTAAAACCGTTCAGGAGCTTAGAAGACGTGTATCTAGACATATGAGTGCAGTGACTTGTAAGGAGGATACTACTCTTACGAGACATATTATTAAATTTCATGGAGGTAACCCTAGGTTGCTTAAATTTTGGGGCATTACTCAAATCAAAATGGGCCCCAGAGCGGGCAACTTGGATCGTAAACTCTTGCAGGAGGAAGCGAGATGGATCCATCGTCTTAATACCATGTCCCCCTCAGGTCTGAACGAGGGTTTTACTTTCAGCGCTTTTCTTTGACTCTACAGTTGGACATTGTGGGAACCTTCTCAATGTTGTCCTTGTCTATATTATTGGACCACTGTGGAGCTATGTGCATATTTATATTAAAAACAACTGAAAACCCTAAAACTACCTGCCTGCCTTTATTGCATTCTTTGCATTAATGTGGAGAATCCTTCCAAAAGATATAGCCACTTGTAATTTGAGTGGTTAGACTAACTGACGCGCTTATTTAATTATGATTTGACCATATGAGGATGGCGGTTTATTATTATTCATATATATATTTTTATTGATCCTGTGGTGGCGGTTGGATGATTGACATTATCATAAATTAGGGACCTCGGGTGGATTCACAACATTTCCTCCCGTTGGGAACCAATGTGCTATTCTATGTACTTTTACATGGGAGGTATTCCCTCTATGTGCTTCTCTCTGAGTATAGCCCTATTAATATTGCGCACGCGCTTTATTCTGGGCTAATAATGAATGACAAAAAGTCATCAGTGTCGGCCGATTACACTGATAGACGCTTGTTTAGTGTCATCACTCTGACGGTGATAATAATCAATATCGCCGTACATGAATGTGCCTCTCCGGCACTATGTTGTCATTTGCCCATCAGCGCATGCGCTAGCGACTCTTTGGCTGAGTCGGGATCTAGGTCAGGACGATTGCACTGAGTTCGTTTTTTACTCCAGTGCGCATGCGCCGCCTCACGTCCGTGATTGTACCTTCTTATCCTGCCGTTTATACGTCAGCTGTAGACAGCTGAGAGGTCGCTATGTCTCCTCTTTCACCATTGGCTACTTTGCCTGACACACCTTCGGATGTGTCATCTGACGCACCTATATCAGGATCCTTTTCATCCCGCGCCGCCATTAGCCCCGTGGACCCCTGAGGACGCTACTTAGTAGCGAAACATGTCGGGGGGGCTGCTAATATTTTAAACACAGCCGTTGACCTGACCTACTGTTGTTCACCGGACACTTTATAAGTTATAATTCTAACTGGATAGGGAAATACTGACACTCCTATGCCTATACTGTGTGTGTCTGTTTATTCAGATAGCACTTATATGTATCCGGTTCTCGGCTGTTGACAATTTTAATCTAATATTCATGTGGTCTGTCTAGGCTATACGTAGCTGAATAAAAGTTTTTTATTTTACCTATATTGTGGTGGCTGGGAAATTGGGCTTAGCTGTTGCAGACAGCCTTCTCCTTATAAATGTATATTGTGCCCGCCAGCCACTAAGGGTCATAACTTTTTTTGTTTCCTATGTACTAGATAGACCCCATAAATCACCCATATTAAAAACTGCACCCCTCAAAGTATTAAAAATAGCATTCAGAAAGTTTCTTAACCCATTAGGCGCTTCACAGGAATTAAAGCAAAGTAGAGGTGAAATTTACAAATTTTATTTTTTTTGCTGAAATTCATTTGTAATAAAAAAAATTCTGTAACACAGAAGGTTTTACCCAAGAAATGCAACTCAATATTTATTGCCCAGATTCTGCGGTTTTTAGAAATATCCCACACGTGGCTCTAGTGTGATAATGGACTGAAACACAGGCCTCAGAAGCAAAGGAGCACCCAGTGGATTTTTGGGCCTCCTTTTTTTAGAATATATTTTAGGCACCATGTCAGGTTTGAAGAGGTCTTGTGGTACCAAAACAGTGGAAATCCCCCAAAAGTGAGACGGTTTTGGAAACTACACACCTCAAGGAATTTATCTAGGGGTATAGTTAGCATCTTGACCCCACAGGTCTTCTGCTATATTTATTGGAGTTTGTCTGTGAAAGTGAAAATCTACTTTTTTTCAGAAAAAATATTTTAAAAAAATAATCTTTGCAAGGAATAAAGATTAAAAAGCACCCCAGAACTTGTAAAGCTACTTCTCCCGATTACGCCAATACCCCATATGTGGTACTAAACTGCTGTTTGGACCCACAGCAGAGCTCAGAAGGGAAGGAGCGCCATTTGGATTTTGAAGCGCAGATTTTGCTGGATTGGTTTTCAGTGCCATGTCGCGTTTGCAACGCCCTGGAGTAAGCAAAACAGTGGAATCCCCCCAAAACGGACCCCATTTTGAAGACTACACCCCTCAAGGAATTGTTCTAGGGGTATAGTTAGCATTTTGACCCCACAGTTTTTTTGCTGAATTTAGTGGAATTAGGCCGTGAAAATGAAAATCTACTTTTTTCTGAAAAAACATAGAGATGTTTAATTTTTACAATGAATAAAGGAGAAAAATTACCCCAAAATTTGTAAAGCAATTTGTTCTGATTACAGCAATATGTGGTAATAAACTGCTGTTTGGACCCACGGCAGGACTCAGGAGGGAAGGAACAATATTTGGCTTTTGGAGCTCAAATTTAGCTGGTGGTTTTCGGGTGTCATGTCGCATATGCAAAGCCCCTGAGGTACCAAAACAGTGGGAACCTCCCAAAAGTCCCTTTAGGGGACTGGAACGAGCGTTCATTAGGTCGCTGGTACAATACACTGCAGTACTAATGTATTGCAGTATAATATCATTTTACAGGCTCCTGTAACAGCGCGATCGCTGTTCCTGTCCGTTAGTCCCGGGTGTCAGCTGTAATACACAGCTGACAGCTGCAGAATATGGAGCGTGAGCCCGCTCCATATATAACCCCTCGCACCACGACATTCTATTAAGTCGTGGTGCGCCAAGGCGTTAATGCTCAGCGGATGGTGCAAAGTGAAAATTAAAATTTTCCACTGATATGCCATTTCAATGCACAATACGTTGTGCCCAGTTTGTGCCACTGAAGACAAATACCTCATACAATGTTGAGCGGGTTCTCCCGGATATAAAATATCATATATGTGGACGTAAGCTGGTGTTTGAGCACGCTGTGGGGCTCAGAAGGGAGGGAACACCATTTGACTTTTGGAGCGCAGATTTTGCTTGGTAACTGTTCTGTTTGGGGTTTTGCTGGTATTTCAGTTTATGATGTGGGGGTATATGTAAGCTGTGCGGGGTACATCAGGGCATAATAAGAGAGTATAATAATGGGGTACATAAATAATAATTCGCAGATATCTGGCTGGTGTCACACTGATAAATGGCGCCTGATCCTATCCGCTTTTGGAACACTCTGCACATTTTGCATCGCCATATTCTGAGAGCCAGAACTTTTTTATTTTTTCTCCAACGGAGCCGTGTGAGGGCTTATTTGTTGCGGGACAATCTGTACTTTTCATTAGTATCATTTTAGGGTACATGATCACTTTTTATTAGATTTTTTTGGAAGCAAAGTTACAAAGAAACATAAATTCTGACAATGTTTTTTGTATTTTTTTTTTTTTACAGTATTCACCGTGCGGTATAAATGACATTTTACTTTATTCTGCGGGTCGGTACGATTACGGCGATACCATATGTATATAGGTTTTTTATGTTTTGTGGCAATTGCGCAATAAAATCACTTTGATAAAATTATTTATTTTCTGTGTCACCGTATTCTGAGAGTCATAATTTTATATTTTTCCGTCAAAAAAGCGGTGTAAGGGCTTGTTTTTTGCGGGACGGGTTGTAGTTTTTATTGGTACTATTTTGGGGTACATGCGACTTTTTGATCTCTTTTTATTCTATATTTTGGGAGGGTTGATGACCAAAAAAAAGTGATTCTGACATTGTTTTTTAATTATTTTTTTTGCGGTGTTCACCGTGCGGGAAAAATAATATTATAGTTTTATAGTTTGGGTCGTTACGAACGCGGTAATACCAAATATGTGTACTTTTTTTTAACATTTTCATTTTTTTCCTATAATAAAAGACTTATTATAGGAAAAAAAAAAAAATTATTTGTTTTTTGAACTTTTATAACTTGTTTTTACACTTTTATAAAACTTTTTTATGACTTTATTTGTTACTTTTTACTTGAAGCCTGGCAGCACTGATCGCTGCTATAATACATTACACTACCTACTAGGTAGTGTAACGTATTATAAACTGTCAGTGTGACGCTGAGAGTCACACTGACAGGAAGCTTATGAGAACCAGCATCCGGCTGGTTCTCATAGGCTGCTGTGCATGGCAGACCTGTTATATGGCCCCCGGTTCTGCCTTGTAACCGACTGCAGCACAAGCAATCGGTCCCCGGGAAAGTTTGTTGTAGCAACAAACTTTCCAGTTTGTTATAGCAACAAACTTTCCAGTTCGTTGCTACAACACACTTTCCCTGCGATCACATGACCGGGACCTGAACTAATCAGGTCCCGATCATATCTCCGGGAACAGAGGTAGGTGATAACAGCGCCATCCGGGTGTCAGCGCTACTCTGAGACACCCGGATCGCGCTTTTAACACCCACCGTGAATTCACGTCGGCACTGCACAGAGCCCAGCAAATGCCGACGTGAATATACAGTGGGCGGTCGGGAAGCGGTTAAAAATTCTATAAGTCAGTGGAACTGACATCTCAGGTTTATTTCAGGACAAAAAGAAATTGAGACAGCACTACCATATATTCAAAACGAAGATCCTTTTATTCCACGTGTGTGCAACGTTTCAGCACGATGTGAGCCTTTCTCAAGCATAACAGTGTGACACTCAAAGCACATATATATGCAGTACAAAATCACAAAACCAATTACATACATATAATAAAATCGTGAAGAAATAATACAACAAATATATATAATATTATATCAGTAGGATACCTTATAGATATGGCGATACATACATAGGGAAATATATATAAAACATTGCAAGTGTTTAATGTAAATAGCGTGTTTACTGTAATAAGGCCAATCAATCAGATCGGCTACATGTGTATGGTAACATGTGAACAGTGTCAAAGACAGGTGTGTATTATAAAATTTAAGTTAAAAACATCTTACCCTCGCTGGATCGGCTGATGTCATTTTACACTCTCTACTACGCAGATCTAGACGTTATGTAATCCCATCACCTGTTGGTGTGAGTCATCGCACAACGCGTCATTTCGCGCATGCGCATGGCCTACTCGTATCGATAATCGCCATTTTGGAAGAGGGCCATTCACCCTTTTCATGTTTCATGTAAGTGGCGTCAGATCCTCTCAATTTCGGATATGAGTCACAAAGCATATCATCAGTTTTCGCGCATGCGCGAAACTCACTGACGATACTCGGCGCCATTTTGGAAAAGGGCAATACCACATCATACGTTACAAGTCCATATTATCCTCTCACAAGATTGCATGTGTATATATATATATATATATAAATATAATTAGCCATATGAACAGCAATACATAATGTATAGAGCACCTCTGTAACTTAGGAGGAGACTAAAAATAAATATTATGGCCCTATGAAAATAATAAATCATAAATCCCCATATCCTCTATCAAATATAGAGATAGGGATTTTAGGATATTTAAAATTAATATGAATTCATAGTACATAAATGCAAAACCAAAAGGATGATATTAATTTAGAGGTAAGTCATGGACAAATATAACATATGAAAAAAGTTTTTAGAATAGGGTACATATAATAGAACATAGGAGCAGTGTATATATATAGCTTCAACCGATCCTTGAGGCAAAACTTGAGAGCAATATCTGAAAAAAAGGGAAAGGAAATATATTAAATATTTTTCTAAATATTAATGGTATATCTAGACCAAAATATTGTCAATTTTATATAAAATATACTCATAATACAAAATGGTCAAACTATTATTGATTTCCTAACCACAGAGGAGGAGGAGGAGTGCAGGGATGATGATGAACCCACGGGCAGATGTTCATATCAAAGTGTGACTCTGGACTATCTAGAGAGACTTGGGAAGATCTTGAGATCCATATTAAGACCTCTAGGGGATAAGGTGTCTAATTTAAAGATCCACTCTAGCTCCAACCGTTTCAATTTTGAGATCCTATCACCGCCACGTCTATGGCGGGCTCCATGATCTACGATATATAATTTAAAGTCATTCCCGATGTTTTTTTTCAACAAAATGTTTAGGCAAGGGTAGGTCAATTTTCTTAGTACGGATTGTGGACTTATGATTATTTATTCGTTTTCTACAATCTAGAGTAGTTTCACCTGCATATAGTAATTTGCAGGGACATTGTATGATGTATATTACATAATCCGATTTACATGTTAGATGGTGTTTGATTTTATGTATAGTACCTTTGGTAGGATGAGTGAAAACCCTACCCCCTGACTATATTTTTACAATTGTTACACCCCAAACAGGGAAAACAACCAAGTTTTTTAGGGGCTAACACAGACTGATAATTCTTAGCCATAGATCCCACATATACGTGTACTAATCGATCTCTTACATTTTTGGTCCTATGATAGGCCATACGTGGTGGAGCCTCAAATTCCGGGATCTTACTGTAAGAACTCCTAAGTATCCCCCATTCTTTTTTAATAATTCTAGCGATTTCATTGCTCTTGTGGGAATATGTGGATACTAAAGTTAATCTATGAGAAGACGATTGTTTCCTATTTTTCAAAAGGTCATGTCTCAAAATCCCATCCACTTTCAATCTCTTATTGTCTAATAATTTTCTTGGATAACCACGGTTCTTGAATTTTTGAGACATATCTCTCAACCTGATGTCAAGAGTTGGAGGATCCTGTACAATCCTCTTCACTCTCAACATCTGGCTATAGGGGAGAGAGGCAATCATGGGATGTGGATGACAGCTTTCAAACCTCAACAGATTGTTACGGTCCGTGGGTTTGCTGTATAAATCAGTAATGAGTTTATTCTCCTGAATAAAAACTCTAGTGTCGAGAAAATTTAAAGATGTTACTGATGAATCCATGGTGAATTTGATGTCATCATCCATGTCATTCAAAAAAGTGAAGAAACATTCCAACTCGACTTGAGAACCTGTCCAAATGACGAAGACGTCGTCTATGTATCTCCACCACCTCAAAACCTTAGTGAAGTGGGGAGAGACATAGACAGCGCCTTCCTCTAGGGCCGCCATGAACATATTCGCGTATGTGGGAGCCACGTTAGATCCCATGGCCGTACCCCTCCTTTGTGCATAAAAGGAGTCACCAAATAAAAAATAATTTTCTGTAAGGGCAATTTCCAATAGACACAGATACAATGTGAAGACCTCTAGTATGATTAATTGAAGTATAGAGACTACATACATCGAATGATACGAGTATGCAGTCTCCTTCTAATTGAACCTCATCCAATTTAGTCAAAAAGTCAGTAGTATCCTGAATATAGGACTTGGCATTAATGGCGAAATTTCGGAACATTTTATCCAAAAAAATAGCTATCGGTGAAAAGATAGAGCCACAACCGGATATAATCGGTCTACCAGGGGGGTCAACCAACGACTTGTGGATCTTTGGAAGGCAGTACAGTACTGGAACCACCGGATGCCGCACCGTCATAAATTCCAATAGATCCCTATCTATGATGCCCGCATGGTAGGCCTCAATTAATATTTCATCAATGGTATTTTTGATTCTAAATTTTGGATCACAAGAAAGTGGCTCATAAACATTCACATCAGCTAATTGTCTAGCTAGTTCAGTCAAATAACGCGATGTGTCCATGACCACCAAGGCACCACCTTTATCCGCGGGCTTGATGGTCAGGGACACATCACGAGAAAGGCCATCAATTGTCACTATTTCATCCCTCGTCAAATTGGGAGGACCCACAAATCTACCATTATCACTCTCTCTTAAGGTCCGTATACGCTGTTTAACAATATCAATAAACGCATCAATAGCAGGCTCACTAATGAAAGGTTGATTCAAACTTTTTTTATGTAGCCCTACTTCTCTTAATGTAATTTCAGTATGTTGCACAGATCTAGCTTCAAAATTTTTTGTCAGCAAATATCACTTTAAATTTGATTTTACGAAAAAAATCAAAAAGGTCCAGTTCTAATTGGAACCAGTCCATGTTGGTGGTAGGACTGAATGATAATCCCTTATTCAGGGCTGAAATTTCAACATTAGATAAGTCACGTGATGACATATTTACCACAAGATTCTCTATGGATTCTTGGTGACTTTCTGTTCCTTGTTGATGGATTGTTGTCGGTCCCTCTTTGCTCTGAAAGCTCAAGTCCTTCTGCCACCTCCTGTGTTTACGTCCCCCTCTTCTCGGACTTCTCTGTCCAGACTGATGCCTAAAAAATCAGTAGGGGTTTCAACGTTATCAGAGTCGGATGTATAGGAATATCTCTTCCTCTTTTTCATGTATTTGGTGATTATATTACCCTTGTTGATAGTAGGGTCTCTTTGCCAGTTGTATATCTTCCCGGATTCATAATCCTCGATGTCACGATGCCATTTCTGGCGTTTAGCATTCTCGCCATTTGAGCGAAATTTCTGCATTGATTCCACTATACGCTGTTTAAAATTCTTCAAATCATCTTCAGACAGAAGGGTTTTAAGCATATCATCCACAGCTTGCATCCGCATCCGAATCTCACATAGCTCCTATTTCACAGGGTTTATAGATTTTGGTTTTCTTGTTCTCTTTTGTTTTTGTTCCAGTCCATCTAAATGTACGATACTGCTTGCACCACATGCAATGTTTCTTCTTTTTGATGTTAATGATGCTGATACTGTATAGGCTTGCCTAACCTTTGCTTGTGAATCAATCGTTACTCAATTGTATCAATCGTATCTGTACATTTTCATGGAAAATTTATTTTCAATAAAAATGTAATGTTTCAAAAAAAAAAAAAAACAATGAGAAAATTGCTGTTTTCTGTGAATCCTGCCTTAAAAAAAATGTGATAAAAGTGATCAAAAAGTCGCATCTACTCCAAAACGGTACCAATAAAGACTACAAGTCATCCCGCAAAAAAAAGTCCTCATACAACTGCATCGGTAGAAAAATAATAAAAAAGTTATGACTCTTGAAATATGAAGACACAAAAACAAATAATTTTGAAAAAAAAATAAGTGTTTTTACTCTGTAAAAGTAGTAAAACATACAAAATCGATATACATTTGGTATTGTTGCAATCGTAACAACGCGCTGAATAAAGTTATTGTGTTATTTATACCACAAGGTAAAAGGCATGAATTTAAAAGTGTGGCGAAATTGCTGTTTTTTTCTATTCCCCGCCAAAAAAAAGTTGATAAAAGTTAATTTAAAAATTCTATGTACCCCAAAATAGTGCTATTAAAAAAAAACATGTCCTCCAAAAAACAAGACCTTTTACAGCTATGTCGACGCGAAAATAAATAAGTTATAGCTTTTTGAATGAGACGATGGAAACGTAAATATAAGGCCTTAAATAGGCTGGTCACTAAGGGGTTAATAGCTGGGAAAAATATGAATATATAAATATTATTATTATTATTATTATTCTTTTTCTAATTTCATATTTGGAACTATGATTATATTGAGTTTGATGCATAGAAATTTGCAACTGCTATTCTTCATAGGAAGCACTATTAGGCTGGATTCACACGAGCACATTACGTCTGTAATGGACGGAACGTATTTCGGCCGCAAGTCCCGGACCGAACACACTGCAGGGAGCCGGGCTCCTAGCATCATAGTTATGTACGATGCTAGGAGTCCCTTCCTCTCCATGCAAATTCTGTCCCATACTGTAATCATGTTTTCAGTACGGGACAGTTGTCCTGCAGAGAGGCAGGGACTCCTAGCGTCGTACATAACTCTGATGCTAGGAGCCCGGCTCCCTGCAGTGTGTTCGCTCCGGGACTTGTGGCCGAAATACATTCCGTCCATTACAGACGTAATGTGCTCGTGTGAATCTAGCCTTAGACAACAGAGACTGATATATTAAACTGCTTAACACAAGGGCATGAACTCTAAACCACTGGAAACAGATTTTGCTAGATTTGCCCTTTGCAATAAACACTGGTTTGATGTATTTGTTACTTGGTCGGACATTTTCCCTTATTTCATGCCTCTTGTTATTTGTTTTCTCTTGGTTTATTTTTCTCTTCTCTTATCACTCATATGATAAAATTAAATTTAGCCAATAGTCATTTCAGTACTGTTGACATTGTGTTCACAGGTAATTTTTTTGAAGAATTCTTGAATTTTCCTGGGGGTGACATTTTAGCAACCTATATACAATTTATTTTTGGGATGATGATTTTTCCGTAGTTTTTGCTTTATTTAACTGGATAGGTATATATTTCCTCCTAGTGTCTAAATGATTTTATGCCTTTTTCATCCGAGGAAAGATTGCAGATGATCCAATTTGTGACCTCCCTGTGTACAGTAGGCTGGAGTTCTCTTGCAACCCTTTGTAGCTTCTTCACATGTGGGTCGGATGCAGTGGCGTAACTACCGCTGTAGCAGCCATAGCGGAGGCTACTTGGCCTGCGGCGCCATGAGGGGGCCCGTGCCGCACCGCCATCACGCCCCCCCATGCCTGGTTTCACCGCTAGCAGTCACTATGGCTGCTACAGAGGTAGCGACGCCACATTCAATAGTATCTGCATCCTTAGGACACATAGACTATATAACACTGTGGCAGAGCAGGGAGGTATCTGCCTACTCTGCCATTTACTAGGCTACAGGCAGGGCCGGCGTTAGGGGGGGAAAACTGGGCAATTGCCCAGGTCCCCATCCTCTTACGGACCCCGGCCTATGGCTGCTATGGGGCCCTAGGCGGCCCGGCCAATAACATTTATAGTCCGGGCGGCATGAGCCCCCTCATGCCCGGTGGCATCGCTAGCACGGTGCTAGCGACAGCCACATTCAATTGTATCTGCGTGCTCAGGACGCAGATACAAATGAATACTGTAGGTTGAAGGCCACGTTAGCGCCTGCAGCCTATAAGGCGCTGGAAAGACTCCCTGCACAGGCTGGCATGAAGACGTCACTGCATCATGCTGGTCTGCGCAAGCTTCCCTCAGGGAGGCTGTACAGCGCTCTGTCCATCGCGGGACCAGGGCAAGGTAAGTACAATTTTTTTTGGGGGGGGGGCTGTGTGGCAATACACAGGGGGGATTGCTGTGTATCATTATATACAAGGCGGGTTTCTGTGTAGCACTATATACAAGGGGGGTTGCTGTGTGGTACTATATAAATGGGGGGCTGTGTGGCACTATATATAAGGGGGGCTTTGTGCCACTATACTATGGGAGGTTGTGTGGCACTATACTAAAGGGAGCTGTATGGCACTATTTACAAGGGGAGGATGGCTGTGTGCTGCTATCTACAGGGGGGGGGGTGTTGCGCAATCTACAGGGGGCTGTGTGTGGCAAAATCTACAGGGGGCTGTGTGTGGTGGAATCTACAGGGGGCTGTGTGTTGTGCAATCTACAGAGGGCTGTGTGTGGCACAATCTACAGTGGGCTGTGTGGCACTATCTACAAGGGAGGGGAGTTATGTGGCACTATATAGGCTTTGTGGCACTTTATACAAGGAGGGGTTACTGTGTGGCGCAATATACAAGGGTAGGCTGTGTGGCACTGTATGCAAGGGGGGCTGTGTGCCACTATATACAAGAGGGGAGCTGTGTGGCACTATCTGCTAAATTGGGGCTGTGTGGCACTATCTGCTAAGGGGGCTGTGTGGCACTATCTACTAGAGGGCTGTGTGGCACTATATACAAGGGGGGGTTATGTGGCACTATATACAAGGGGTGGCTGTCTGGCATTATATACATTGTGGGGCTTTGTGGCACTTTATACAAGGAGGGTAAGGATTCAAGGGAGAAAAAAGAGGGTTGGCACTGCTCCAAATACAGGGCTAAACATAGACTCACGTATGCAAGTAGTGTAGCTCAAAACACATGGGATACAGCTGTCAAGTATGTTCCGGCAGGGTGCTCATCGATGGAAGGAAAGCACGTATGCAGAACTTGATGATGAACAGGAGGAATATATGAGGCACGCACCGCAGTGGCAATAGAAAGGATTTATTTGAACAGATCTCGGTCAATGATGATGTTAAAGATGCCAACGACCGTTTCACGCTGAGAGTGCTTTGTCAAGGCTCGACAAAGCGCTCTCAGCATGAAAGGGTGGTTGGCATCTTTCACATCATCATTGACCGAGATCTGTTCAAATAAATCCTTTCTATTGCCACTGCGGTGAGTGCCTCGTATATTCCTCCTGTTCATTATACAAGGAGGGGTTGCTGTGTGGCACAATATACAAGGGTGGGCTGTGTGGTACTGTATGCAAGTCACTATGTGGTTATGGTGTGGCGGTATTATTCAGTAACAGTATGGGGGTATTATTCAGTCACTATGTGATTATGGTGTGGCGGTATTATTTGGACCTTGTATTGTATTATTATTATTGGTAATATTGGTCTTATAATAGTGAGTTATGTTTAATAACAGTATACAGGTAATATTTTATCTGGTATAGTGGTGTGATTTAATAACTACCGTTCAAAAGTTTAGGGTCACTTAGAAATGTCCTTATTTTTGAAAGAAAAGCACAGTTTTTTTCAATGAAGATAACATTAAATTAATCAGAAATACACTCTATACATTGTTAATGTGCTAAATGATAATTCTAGCTGCAAACGTTTGGTTTTTAATGCAATATCTACATAGGTGTATAGAGGCCCATTTCCAGAAACCATCACTCCAGTGTTCTAATGGTACATTGTGTTTGCTAACTGTGTTAGAAAACACTTGAAAACCCTTGTGCAATTATGTTAGCACCGCTGTAAACAGTTTTGCTGTTTAGAGGAGCTATAAAACTGACCTTCCTTTGAGCTAGTTGAGAATCTGGAGCATTACATTTATGGGTTCGATTAAACTCTCCAAATGTCTAGAAAAAGAGAGCTTTCATGTGAAACTCGACAGTCTATTCTTGTTCTTAGAAATGAAGGCTATTCCATGCGAGAAATTGACAAGAAACTGAAGATTTCCTACAACGGTGTGTACTACTCCCTTCAGAGGACAGCACAAACAGGCTCTAACCAGAGTAGAAAGAGAAGTGGGAGGCCCCGCTGCACAACTGAGCAACAAGATAAGTACATTAGAGCCTCTAGTTTGAGAAATAGACGCCTCACAGGTCCTCAACTGGCAGATTCATTAAATAGTACCCGCAAAACGCCAGTGTCAATGTCTACAGTGAAGAGGCGACTCCGGGATGCTGGCCTTCAGGGCAGAGTGGCAAAGAAAAAGCCATATCTGAGACTGGCTAATAAAAGGAAAAGATTAACCCCTTCCCGCTCCTGGACGTACTATTAGGTCATGGTAGCTGTATCGTTCGCGCTCCATGACCTAATAGTACGTCACGGGAGTAACGGCCGTCCTCCCGACACATACAGGAGCTGTGACAGCTGCTGTCTTGTTCAGCAACTGTCACAGCTCCTACAGCGGGGACCGATCGCTGTGTCCCCGCTGATTAACCCCTTAAAAGCCGCGTTCAGTAGCGATCGCGGTTTTTTAGGGGTTAAGCTACAATCGCCGGCGTGCTACACGATAGCGGCTGGCGATTGTAACTATGGCAACCGGAAACCAAACAATCGCTATGCCATCGACGGAAGCCTAGTGGGTCCTGACAAGGTCAGGACCCACTATGCTTGCTGTCAGTGAGTAGCTGACAGCTCTAATACACTGCACTACGCATGTAGTGCAGTGTATTAGAATAGCGATCAGGGCCTCTTGCCCTCAAGTCCCCTAGTGGGACAAAGTAATAAAGTTAAAAAAAAGTAAAAAAAAGATGTGTAAAAATAAGAAAATAAAAGTTTTAAAAGTAATAATAGTAAAAGTCCCACTTTTTCCCTTATCAGTCTTTTATTATTAATGAAAATAGATAAATAAACAAATAAGCTATACATAATTGGTATCGCCGCGTCCGTAACGGCCTGAACTACAAAATTATTTTGTTATTTATCCCGCGCAGTGAACACCGTAAAAGAAAATAATAATAAAAAGTACCAAAATCACAATTGTTTGGTCACTTCACATCCCAAAAAATGGAATAAAAAGAGATCAAAAAGTCGCATGTACCTAAAAATGGTAATGATTGAAACTACAGTTCGTTATGCAAAAAATAAGTCCTCGCACGGCCTCTATTGATGGAAAAATAAAAAAGTTCTGGCTCTTAGAATAAGGTAACACAAAAAGTGAATAATTTTTTACAAAACTTATTTTATTGTGCAAACGCCATTAGACATAAAAAAAACTATAAACATCTGGTATCGCCGTAATCATATCGCCCCACAGATGTGTCATTTATAGCGCACGGTGAACGCTGTAAAAAAAATAGAATAAAAAAACAATAGTAGAATTGCTGTTTTTTAGTCACCACGCCACTTAAAAATAGAATAAAAACTGATCAAAAAGTCCCATGCACCCCCTGAAAACTGCAATGAATTCCTCAAGGGGTCTAGTTTCCAAAATGGGGTCACTTTTGGGGGGTTTCCACTGTTTTGGCACCACAAGACCTCTTCAGACCGGACATGGTGCCTAATAAAAAATAGGGCTCAAAATCCACTAGGTACTCCTTTGCTTCTGAGGCCGGTGCTTCAGTCCATTACCGCACTAGGGCCACATGTGGGATATTTCTCAAAACTGCAGAATCTGGGCAATAAGTATTGAGCAGCGTTTCTCTGGTGAAACCTTTTGTGTTATAAAAAAAAAATAGTATAAAAAGGATTTTCTGATAAATATAAATATGAAAATTTCACCTCTACATTGCTCTAAATTCCTGTGAAACACCTAAAGGGTTCATAAACTTTCTAAATGCTGTTGTGAATACTTTGAGGGGTCTAGTTTCTAAAATGGGGTGTTTCATAGGGGTGTCTAATATATGTGCCCCTCAAAGCAACTTTAGAACTGAACTGGAACCTAAAAAAAAATAAGAAATCAGGAAATACTTTGCTTCTCCTAATGAGCATTGCCTACTCCAAGATGACCCCAGTTTTGACCGTTTGTATAAATGGAGACCCCTATTAGACCGTTTCAGTGCCCGGTTTTCCCAAGCATACACCACTGAGACGTGTATTTCTATTGATCAGTCCTTGGTACATTTTAAAGGGAGGTTTCAATTCCGCGAGTACCTGCCGGGTGAGAGGGCAAGGAACGGCGTGAAGATGTATAAGCTGTGCGAGAGTGCATCAGGGTATAACTACAAATTTAGGATATATGAAGGGAAGGACACCAGTATTCAGCCCGCAGAATGCCCCCCCCCCTTACTGGGAGTTAATGCAAAAATTGTGTGGGGTTTGGTGCACCCACTGCTGAAAAAGGGTTACCACCTCTACCTGGATAATTTTTATACCAGCGTCCCACTCTTCAAGTGCCTCGCTTCCAGAAGTACTGCGGTATACGGCACCGCTAGAAGAAATCTGAGAGGCCTCCCTAAGACTCTGCTTGGGCAAACACTCAGAGGGGGTGAGAGCAGGGCACAATCTAGCAGCAACATATTGTGTGTCACGTACAAGGACAAGAGACATGTCACACCAGTACCCATGTACCAGTACGAGGTACCAGTACAGAGACCCCTAAACCAGACTGCATCCTGGACTACGATAGGTACATGGGAGGGGTGGACTTGTCAGATCAAGCCCTGAAGCCCTACAGCGCCATGCGGTGTGGTATAAGAAGCTGGCCGTGCACATCATACCGATGGCATTGTACAACGTCGTGCTACGTCGATGTACAGGTCAGAGGGGAAATTTCCTGAAATTTCAAGAGGTGGTTATCAAGAAACTAATTTTAAGGGACCAAGAAGTGGGGGCACCCAGTACTTCTGGAAGCAGGGCCACACGCATCGTACCAGGGCAACACTTTCCAGGAGAAGTTCCCCAAACTGGCAAGAAAGGAAAAAGTCAAAAGAGGTACAAAGTCTGCTATAAGAGGGGGATATCAATGTGACACGTGTCCGGAAAAACTAAGGCTCCGTATGAAATTGTATCATACATCCCTTGATTTTTAATCTACCCCAGTTTTACTTACCCTGATGCACTCCGCACAGCTTATCCCCACTCGTCTTTCCCCTCTGAGCCCTGCTGCGTGCCCAGGCAGCTGATAACAGCCACATGTAGGGTATTGACATACCCGTGGGAATACACATTACAGTTTATAGGGTGTATGTCTCCGGTCAAAATGCTCACTACACCTCTAAATGAATGCCTTAAGGGGTGTCGTTTTTAAAACAGGGTCACTTCTTGGGGGTTTCAACTGTACTGGTACCTCAGGGGCTTCTGCATACATGACTTTGCACCAGAAAATCCCCAGTAGGCCAAATGGTGGTTCTTTCCTTCTGAGCCCTCCCATGGGCCCAAACGTCAGTTTATCACCACAAATTGGGCATTGCCGCACTCAGGACAAATTGGGCAACAAAATGGGGTATTTTATTTCTTGTGAAAATAAGAAATTTTCAGCCAAAACTACATATTATTGGAAAAAATTAATTTAGTTTGAATTCCCAGCCCAATTCAAATAAGTTATGTGAAAAAACTATGCGGTCAAAATGGTCACAAAACCAATAAATGAATTGCTTGAGGGGTGTAGTTTCCAAAATGGGGTCACTTCTGGTGGGTTTCCATTGCTTTGATGCCTCTGGGGCTCTGCAAATGCGACATGGCACCCGAAAACCAATCCAGCAAAATCTGGACTCCAAAGAACAAATAGCGCTCCTTTGCTTCTGAGCCCTATGGGCCCAAACAGCAGTTTATCACCAAAAATGGGGTATTGCTGCACTCAGGACAAATTGGGCAACAAAATGGAGTGTTTTATTTGTTGTGAAAAAAAGAAATATTTAGCTAAAACTACATATTATTGGAAAATATATATATTTTTTAAATTCCCAGCCCAATTCAAATAAGTTCTGTGAAGAAACTATGGGGTCTAAATGGTCACATTACCCATCAATTAATTCCTTGAGGGGTGTAGTTTCCAAAATGGGGTCACTTCTGGTGGGTTTCCATTGCTTTGATACCTCTGGGGCTCTGCAAATGCGACATGGCACCCAAAAACCAATCCAGCAAAATCTGCACTCCAAAGAACACACAGCGCTCCTTCCCTTCTGAGGCCACCCATGGGCCCAAACGGCAGTTTATCACAACAAATGGGGTAGTACTGCACTTAGGATAAATTGGGCAACAAAATGGGTTATTTTGTTCCCTGTGAAAATAAGAAATTTTTATCAAAAATGACATCTTATTGGAAAAAATTTCATTTTTTAAATTTCACAGCCCAATTCAAATACGTGCTGTGTAAAAACTGTGTGGGTCAAAATATAACAACAACCATAAATGAATTCCTTGTGGGGTGTAGTTTCCGAAATGGGGTCACTTTGGGGGATTCCTACTGTTTTGGCACCTCAACACCTCTTCAAACCTGGCATGCTGCCTAAAATATATTCTAATAAAAAAGAGGCCTCAAAATGCACTAGGTGCTTCTTTGCTTCTGGGGCTTGTGTTTCAGTCCACGAGCGTACTAGAGACACATGATTGACATTTCTAAAAACTGCAGAATCTGGACAATACATATTTAGTAGTGTTTCTCTGGTAAAACCTTCTGTGTTACAGAAAAAAATTTAATACAATTGAAATTCAGAAAGAAAAGTTACATTTGCAAATTTCACCTCTACTTTTCTTTAATTTCTGTGAAATGCCTGAAGGGTTTAATAAACTTTCTATTTTGACGGAATGGGTAACAGAGGTGAACGGGATTATGAGGATGGAGGAATTGCTGTCCGCTGACAGGGGCAAGTCTGTGCTCTTCGTCCAAACTTGGGCAGTGTGGTCTGGATTCCGGGGTGGTACTGATCTACCTCTCTGGCTGGATGGAAGGTTCTGAGCAACTTCTGTGATCTTACTCCATGCGCTATGTCTGTCTGTGTTTCCCTTTGTTGTCTGGTGTCTTGTGTTGGTGGTATATTATATTATATTTGTGGCACTTATACGTACCAACTCTTATTTCACTGGGGCCTGGTCCCCATGTTTATTGCACTATCTTGATGTGAACATGGTACAGTTAGTACCACTGTATTTTGATTCATATGTACTTTAGATGACTGGGAGGTTACCTCCCATTGATGTTCATGCATTTTATATACTATTCATATACTGTAAAAATTTTGTATTGCGTGCAAATTTTTTTGGCAATGGTGTACAATGTTTTATATGCTGTAATCTTTTTTTCAAAATAAAAATCTTGATAAAGGAAAAAAAAATAAACTTTCTAAATTCTGTTTTGAATACTTTGAGGGGTCTAGTTTTCAAAATGGGGTGTTTTATGGGGGTTTCTAATACATAGGCCCCTCAAAGCCACTTCGGAACTGAACAGGTACCTTAAAAAAAAGGCTTTTGAAATGTTCTTAAAAATATGGGAAATTGCTGTTTATGTTCTAAGCCTTGTAACGTCCAAGAAAAATAAAAAAATGTTCAAAAAACAATGCCAATCTAAAGTAGACATATGGGAAATGTGATCTAGTAAATACTTTGGGTGGTATAACCGTCTGTTTTACAAGCAGATGCATTTAAATTCTTAGAAATGCTATTTTTTATACATTTTCTCTAAATTTTGCAATTTTTCACCAATAAACACTGAATATATCGTCCAAATTTTTAAGCATTTTTACGTTATTACCACATAAAGTGAAATATGTCAGATTTCAAAAATGGGCTCTGAGCTTTAAGGCCAAAACAAGGCTGCGTCCTTAAGGGGTTAATATGGGCAAAAGCACACAGACATTGGATAGAGGAAGATTGGAAAAAAGTGTTATGGACAGACGAATCGAAGTTTGAGGTGTTTGGATCACACAGAAGAACATTTGTGAGACGCAGAACAACTGAAAAGATGCTGGAAGAGTGCCTGACGCCATTTGTCAAGAAGCAGGCAGCTGGTATTCTATCTATAATAGAGTGGCCTGCGCAGTCACCAGATCTCAACCCCATAGAGCTGTTGTGGGAGCAGCTTGACCGTATGGTACACAAGAAGTGCCCATCAAGCTAATCCAACTTGTGGGAGGGGCTTCTGGAAGCATGGGGTGAAATTTCTCCCGATTACCTCAGTAAATTAACAGCTAGAATGCCAAAGGTCTGCATTGCTGTAATTGCTGCAAATGGAGCATTCTTTGACGAAAGCAAAGTTTGAAGGAGAAAATTCTTATTTCAAATAAAATCATTATTTCTAACCTTGTCAATGTCTTGACTATATTTTCTAGTCATTTGATAAATATAAGTGTGAAATTTCATGGAAAACACAAAATTGTCTGGGTGACCCCAAACTTTTGAACGGTAGTGTATATAGATAATTTCTTGTGTGAGAGGGGGGACATATGTTTTGGGGCTTACAACACTCCTGGACACGCTAGAAATTAGTGATGCAGTTCTCTCCAGACCGCCTTCCTTGAATTGACTGAATTATTGATTTAGTAAGGGCGTGTTCACATCAGTGTTTGGTTTCCGTCGACTGCACTATTGTTTCTGCCAAAACAACGGAAACCTTACAGAAGGGAGACAAACGGAAACCATTTGCAATGGAAACATTATCATTGAAATCAATGATAATGCAAACGGAAAGCTATGGTTTCCGCTTGGTTTCCGTTGACGGAAATGTCTGTTGGAAGCCATCAACGGAGCTGTGAACAGGCCCTAATTCAGCATTTGGGACCCCACTTATAAATTTGCCCAGGGCCACACTTTGTCTAAAACCAGCCCTTGCTACAGGCCACGTATCAGGCGCAGGGACGGGATCCTAGCGCAGGCCGGCGTGATGGGGGTCACTGAATCACGACGGCATACGCGAGGATGCTGTCGGCATTGATTCGCTCAGTTTGTCACGGGAACGGGGCCTAGGTGAGTATGACGTTTTTTGGTTTTATTTGTTTGGAGGGTCGCTATATGGCCCTATCTACAGGGGTGGCTGTATGGTGCTATCTACAGGGGGGTCTGTATAGCACTTTCTACAGGGGGGTGTATGGCGCTATCTACAGGGGGATCTGTATGGCGCTATCTACAGGGGGATCTATGTGCCGCTATCTACAGTGGGTGCTTTATGGCACTATCTACAAGGGGGTGCTGGGGGGCGCTATCTACAAGTGGGGTCTGACACGCTACAGGGGTGCTGTATAGTACTGTCTAGGGGGGGGGCTGTAATGCACAATCTACAGGGGGGGCACTATCTACAAGAGGGGCTGTGTGTGGCACCGAGTCAAAAGTTTGCTATGGGGCCCAGTCTTTCCCAGTTATACCCCTGGTGGGGTGTAACTATCAGTGGAACTTGATCTACTGTACTGCAGCTAATTGGTTCTGGAGATGTTGATCTCTCTCCTGGTTAGAGTCAGTTAATGATGGGCTGTATCCCTTGTTTATGAGACGTCTGCTCAAATGTTACAATTGGTTGTTCCCCTTGATGGTAACTGTAAGGATCCATTAACTCATTTTTTTAAATTGATTTTAGATCTGTGTTTTCCATTACTGCTACTTAGAACTGCTATTAATGTATGTTTAGGAATTTTTTATAAACTTTTAGGGTGGCCAATTTATTATATTGAGTTGAATTTGCCAGGTAGTATGGTGTCAGGATTCTGTTGTTGTACTGCAAAATTACCACTAGTGGCCGCTGTTTTACACTTTTAGGAATTGTGCTGCACCTTTACTCCTTACCACTGGAGGCTGCTGTTTTGCCCTTAAACTTGCCCTTAACCAAGATGGCAAATGTTGCATCGTGTGAACCATCTTGTTTCCTGTTTGGGCCTACTTCAGACCACATGGAATACCAAACAGTGCTTGAGTATTGTGTCTTGTTCCAGTCTCCTGCTCCTGAGAACTGTCTTTGCCAGACTGTTCCTACTTCCTTGCTGCTACTACTACTACTCGTGTTCCACCCGCCAAGCACTGTTCCTGGGGACGTCTCACCGGGTTCTGCACTGTGCTCCGCTCGCTACTTCTGACCTTAGGATTCCAGCAGTGTTCGCCAGTATTGTAACATATGGATAGGTATAAAAAATATTTATAAATTGGTGACATTTGGGATGAGCCAATATTACAATACCATGTAAAATGTTTCTTGGTATTAGGCTATGTGGACATCACGTTTTTTTTGTCTCCATTTAGCCTACACTATATGGACAAACATATTGTGACACCTACACATTACGCCTACAGGAGCTTTTATGACATCCTATTCTAAATCCATAGCCATTAATATAGAGTTGGTCCTCCCTTTGCAGCTAGAACAGCTTCCACTCTTCTGCAAAGGTTTTCTACAAGATTTTTGTGTGTGTCTGTGGTAATTTTTGCGCAATTTTCTAAAAGAGAATTTTTGAGGTCAGATACTGATGTTGGACGAGAGGGCCTGGCTCGCAATCTCCGTTCTAGTTAATCGCAAAGGTGTTCGTGGGGTTGAGGTCAGGGAACTGTGCGGGCCAGTCAAGTTCTTCCACATCAAACTTACCCAACCATTCTTTTACGATCTCTGGGTATGTGGACCCACTGGGCCTTACAGCCGTAGCGGGATGGCAGCTGGCCAAACAGTGTACCAAGTTAATATATACAGTGGAGGAAATAAGTATTTGATCCCTTGCTGATTTTGTAAGTTTGCCCACTGTCAAAGTCATGAACAGTCTAGAATTTTTAGGCTAGGTTAATTTTACCAGTGAGAGATAGATTATATATATATATAAAAAAAAAAAGAAAATCACATAGTCACAATTATATATATTTATTTGCATTGTGCACAGAGAAATAAGTATTTGATCCCCTACCAACCATTAAGAGTTCAGCCTCCTCCAGACCAGTTACACGCTCCAAATCAACTTGGTGCCTGCATTCAAGACAGCTGTCTTAAATGGTCACCTGTATAAAAGACTCCTGTCCACAGACTCAATTAATCAGTCTGACTCTAACCTCTACAACATGGGCAAGACCAAAGAGCTTTCTAAGGATATCAGGGACAAGATCATAGACCTGCACAAGGATGGAATGGGCTACAAAACCATAAGTAAGACGCTGGGTGAGAAGGAGACAACTGTTGGTGCAATAGTAAGAAAATGGAAGACATACAAAATGACTGTCAATCGACATCGATCTGGGGCTCCATGCAAAATCTCACCTCGTGGGGTATCCTTGATCCTGAGGAAGGTGAGAGCTCAGCCGAAGACTACACAGGGGGAACTTGTTAATGATCTCAAGGCAGCTGGGACCACAGTCACCAAGAAAACCATTGGTAACACATTACGCCGTAATGGATTAAAATCCTGCAGTGCCCGTAAGGTCCCCCTGCTCAAGAAGGCACATGTACAGGCCCGTCTGAAGTTTGCAAATGAACATCTGGATGATTCTGAGAGTGATTGGGAGAAGGTGCTGTAGTCAGATGAGACTAAAATTTAGCTCTTTGGCATTAACTTAACTCGCCCTGTTTGGAGGAAGAGAAATGCTGCCTATGACCCAAAGAACACCGTCCCCACTGTCAAGCATGGAGGTGGAAACATTATGTTTTGGGGGTGTTTCTCTGCTAAGGGCACAGGACTACTTCACCGCATAAATGGGAGAATGGATGGAGCCATGTACCATCAAATCCTGAGTGACAACCTCCTTCCCTCCACCAGGACATTAAAAATGTCTCGTGGCTGGGTCTTCCAGCATGACAATGACCTGAAACATACAGCCAAGGCAACAAAGGAGTGGCTCAAAAAGAAGCACATTAAGGTCATGGAGTGGCCTAGCCAGTCTCCTGACCTTAATCCCATCAAAAACTTATGGAGGGAGCTGAAGATCCGAGTTGCCAAGCAACAGCCTCGAAATCTTAATGATTTACAGATGATCTGCAAAGAGGAGTGTGCCAAAATTCCACCTAACATGTGTGCAGACCTCATCATCAACTACAAAAAATGTCTGACTGCTGTGCTTGCCAACAAGGGTTTTGCCACCAAGTATTAAGTCTTGTTTGCCAAAGGGATCAAATACTTATTTCTCTGTGCACAATGCAAATAAATATATATAATTTTGACAATGTGATTTTCTGTTTTTTTTTAATATAATCTATCTCTCACTGGTAAAATTAACCTAGCCTAAAAATTCTAGACTGTTCATGTCTTTGACAGTGGGCAAACTTACAAAATCAGCAAGGGATCAAATACTTATTTCCTTCACTGTATAAACCAAGCACAAGGGTACTTGTGATAGTCCAGACAGTAGCAACGGCTAGGCACAGATGGGATCTTGACGGCAGGTGATGCAGACGAGACAGATGACACCAGACAGTAAGACAGCAGATGTGGCCGATGGCAGAACTCGACTCAAACACTGTAGCGGGCACAGGAACAACTACAACACGGGATACAGGATACAGGTAGCAGGGCACGGGAACAACAGGAACAGGATAATACTAAGGAACCATTTGCAAGTCTAACAGAGGAATACAAACAACGCTCAAGCAATGAGCAAAGGGGCAGGGCCATTCTTATAGTCCAGGGTGATCTGGGAGTAATTAGTTAGTTCTTAACATGTGTGCACGCCGACCCTTTAGGGCTGGGAATGAGCTTGTGCGCGTACCCTAGTGGTCACTGCAGGACAGGATGACCACATGTGCTGGCATCTTCGGGGAGGAAGACGTTAGCAGGATGAAAGGGGTCTACGGTCTGCGACCGTGGCTGTTACACTTGCTTTGTGCACTGGAGCACAATCAGTCTGGAACAGAAAGGGGCATTCCCCAAACTGTTCCAACAAAGTTAGTCAGAATACAATTGTCCAAAATGTCTAGGTATGCTGAAGCTTTACGATTTCCCTTCACTGAAACTAAAGGGTCTAGGCCAACCCCTGAAAAGTATCTCTATATCATATTCATCCTCTACCAAGCTTTACAATTTTTGTGCGGATGTTAATGCCAGAGGAGGTTTGCAGTCAGCAGAGCTACAGATAATGGTACAAATAAGTTACAGATCAGTGCTAAGTATAGTTTTTTTTCTCAGAAGACCTCATACTTTACGTTTTCACTAGTAGACTACTTGTATATAAGAGAATCATGAGGATTACTATTGCTACTTGTTTTGATTATTTATTGGCAATGTCAAGTTAAGTGCAATAATTTATTGTGAAATACGTAGATGGATTGGACATCCCCTTTTAAATCATTCTTGCCTCCCATATAGCAAGTGTAATAAGAGGGTCCTCCCTGCATCTAAATGTGTTTGCTATTAGCATTGGAGAAATTAGTTTGTGAATAGAGCTCCTTGCAGCAAATTTAAGGCTAAAAATACACCTTCGGGACTTCTTGCAAAGATAAAAATGTTGTATGCTTTCGATTCTTGGACATACGGTAGATTAAAATGGGCTGCTCAAAAGTGGTCAAAATTTTGTTTGCATATAATTTACAGCCTGAAATGTGTTATGACATTCATTCTGTGTATCTTTATATTGCTATGGAGTTTATAGAATTTTGTGTTGACTTATTTTGATCTTTATCTTTTTTTTTTGCATGATTCATGATCTTTGGTCTTTCTGCAAATCGTTTTCATTTTTGTGCTTTAGAGTCATTATAATACTGTAAGTCCCATAGCATGGTATGCCACAAATATTTTATATTTTTAAAATAGGAGTAAGGGCACATAGGGCCATCACTGGACTTATCGGAATTAGACATGGATTATTATTTTTGGGTTTAGAATAATAAAATATTCTACATGACACTTATACAATATCACATAGGTACATTTATACATTCATCATCGATAGGAATTTGTTTCTACTTATTTTTCTACATTTACTTATTAAGTTACTTCGTTTCTCATCGCTGGAACACAGATACCACTGTGACAGTTTCCAGCTATCAAACTGACATTAAAAATGATCTGAGTCACAACTTTAAATAAAGTAGGTGTTTTTCCCTCTTATTCATATAACTAATTTGTGCTGGGTTCATCATTATCGATTAAAATGTGACGTAACTTTAATCTCTTAAAAAGATGTCTGTCTCTTTATAACGCTACTCTATTCTGGAGCTACCATACAATTTTGTGTATACCATTCAGACAATGTATTTTTAGCTTCTCAGGGTTATTGTACTTTGTATTTTATTTAGCATTTTTGTTCCTTCATTTTCTATGTTATAATTAAAAACGAATAAAAACATTTAAAAAGAAAAGAAAATGTTGTGAGTCAGAGCCCATAGTTGAAAAGTGGTTAGTATCATGACTATTTACTTGAAATGTGTTGTTTTGATGAAAAGTTTTCATTTTATAAAACTAAACCACCCATAATATCAGAAAAAGCTAGAAACAAATAGTGACAGAAGTGCCGCATTGGATATAGAAAACTTCTCAAAAGTTGTGTCTATCTCTTTCGCTTTAGAGAAAAGACTCTATAATTGGTATCTTCCACCTCCAATAACAGATCTAAAAATCAATGCTATGCATGAGATTTATACCAATACATTATTTCCTTGTCTTTTTGTTGACAATATCAAGAAATGAGTCAACTATTAAGCAATTTTAGAGGGGCAGAAACTCTCCAATCTGCTCTCTGTGTCATCCACAAAATATGAGAGCATAGATGACAGGGGAGGGTAGAACAATCAGAGACAGCCGAGTGTGTTTTCATTCATTTTGCAACAATAGCGCAACCTTCGCTCTTTTTTTTAAGATGCCGAGAATGGCGAATCGTGAAAAATGTGAGCACTAACATTTAAGAGAACATTTTGAAGTAGTGATGAGAATATTTGAGGAATGCTGTACACCCAAAGTAATGAGACATCTATGTGATATTTATCTGTAACGCCATGGTCCATTCTATAGATGAAAGCATTGAAGAATGAATATGTGACAGATCTCAGGTTGAAAAGTGTAACGGTGTTCGGTTGAGATACCCGATAATTAAATACAGACTTGTCATTGGATTTAATGATCACAAGTAGAGATGAGCGAACCGGGACAACCAAACCCGGTTTCGGTCCGAACTTCAGGAAAAGTTCGGTTCGCAGCAAATCCGAACTTTACCGGGTTCGGCCGAACCCGTTTTGACCGAACCCGGCTACATTTTGGCGCCTGCCACATGTTACATCTAAAATGGAGGATTACAGAAGATCACCTGACATCAGGCTACCCCATAATGCCTTGCAAACGACTCTCCCAGCCAATCGGGAGGCAGCATAGGGGCGGGCTCAAGCCTGCAATAAAAGTCTATGCACGGAGCTCAGCGGCCATTTTACAGACAGGAGCTGTAGGGATAGCATCTCTGTGCAGTAAGGGAAAGCTTTAGGAATCTAAAAGGCAGGAATTCAGAAATCGAAGGGGCTCATCCACTACTCACTACTCAGCCAGTGTGTGAATACGCTTTTATAAGGAGCTCATCCCCATTGCATCCAACTTGCAATACAGGCAGCCTTTGTAGTAGTGGTAGTAGTAGTACTACAAGGCCCAGCATTCCCTGAGTGCACTGCAGCGAGGCTGATTGAAATTCTCATTCATTGCCATTTGCCAAGCCAGTGTCCGTGTGTGAATACGCTTTTAAAAGGGGCTCATCCCTGGAATAACAATCCAACTTGCCATACAGGCAGCCTAGAAGTACTACAACGCCCAGCATTCCCTGAGTGAACTGCAGCGAGGCTGATTGAAATTCTCATTCATTGCCATTTGCCAAGCCAGTGTCCGTGTGTGAATACGCTTTTAAAAGGGGCTCATCCCTGGAATAACAATCCAACTTGCCATACAGGCAGCCTAGTAGTACTACAAGGCCCAGCATTCCCTGAGTGCACTGCAGCGAGGCTGATTGAAATTCTCATTCATTGCCATTTGCCAAGCCAGTGTCCGTGTGTGAATACGCTTTTAAAAGAGGCTCATCCCTGGAATAACAATCCAACTTGCCATACAGGCAGCCTAGAAGTACTACAACGCCCAGCATTCCCTGAGTGCACTGCAGCGAGGCTGATTGAAATTCTCATTCATTGCAATTTGCCAAGCCAGTGTCCGTGTGTGAATACGCTTTTAAAAGGGGCTCATCCCTGGCCGTTAGTAACAGGAATAACAATCCAACTTGCCATACAGGCAGCCTAGTAGTACTACAAGGCCCAGCATTCCCTGAGTGCACTGCAGCGAGGCTGATTGAAATTCTCATTCATTGCCATTTGCCAAGCCAGTGTCCGTGTGTGAATACGCTTTTAAAAGGGGCTCATCCCTGGCCGTTATTAACAGGAATAACAATACAACTTGCCATACAGGCAGCCTAGAAGTACTACAAGGCCCAGCATTCCCTGAGTGCACTGCAGCGAGGCTGATTGAAATTCTCATTCATTGCCATTTGCCAAGCCAGTGTCCGTGTGTGAATACGCTTTTAAAAGGGGCTCATCCCTGGCCGTTATTAACAGGAATAACAATCCAACTTGCCATACAGGCAGCCTAGTAGTACTATAAGGCCCAGCATTCCCTGAGTGCACTGCAGCGATTCTGATTGAAATTCTCATTCATTGCCATTTGCCAAGCCAGTGTCCGTGTGTGAATACGCTTTTAAAAGGGGCTCATCCCTGGCCGTTATTAACAGGAATAACAATACAACTTGCCATACAGGCAGCCTAGAAGTACTACAAGGCCCAGCATTCCCTGAGTGCACTGCAGCGAGGCTGATTGAAATTCTCATTCATTGCCATTTGCCAAGCCAGTGTCCGTGTGTGAATACGCTTTTAAAAGGGGCTCATCCCTGGCCGTTATTAACAGGAATAACAATCCAACTTGCCATACAGGCAGCCTAGTAGTACTACAAGGCCCAGCATTCCCTGAGTGCACTGCAGAGAGGCTGATTGAAATTCTCATTCATTGCCATTTGCCAAGCCAGTGTCCGTGTGTGAATACGCTTTTAAAAGGGGCTCATCCCTGGCCGTTATTAACAGGAATAACAATATAACTTGCCATACAGGCAGCCTAGAAGTACTACAAGGCCCAGCATTCCCTGAGTGCACTGCAGCGAGGCTGATTGAAATTCTCATTCATTGCCATTTGCCAAGCCAGTGTCCGTGTGTGAATACGCTTTTAAAAGGGGCTCATCCCTGGCCGTTATTAACAGGAATAACAATCCAACTTGCCATACAGGCAGCCTAGTAGTACTACAACGCCCAGCATTCCCTGAGTGCACTGCAGCGAGGCTGATTTAAATTCTCATTCATTGCCATTTGCCAAGCCAGTGTCAGTGTGTGAATACGCTTTTAGAAGGGGCTCTGAAATGTCTGGGAAAAAAAAGGTTGTGAAAGGACGGGGTAGAGGAAGAAACACCCATGCCGTCTCCTCTTCCAGTCCAAATGTTGGATCTGTTGGTGCCAGACCCAGTAGCAGCATTTGTGGCACAAGACATGTGCCCAGTTCCACTAGTAGCAGCTGCTATGTGCCTGCTCGTAGTAGTATCAGCAAGCCAGACTTGTCCATCTCCTCCGGTGGGCGGGTTACTTTAGACAATACGGCCATTGTGGACTGGTTGGCTGGCTCACGGTCATCTCAGCAGGAAGACTCTGATGATCTGGCTTCAAGCCAGGTTTCGTTAGATTCCAGATCCTCTACAGTTCCTTGGCACGGTGACAGTAGTAATATAGGTATTTCTAGCGTTTCCATTCCATCATCTATGTCTTCGCTCCCCCTTCCTAGCGGGAAGCCATCTTTCCTGAGAGTCCTAAGAGACATCTCCTCGGGTGCGAAGGAAGATACTGAACAACATAGTGATGATGATGATTTGTTTTCCGCGAGTCAGCCAACGGAGTGTGTTGCGGCGGTGGTGGAGGTGGAAGCGGTGACCGAGACGCATAGCTGTGGTAGTGGGGGTGTTGGTGGTGGTAGCCGTGGTGGCAGATGCAGTAATGAGGGGGGGCATGGAGCCCGCCATGATGTCACATCACATTCACAATACAGTGATAGAAGTGGCGGAGATGATGAGGAAGGCTATGATGATGATGTTGTTTTAGACAGGACGTGGGAACCAGGTGACGAGGTGATGACGGCATCAGAGGAGGAGGGTAGTAGTGGTGGCACTGGATGTGATAAACAGCCAAGCCGAGGTAGGGGCAGAAGTCAATCTGCAAAACGTTGCAGCGGTAGGGTCAGCTCAGGAGCCGGTGACGGCGACACAGATGCTGGTGTAGGCTCCCGAAAAAAGCCTGCCAGACAAGGGGCAAGCTCGGGTGGTTGTGGTGGTGGTGGTGGTGGTGGTGGACGTGGTACTACCTCTTTACGGTACTCTGCCGTGTGGCAATTTTTCTGTACCTTCCCGGAGGAGGAAAACATGGCACAGTGCCGTATCTGCAAGCAGAAAGTAAGGCGTGGGCAGGGCAGCAATGTAGGAACTACTGCTCTACGTAAACACATGGAACGGCATCACAAGGCCATGTGGGACAATCAACATGCCCCACCATCATGTACATCTAATGAAGACCCCTCTTCCGCTGCTGCTGCTGCTCCGAGTCCCTGTCATCTAAGTAGTAGCCAGGCCTTATCCACCATGTCGTTGTCATCATCATCATCACTGTCATCTAGTGCTCCTCCTATGTCCCGTCAGTTATCCATTACGGAATCGTTGTCCAATAAGCAACAATATATACCCAGTCATCCACTTGTCGTGCGGCTTAATTCACACCTGGCTAAGTTGTTGGTGGTGCAGTCGCTGCCGTACCACCTGGTCGACTCCGCCGGCTTCAAGCAATTGATGGCGTGCGCTCAGCCTAGGTGGCGAATACCTAGCCGACATTACTTCTCCAAAACAGCTGTCCCTGCCTTGCACAAGCATGTGGAGGAAAAGGTGTCCAAGTCCTTGCAATTATCCGTGTGCAGCAGGGTACATGCCACCGTCGACACGTGGAGCAGCAACTATGGGCAGGGACAGTACATGTCTTTCACGGCCCACTGGGTCAATATTTTGCAGTCCGATGCACCACCGCAGCAATGCCAGGCATTACCACCTCCACGCTTGTATGTTTCTAGTTCAACTCCGGACACCAGGCGCCTACCATCCTCCTCCTCCTACTCCTCCTCCTCCTTGCCTTCCTCCTTGGAGGTCTTCCCGTCTCCAACAGGACACAGCGTATCTTCCACTCCTCCTCCCTCCTCTTTTCATAGGTGCAAGGTGAAGCTCCACAACGCTGTCTTACACCTGCTGAGCCTGGGCGAGAAAAGCCACACAGGGCAGGAGCTGCTGCTGTGCATCAAGGAGGAAATCGCACGCTGGCTGTCTCCTCTGAAACTCACACTGGGCAATGTTGTCTCTGATAACGGCAAGAACGTTGTGGCTGCACTGCGTCTAGGTCACCTGACACACGCTCCTTGCATGGCACATGTGATCAATCTGGTCATAACACGCTTCTTAAAGTCATATGTTGGTTTGAAGGGTGTGCTGGCCATGTCCAGGAGGGTTTGCGTTCGCTTTAGACGTTCGTATGCATTTAAGCACGCCCTCCTGGACTTGCAGCGTCAAAACAATCTCCCAGAACACAGCCTGATTTGCGACGTTCCAACACGATGGAATTCCACCCTGCACATGTTGGACCGTCTGTACGAACAGCGGAAAGCCGTGAATGATTTCCTGATGCAGCAGACGGGCAGCGTTTGGAGCCAGTGTAATTTCGAGCTCAGGCACTGGCAGCTGGTTAGAGACGCATGTCGCGTTTTGAGGCCCTTCGAAGAGGCCACACGATTTGTGAGCCGTGACGCTAGCGGAATGAACGATGTTATGCCGCTGATATTCATTATGGAGCAAACGCTCACAGCGATGATTCAGCAAAGGATGGAGGAAGGATCACATCTGGCTATGGATGTTGAGGAGGAGGAGGAGGAGGAGGATGAGGATGAGGAAACAGGACCTGAAGAGGAGCTGGATTTGGAGATGGAATCACAGGAAGGGATAGGGGACGAGGCAGCCGCACAACATGACAGTGATGGTGGTGATGACGAGTCTGACGACGACCTTGATGATGGACAACCATGGCAGTATGGGGCGGAGATGGAACCAACCGGGCCCTCTGAAACGCTGGCCAGGATGGCGAGCTGTATGCTTCGTTACTTGCGCGCTGACTGTCGTATTGTTAGCATGAAGCAAAGAGATGACTACTGGATAGCCACACTTTTAGACCCTCGGTATAAAGCCAGAATGGGGGAGTTTTTTGCGCCTTCCGAGAGGGAGGCAAAATTGGCTTATTATAGAGAGAAGCTATGCAGCCAGCTTGTCACGGCTTTCAAATGGCAAACACCCGCTGCAAGCATGTCTGACCGGGGGGCCACTCTCCGCTCCCCACTGTCTCATCGCTCCACCGCCTCTGGCAGAGCTACCTCTGCAATAGGCGGCAGCCGTGGCAGCAGCGGCAGCAGCAGCAGCAGCAGCAGCAGCAGCCAATTCAGTTTGGAAAATATGATGACAACATTTTTACATCCAATACCCCGACCTGACACACATCGTAGTACTAGTCACCAAAGGGATGTTCACCATCTCCAGGTGCAGCACCTAAACAACCAGGTTCACTCGTACCTGGACTGTGCCCTTTCTCCGTCAGAAATGCTCATCCCAGACCCCATGGACTTCTGGGTCAGCAGATTGGATCATTGGCAAGAACTGGCCCAGTTTGCCATGGGTGTACTGTCTTGTCCACCCTCCAGTGTAGCGTCAGAGAGGGTATTCAGCGCAGCAGAGGGCTTCGTCACCCCTAAGCGAACAAGATTGTCCGCCAACAGCTTGGAAAATCTCACGTTTCTGAAAATGAATCAAGCGTGGATCGGTGAGGATTTTAAAACCCCTGTGCCCGATGCCACTGATTAGATCTGACATTGCTGCTGCTGCTGCCGCTGCCGCCTGCTACTGCCGCTGCCACCTGCTACTGCCGCCTGCTACTACGGGATTCTGTCCTGTCCACTCTTTTTTTAATGTGCCGCTGTTGGTGCTGCAGCTGCTACTACTTCTACCACCAATCCACCCCAGTGCCGTCTGCTACAAGCAGGCCTGCCCCACCAGAGGGCTTTGTCCTGTGACTCTCCAGTCTCTTTTTTTAATGTGCTGCTACTACTGCTACTACTGCTTGCACCCTTGCTGTCTGTGTTGGCTAGTACCTCTACTACCACCAATACACCTACACTGCCATCTGCTACAAGCAGGCCTGAGGCCTGCCCCACTACAGGGCTTTGTCCTCCTGTGACTGTCCAGTCTCTTTTTTTTAATGTGCTGCTACTACTGCTACTACTGCTTGCACCCTTGCTGTCTGTGTTGGCTACCTCAACCTCTACTACCACCAATACACCTCCACTGCCGTCTGCTACAAGCAGGCCTGAGGCCTGCCCCACTACAGGGCTTTGTCCTCCTGTGACTGTCCAGTCTCTTTTTTTTAATGTGCTGCTACTACTGCTACTACTGCTTGCACCCTTGCTGTCTGTGTTGGCTAGTACCTCTACTACCACCAATACACCTACACTGCCATCTGCTACAAGCAGGCCTGAGGCCTGCCCCACTACAGGGCTTTGTCCTCCTGTGACTGTCCAGTCTCTTTTTTTTAATGTGCTGCTACTACTGCTACTACTGCTTGCACCCTTGCTGTCTGTGTTGGCTATCTCGACTACTACCACCAATGCACCTACACTGCCGTCTGCTACAAGCAGGCCTGAGGCCTGCCCCACCACAGGGCTTTGTCCTCCTGTGACTGTCCAGTCTCTTTTTTTAATGTGCTGCTACTACTGCTACTAGTGCTTGCACCCTTGCTGTCTGTGTTGGCTACCTCGACTACTACCACCAATACACCTCCACTGCCGCCCGTCTGCTACAAGCAGGCCTGAGGCCTGCCCCACCACAGGGCTTTGTCCTTCTGTGACTGTCCAGTCTCTTTTTTTAATGTGCTACTACTACTACTACCACCCTTGCTGTCTGTGTTGGCTACCTCTACTACCACCAATACACCTCCACTGCCGCCCGTCTGCTACAAGCAGGCCTACCCCACCACAGGGCTTTGTCCTGTGACTGTCGTCCAGTCTCTTTTTTTTAATGTGCTGCTGCTACTACCAGTCTACCACCCTTGCTGTCTGTGTTGGCTAGTCTACCTCTACTACCACCAATACACCTCCACTGCCGTCTGCTACAAGCAGGCCTGAGGCCTGCCCCACTACAGGGCTTTGTCCTCCTGTGACTGTCCAGTCTCTTTTTTTTTAATGTGCTGCTACTACTGCTACTACTGCTTGCACCCTTGCTGTCTGTGTTGGCTAGTACCTCTACTACCACCAATACACCTACACTGCCGCCCGTCTGCTACAAGCAGGCCTACCCCACCACAGGGCTATGTCCTCCTGTGACTGTCCAGTCTCTTTTTTTAATGTGCTGCTACTACTGCTACTACTGCTTGCACCCTTGCTGTCTGTGTTGGCTACCTCGACTACTACCACCAATACACCTCCACTGCCGCCCGTCTGCTACAAGCAGGCCTGCCCCACCACAGGGCTTTGTCCTGTGACTGTCGTCCAGTGTCTTTTTTTAATGTGCTGCTGCTACTACCAGTCTACCACCCTTGCTGTCTGTGTTGGCTAGTCTACCTCTACTACCACCAATACACCTCCACTGCCGTCTGCTACAAGCAGGCCTAAGGCCTGTCCCACTACAGGGCTTTGTCCTCCTGTGACTGTCCAGTCTCTTTTTTTTAATGTGCTGCTACTACTGCTACTACTGCTTGCACCCTTGCTGTCTATGTTGGCTAGTACCTCTACTACCACCAATACACCTACACTGCCGCCCGTCTGCTACAAGCAGGCCTACCCCACCACAGGGCTATGTCCTGTGACTGTCGTCCAGTCTCTTTTTTTAATGTGCTGCTGCTACTACCAGTCTACCACCCTTGCTGTCTGTGTTGGCTAGTCTACCTCTACTACCACCAATACACCTCCACTGCCGTCTGCTACAAGCAGGCCTGAGGCCTGCCCCACCACAGCGCTATGTCCTCCTGTGACTGTCCAGTCTCTTTTTTTAATGTGCTGCTACTACTGCTACTACTGCTTGCACCCTTGCTGTCTGTGTTGGCTACCTCGACTACTACCACCAATACACCTCCACTGCCGCCCGTCTGCTACAAGCAGGCCTGCCCCACCACAGGGCTTTGTCCTGTGACTGTCGTCCAGTGTCTTTTAATGTGCTGCTACTACTCACCCTTGCCAATAAAAAGGGTCAATTTTTGGAGGGCTTGTGAAAAGCCATTGCTTGTTGCTTTAATGCTTTTACATCCATGTATGGAAGAACCCCGGCAGGCATCTGCCAATAAAAAGGGTCAATTTTTGGAGGGCTTGTGAAAAGCCATTGCTTGTTGCTTTAATGCTTTTACATCCATGTATGGAAGAACCCCGGCAGGCATCTGCCAATAAAAAGGGTCAATTTTGGAGGGCTTGTGAAAAGCCATTGCTTGTTGCTTTTACATCCATGTATGGAAGAACCCCGGCAGGCATCTGCCAATAAAAAGGGTCAATTTTTGGAGGGCTTGTGAAATCCATTGCTTGTTGCTTTAATGCTTTTACATCCATGTATGGAAGAACCCCGGCAGGCATCTGCCAATAAAAAGGGTCAATTTTTGGAGGGCTTGTGAAAAGCCATTGCTTGTTGCTTTTACATCCATGTATGGAAGAACCCCGGCAGGCATCTGCCAATAAAAAGGGTCAGTTTTTTGAGGGCTTGTGAAAAGCCATGCTTGTTGCTTTCACATCCATGTATGGAAGAACCCCGGCAGGCATCTGCCAATAAAAAGGGCCAATTTTTGGAGGGCTTGTCAAAAGCCATTGCTTCTTCTTTTACCACCTTATATGTATGAACCCTGGCAGGCATCAGCCGCCTAAAATGGTTAATTTGTGTACCTTTTTTAACAATGCATTAAGCATACAACATGCACAAGTGCAGTGGTTTCTGTTAGTTATCTCCGTGTCCCATCCGTTTTCCTAGAGCCATACATGTTGGCGTAACTTTGACACCAACTTTGCATTAAAGACAGCTCAAAAGTACTTGGATACACTCATGGGTGACCTAAGAGTGTTATACAGGGCTTCTAGGGCTTTAAAACAGTGAATACACGATTTTTAGGGGCTTTCTTGTATTACAGGTTCGGTCAGAACTAGTTCGGTCCGAATCGAACTTTTGCACGAAATTCGGCGAACTTGCCGAACCGAACTTTTCATAAGTTCGCTCATCTCTAATCACAAGGTGAAAAAACTGTTTTTAAGAGAACATGATCTAACACTACAGAACGCATTGAGAATCTGTCAGGGCAGCTCAAAATATTAGCAGAAGTTAAAGGTTAGAGGATGTGGCTCACATGAGTGAGCTCATGCTATACATCTGAAACACAAAATGCCGAAATCAGTAAATTTGTCTTTAAGAAATGCTACACAAAAGCAAGAATGATCATCATCTGCGTAAAGCCCAACTGGGCGTTTTTTTTAATTTTCAACCAAGTGGGAGTATGACAAAGAGGTGTATGACGCTGGCCAATCCGCATCATACACCTCTCTGTACACCCAAGCTAGATTCACTGAGCAGCGCGGTCTCCCGCTGTGACGTCACTTCCGCCCACAGGTCCTTCATCCCTGCGTCTGAAGGCAACATCTTTCGTCTCCCTCCAGGCCGATGAGAAGTCCCAGTCGTCGGATCGGTAGTAGCAGCAGCAGCAGCAGCAGCCTGGAGGGAGACGAAAGATGTTGTCTTCAGACGCAGGGATGAAGGACCTGTGGGCGGAAGTGACATCACAGCGAGGTCTCGCGAGATCACGCTGCTCAGTGAATCTAGCTTGGGTGTAAGGCAAAGAAGTGTATGATGCGGATTGGCCAGCGTCATACACCTCTTTGTCATACGCCCACTTGGTTGAAGATGAAAAAACGCCCAGTTGGGCATTAAGGACCTCATTTGCATAAATGTTCTAAACACCATAACTTTGTTAAAAAACATCGTTTTTAAAATAAAAACACATTGCTAGTAACATTCCAGCGCCGATAAACTGATGTAGGAGATAGAGCATTTTTATTCTGGTGACAGAGCCTCTTTAAGAAACAGTGCAAACATTATGGAAAGTAATAGAACTAATAGTGCTACAACAGCAACAAATTTTGCAGTAATAGCCATAGCAATAACTGTCAGGAGAAGGTTGATAAAATATGCAAAAAGTCATACCATTTATATACAAAGTTGTACAGCGGAACAAAAACAAACATTATTATAGAAAGTATGTAAAGGAAGAATTGAAGGTAAACCATCTATGCTGTGACCATATGAGTGTGAAATCACTTATACACATAAAGGCAAAATGTGCAAAAATTACTTGTGGTGGTCACAGGAAATTGCTTTCTTGGGTGTAAGGACATGAAAAGTTAGAACACTCTGTAGTGGATGAAACTTAAAGAGGCTCTGTCACCAGATTTTGCAACCCCTATCTGCTATTGCAGCAGATAGGCGCTGCAATGTAGATTACAGTAAAGTTTTTATTTTTAAAAAACGAGCATTTTTGGCCAAGTTATGACCATTTTTGTAGTTATGCAAATGAGGCTTGCAAAAGTCCAAGTGGGTGTGTTTAAAAGTAAAAGTCCAAGTGGGCGTGTATTATGTGCGTACATCGGGGCGTTTTTAATACTTTTACTAGCTGGGCGCTCTGAAGAGAAGCATCATCCACTTTTCTTCAGAACGCCCAGCTTCTGACAGTGCAGATCTGTGACGTCACTCACAGGTCCTGCATCGTGTCGGCCACATCGGCACCAGAGGCTACAGTTGATTCTGCAGCAGCATCAGCGTTTGCAGGTAAGATCGACTTACCTGCAAACGCTGATGCTGCTGCAGAATCAACTGTAGCCTCTGGTGCCGATGTGGCCGACACGATGCAGGACCTGTGAGTGACGTCACAGATCTGCACTGTCAGAAGCTGGGCGTTCTGAAGAGAAGTGGATGATGCTTCTCTTCAGAGCGCCCAGCTAGTAAAAGTATTAAAAACGCCCCGATGTACGCACATAATACACGCCCACTTGGACTTTTACTTTTAAACACACCCACTTGGACTTTTGCAAGCCTCATTTGCATAACTACAAAAATGGTCATAACTTGGCCAAAAATGCTCGTTTTTTAAAAATAAAAACGTTACTGTAATCTACATTGCAGCGCTTATCTGCTGCAATAGCAGATAGGGGTTGTAAAATCTGGTGACAGAGCCTCTTTAAGGTGTTTTATTTATGGAGTGAGAGAGTGTAAGACACTATAGATGTTGGAATATTAAGATTATCTATATTTATTCAAAAGCAGATGCAAAGCCAGTAGTAGAAGCCAAAGGACAAATGATAGAGACGGACTAAAATAAATTATTGAGCCTGTCAATGAATCCTTGGTTTTTTATTTAAACTATATATTCTTTGGTCATTGTAAACAAAACAAATATAATTTTGTGTGAATCCCAAGGTATTAAATCACATTATAAGGATAAGTGAAGGAAATAAGTATTTGATCCCTTGCTGATTTTGTAAGTTTGCCCACTGTCAAAGACATGAACAGTCTAGAATTTTTAGGCTAGGTTAATTTTACCAGTGAGAGATAGATTATATATAAAAAAAAAATAAAAATCACATTGTCAAAATTATATATATTTATTTGCATTGTGCACAGAGAAATAAGTATTTGATCCCTTTGGCAAACAAGACTTAATACTTGGTGGCAAAACCCTTGTTGGCACGCACAGCAGTCAGACATTTTTAGTAGTTGATGATGAGGTTTGCACACATGTTAGGTGGAATTTTGGCCCACTCCTCTTTGCAGATCATCTGTAAATCATTAAGATTTCGAGGCTGTCGCTTGGCAACTCGGATCTTCAACTCCCTCCATAAGTTTTCGATGGGTTTAAGGTCTGGAGACTGGCTAGGCCACTCCATGACCTTAATGTGCTTCTTTTTGAGCCACTCTTTTGTTGCCTTGGCTGTATGTTTCAGGTCATTATCGTGCTGGAAGACCCAGCCACGAGACATTTTTAATGTCCTGGTGGAGGGAAGGAGGTTGTCACTCAGGATTTGACGGTACATGGCTCCATCCATTCTCCCATTGATGCGGTGAAGTAGTCCTGTGCCCTTAGCAGAGAAACACCCCCAAAACATAATGTTTCCTCCTCCATGCTTGACAGTGGGGACGGTGTTCTTTGGGTCATAGGCAGCATTTCTCTTCCTCCAAACACGGCGAGTTGAGTTAATGCCAAAGAGCTAAATTTTAGTCTCATCTGACCACAGCACCTTCTCCCAATCACTCTCAGAATCATCCAGATGTTCATTTGCAAACTTCAGACGGGCCTGTACATGTGCCTTCTTGAGCAGGGGGACCTTACGGGCACTTCAGGATTTTAATCCATTACGGCGTAATGTGTTACCAATGGGTTTCTTGGTGACTGTGGTCCCAGCTGCCTTGAGATCATTAACAAGTTCCCCCGTGTAGTTTTCGGCTGAGCTCTCACCTTCCTCAGGATCAAGGATACCCCACGAGTTGAGATTTTGCATGGAGCCCCAGATCGATGTCGATTGACAGTCATTATTTATAGTTACATAGTTACATAGTTACATAGTTAGTACGGCTGAAAAAAGACACATGTCCATCAAGTTCAACCAAGGGAAGGGAAAAGGGAAGGAAAAATTTCTACACATAGGATTTAATATTTTTTTGTTCTAGGAAATTATCTAACCCTTTTTTAAAGCCATCTACTGTCCCTGCTGTGACCAGCTCCTGCGGTAGGCTATTCCATAAATTCACAGTTCTCACTGTAAAGAAGCCTTGTCGCCTCTGCAGCTTGAACCTTTTTTTCTCCAGACGGAGGGAGTGCCCCCTTGTTTTCTGAGGGGGTTTTACATGGAACAGGATTTCACCATATTTTTTGTATGTGCCATTAATATATTTATATAAGTTAATCATGTCCCCCCTTAGTCGTCTTTTTTCAAGGCTAAATAGGTTTAATTCTTTCAATCTTTCCTCATAACTTAAATTCTCCATGCCCCTAATTAGCTTCGTTGCTCTTCTTTGTATTTTTTCCAACTCCAGGGCATCCTTTCTATGAACTGGAGCCCAGAACTGAACTGCATATTCTAGATGAGGCCTCACTAATGCTTTGTAAAGTGGTAATATTACATCCCTGTCCCGCGAGTCCATGCCTCTTTTAATACACGACAATATCCTACTGGCCTTTGAAGCAGCTGATTGACACTGCATGCTGTTATTGTGTTTATGATTTACAAGTACACCCAGATCCTTCTCAACAAGTGAATCCGCCAGTGTAGCTCCCCCTAGGACATATGATGCATGCAGGTTGTTGGTACCCAGAGGCATAACTTTACATTTATCTACATTAAACTTCATCTGCCAAGTGGATGCCCAAACACTTAGTTTGTTTAAATCTGCCTGTAATTCATGAACATCTTCCATAGTCCGAACTATATTGCATAGCTTGGTGTCATCTGCAAAAATAGAAATAGTGCTATTAATCCCATCATCTATATCATTAATAAATAAGTTGAATAATAGGGGTCCCAGCACTGAACCCTGGGGTACACCACTTATAACCGGTGACCATTCAGAGTAGGAATCATTGACCACAACTCTCTGGATACGGTCCTTGAGCCAATTCTCAATCCAATTACAAACTATATTTTCTAAACCTATAGTCCTTAATTTACCCATTAGGCGTCTATGGGGGACAGTGTCTTCCATTTTCTTACTATTGCACCAATAGTTGTCTCCTTCTCACCCAGCATCTTACTTATAGTTTTGTAGCCCATTCCAGCCTTGTGCAGGTCTATGATCTTGTCCCTGACATCCTTAGAAAGCTCTTTGGTCTTGCCCATGTTGTAGAGGTTAGAGTCAGACTGATTAATTGAGTCTGTGGACAGGAGTCTTTTATACAGGTGACCATGTAAGACAGCTGTCTTTAATACAGGCACCAAGTTGATTTGGAGCGTGTAACTGGTCTGGAGGAGGCTGAACTCTTAATGGTTGGTAGGGGATCAAATACTTATTTCTCTGTGCACAATGCAAATAAATATATATAATTTTGACAATGTGATTTTCTTTTTTTTTTTTTTATATAATCTATCTCTCACTGGTAAAATTAACCTAGCCTAAAAATTCTAGACTGTTCATGACTTTGACATTGGGCAAACTTACAAAATCAGCAAAGGATCAAATACTTATTTCCTCCACTGTGTATATATATATATATATATATATATATATATATATATATATATATATATATATATATATTTATATATACAGTATATATATATATATATATATATATATATATAGGAAGAAGAGGGGGGAGGAATCCTCCAGCTCACCTGACACTACGGAAGTGTGTCTCAGCAGCGCCCGGAATCTCGTGTCGGCACACGTTGAGGTACAGAGGAAGCGAAAGGAGTTATTCCAGCGCTGTATGAAGTAGTTAAAATGGAAGCAGGTTTCCAAGTTTAATAGTATTCAATTAAAATAGTCCAGAAGAATAGTCCTAATGTGAGGGTAAGCGGGCGGTAATGTCCTCAAAAGCCTACGCGTTTCGGATGCTCCTGCATCCTTAGTCTTGGCTATGGTGTCTGTTTTTGAATAGCGCGCGTTGTCTCGTATTTATCCTGGTCTGTATAGTACAGCTGATTGCTGAGTGCGTTCCACTGTTGTTATCCCTTTGGAACGCAAGCCGGAAGTAGGAATGGTTGCTACTCGTTCTTTTATTTGTATTTTCACTTGCGTGTTTCTCAACTAGTAACAGCATTAGTATCATAATTGAGAATGTAAGGTTATGTAAATTCAACCTGAACTAAGTGTATTATATATTTCAGATGGTGTTTTGTTGTGTGGAATGAAAACTATATCGACGGAGGATGCTGTCATTTTGCCTTTCCGTTATTGTCCAGATGGCTATCTCATAGACGGTGGTACATATAAGATTGGTAAGTATTTATTTATTTCTAGAATTCAAACAAATTACTTAGGCAAAGTTGGTGTGCATAATCATATAGGTGTCAATGTATTTTACTTTGAATTTATAAGATGATGTATTTTATATTATCAATAGTGGTACGCTGTTGTTGTTATATATTGTCAACATTGAGTGTAAAATTAGACAGTTTTGTTTAATCGATGTTGACTTATGGATTAACGAAGGACAGAGACGGTTGCTTACTATTGATGATGAGGATGTGACCAGGGAGGGAAGTGCGGGTAGGACAACAACTGGAGCAAAAAATGATTAAAAACCTAATTAGTGATTGTGACTAACGAGAAAGTGGTTTAAAAATATGAACAGTAATGTACATGGCAAAAAGCACATGTTATGCATGTACAGGCTGTAAATATACGGGCAAAGGAGTCCTGGAGTAGTATGGTGGTAGATGATCTTCAATAATGGATTATTTTTATGAAATTTTTATTATTATTATGGTTGTTATTATTTTTCTTGGTCTTAGTAACTACTGAGGGAGGCTGGGAGATCTATATATTAATACTGAAACATTAGATCTCTTCTAAGATTTAGGCCATCTGGATATCTAGTTTTTAATCTGTAGATCCAAAATGCCTCCCTCAGGTGGGTTTTATGTTTAAGGTCGCCTCCCCTTTTTGGGGGGTAGATTTTTTCAATGGCGTAGCAACGTAAATTTTTTGTGTTACGGTTGTGTTGTACAATAAAATGTTTTGATACATTGGAGATGTTAGTGATATTAATATTTCTCACGTAACTAAGGTGTTCAAGAATTCTTGTTTTCAGTTTTCTATTTGTACAACCCACGTATTTTAGTTGACATTCAGTACATTCTATGACGTAGATTACGGATTCGCTGTTACAGTTGATATAATTCTGGATGCTGTATGTATCTGTTTGTGTAGAGTTGCTGAAGGTTTTAGTTGGATGGGCAAAAGAGCAAGTCTTGCATGGATGTTGCCCACATCTGTAGAAGCCTTTTGTTTCTAGCCATGTTGTTTTAACATTTTCGTTTGGTGTGAACAGTGACGGAGACAGCACGCTGCCCAGAGAGGGTGCCTTTCTTGCCACGATACGACAACCTTCGGCCAAGATGGAACGTAGACCGTCATCCTCTTGTAGGATAGGTAAGTTATTGGTGACTAATTTTTTGATTTGCGTAAACTGGTTACTCTGTTATAGGATTAAAGTAGGTTGGGTGTCCTTAGATTGAATTTTAGGACTTATTTTAGTATGTTTATTGTTGTATGCGAGTAAATCAGTTCTGGGTATTTTGGTCATAATTTCACTTGCTCTATTGAGTGACCATGTGGGATAACCTCTTGCTCTGAGTCTGGTTTTGATTGCCTTTTGTTCAACTTCAAACTGACTTTGGGAGGTGCAGTTCCTTTTGGCACGATGCAATTCTCCTACTGGTATGGCTTTTATGGTCTGCAATGAATGATTGCTTGTTGCATGAAGGATATTATTTGAGGAGGTAGGTTTTCGGTGAGTCTTGGTAGAGATTATTTGCCCTTCTTTTCCATTTAATTCAAGATCTAGAAATACGATATCAGTGTTATCAAATTTGTAGGTGAATTTAAGATTGCAGTGATTTTGATTGAGGGTTTCTACAAAAGCCGGGATAGTGTCAGTGTCTCCTTTCCAGATTAGTAAAATATCGTCAATATACCTCCCATACCATTCAATGCAGTGGCCATATGTATTATCGGTAGAAAAAATGTAGGACTGTTCCCACCAGGACATGACTAAATTGGCTATCGATGGAGAGAACTTAGCTCCCATGGATACGCCCTTGAGTTGGAGGTAATATTTTGTGTCAAATAGAAAGTAATTATTGGTCATTAGAAACATTAATACTTCCAGAATGAATACTTGGAAATTTTTGTCATACAAACTGTGTTTGGTTAAGTGGTAGTCAAGAGCGGCATAAGCAATGTGATGTGGAATAGAAGTGTATAAAGACACGACATCACACGTGAGCCAAGTATAATTTTTCTCCCATTTTTTGTGACATAGTGAATTGAGGACATTTTTAGTATCCTTTAAAAATCCGGGGGCTGTTTGTGCTAATGGTTGCAGTAATGTATCTAGCCATTCTGACAATCGTTCTAAAATTGAACCTATACCTGAGACAATGGGTCTCATTGGTGGTGGAAAAATCAGCTTGTGGGTTTTTGGAAGCGCATGAAAAATTGGCGTAATGGGTTGATCAACAAGAATAAATTCTGCTTGTTTTTTATTCATGAAACCTCCTCGTTGGCCATCTTTTAAGAGTTTGTTCATGCGATTTTTTATGTTGTCTACTGGGTTGTTCTCCAGTATTTTATAGGTTGTTTTGTCACATAGCAGGTTAGTAATGGATTGTTTATAATCGTTCTTATTCATTACAGTAACACTGCCTCCTTTATCCGCCATTTTTATCACTATGTCTTTGTTGTCGTGTAACGACTTAACCGCTTGTTTGTGCTGGATCGTCATATTTGTTGTTGGGTATTGGGATTTGAGACTGTCCGCCAAGTTTTGTAATTCTTTTTCCATTACCGTTTGAAAACGGTCCATCGAATCAGTTCTAGAGTTCGTTGGGTAGAACTTGGGGTTGGAAGTACGAAAATTTGGGGCTGTGGTCACCGTTTGATTGTAGGTTTCCGTACGCAGGTGATCCAGAGCAGCTAAGGTGGTAAGTTCTTGAAAGGAGAATTGTTCAAGACTGGGTAGCGGGTGAGCTGGAGGGACGCACTCTTCAACAGATGTGGTAGGGGGAGATGAGGTTGGAACATCATCCAGAGGGAGGGTCTCCTGCCCAAGGAAATGTTTCTTTACAGTCAAATTGCGAATAAATTTGTTAAAAGAACGAGTAGCAACCATTCCTACTTCCGGCTTGCGTTCCAAAGGGATAACAACAGTGGAACGCACTCAGCAATCAGCTGTACTATACAGACCAGGATAAATACGAGACAACGCGCGCTATTCAAAAACAGACACCATAGCCAAGACTAAGGATGCAGGAGCATCCGAAACGCGTAGGCTTTTGAGGACATTACCGCCCGCTTACCCTCACATTAGGACTATTCTTCTGGACTATTTTAATTGAATACTATTAAACTTGGAAACCTGCTTCCATTTTAACTACTTCATACAGCGCTGGAATAACTCCTTTCTCTTCCTCCATATATATATATATATACATACAGTGTATATATATATATATATATATATATATATATATATATATATATATATGTGTATATATATATATATACATATATTGAATGATTAATATATTCATAGGATAATTCTAAATCTTTCGCAGGATAATAAATTTGCTGAATTCTGCAAATATAATATTGGTAATTAAAGTTCTACAAAAGCTGAACATTAGAATTAACTTTGAAAATAACACAATAAATTATACTGGGAGTAAATGATTATAAGTGCAGAAAAAAGAAAAAATAAGTTTAGAATGTTGGTAAAAAATGTGATAGAACTGAGTGATGCCCAGAGCTGCATCTGAGCAACTATATTCACGATATGGTACAAAAACTGTGTAGTGCATCTAAGGATACCAACATAATCACAAGCATATGAAACACAATCGTATATTAGAAATATGCATGCCAACGTGATGATTGTCCTGGCACACATTGCATTGCTGGCTGGCCAGGACTCTAGTTTAGGAAGGTGGGCCGAAAGGGAAGATGTACTACTCTTTGTGGAAGGTGGGGTAGAAAGAGGGCGTACTGCGCTGGTGCAACTGAGTGACTGCTCTTTTCCTGCTGCCACCCACTGGACCAGAGTCACAGTAGTTAAATTCTTCCACCCAGGGATAACACCCCTCAAGGTACTTAGTGATGGTGATAGTGATAGTCCTGTAGCTGTCATTGCTTTGGGTGTCCTTGGCTGTCACTGTTATGGGGGTCTTTTTTCTGTCACTGTTAAGGGGGTACTGCAGCTGTCACCGCTTTGGGGTACTCTTGTTGTCACTGTGGGTATCCTGTGGCTTTCACTGTTATTGGATCTTGTGACTGTTCTGGTTATTGGGGTCCTCTGGCAGGCGATTCATGATATTATTGTTAAGGATCTGCCAGGCACAGCGTCTGTATCCACGCCCATAGGTAATCAGCCTGCACCTCCTTCTATGTCTGTGAGACTGACTCCATCTTCCACCACTCAGGATGGCAGGCTTAGGAATGGGAGAGCCTATCACAGCTGGCCAGACGGAGCTAGCTCCCGCCCTCTGTCTATTTATACCTGCCTTTCCTGTTCCTCCTTGCTTGTGATTCTTGTTTTGTTTCCTGGCCCTGCTGCAGCTTCTTTAACCATTTGACCCTGCAGCATATCGACCCTGGCTTACTGAATACTCTCCTGCTCTGCGTTTGGTACCTCGTACACTCCTGGTTTGACTCGGCTTGTTCACTACTCTCCTGCTCTGCGTTTGGTACCTCGTACACTCCTGGTTTGACTTGGCTCGTTCACCACTCTTGTTGCTCGCGGTGTTGCCGTGGGCAACTGCCCCTTTTCCCTTGCTTCTGTGTACCCTTGTCTGTTTTTCTGTCGGGCACTTATTGAGCGTAGGGACCGTCGCCCAGTTGTACCCCGTCGCCAAGGGCGGGTTGTTGCAAGTATGCAGGGACTGAGGGGCGGGTAGATTAGGGCTCACTTGTCTGTTTCCTTACCCCGTCATTACATAATCACAAGCCCATATACCTACTCTACCATGGTTCCTCACACTACTATGGACTCCCTTGAGACCCTGGTTCAGCAAATGCAGGGTCTCTCCCTACAGGTCCAGGCCCTGGCTCAGAGGGTCAACCAGCCTGATTGCTACCATGGTAGTGCCCCTCACCTCACCTCTTGAACCCCACCTCAAGTTGCCTGACCGGTTCTCAGGGGACCGGAAGACTTATCTCTCCTTTCGGGAGAGTTGTAGGCTCTATTTTCGTTTAAAGCCCCACTCCTCAGGTTCTGAGAGCCAGCGGGTGGGTATAATTATGTCCCGGCTCCAGGAAGGGCCCCAAGAATGGGCCTTCTCCTTGGCTCCTGACGCCCCTGAACTTTCCTCCGTTGATCTTTTCTTTTCTGCTCTCGGACTCATTTATGACGAGACTGACAAGACTGCCTTTGCCGAGAGTCAGCACGTGACCTTACGTCAGGGTAAGAGACCTGTTGAGGAGTATTGCTCTGACTTTAGGAAGTGGTGCGTAGCGTCTCGGTGGAATGACCCTGCCTTAAGGTGCCAGTTTAGGTTGAGTCTGTCGAACGCCCTGAAAGACCTGCTAGTTAGCTATCCCTCTTCTGACTCCCTAGACCAGGTTATGGCTTTAGCAGTACGACTTGATCGACGTCTCAGGGAACGACAACGTGAACGTTTTAGTGTTTTCCCCTCTGACTCCCCCATGATGCCTCCCGAGGTTCCGTTGCTTCGTTCTTCCACGGAAGACTCGGAGGTACCTATGCAACTCGGGGCCTCCGTGTCCCCCCAACAACGTAGAGAGTTCCGCAGGAAGAATGGTCTCTGCTTCTATTGTGGGGATGACAAGCATCAAGTGAACACCTGTCCTAGGCGTAAGAATAAGCAGCCGGAAAACTTCTGCGCCTAAGTGATCATCGGGGAGGTCACTTGGGCGCACAGGTATTTCCCGTAAATATGAAACGTAATAAAATCTTGCTTCCCTTTCAGGTCTCTTCTGGTGGTAGGTCTGCTACCGGCAGTGCCTTTGTGGATTCAGGGTCATCTGCTAATATCATGTCTGTGGAATTTGCTATGTCTCTAGCTATGCCTTTTATTGATTTGCCTAAACCTGTCCCGGTAGTGGGTATCGACTCCACTCCTCTTGCTAATGGTTATTTTACACAGCATACCCCAGTTTTTGAACTCCTTGTTGCATTTAGAGCAGTGCTCTGTACTGTTGATGCAGGGATTATCGTCTGATTTGGTTTTAGGCCTTCCCTGGTTGCAGTTGCATAATCCCACATTTGACTGGAATACTGGGGAGCTTACCAAATGAGGTAATGAATGCTTGACATCATGTTTTTCTATTAATTCTATTTCTCCCCCTGAGGAGGTGAACACGCTACCTGAGTGTTACCTCCTCATAGAGAATACGATTGCGCTATCGATTTGGTACCAGGAGCTAAGCTCCCTAAGGGTAGGATATTTAATCTCTCTTGTCCCGAACGTGAAGCCATGAGAGAGTATATCCAGGAATGCCTGGCCAAGGGTTACATTCGCCCCTCTACGTCACCGGTAGGTGCTGGCTTCTTCTTCGTAGGGAAGAAGGATGGTGGTCTTAGGCCATGCATTGACTGCCGTAACTTGAATAAGGTAACTGTAAGGAACCAGTATCCCCTTCCTTTGATTCCTGATCTCTTTAATCAGGTTCAGGGGGCCCAATGGTTCTCTAAGTTTGATCTACGGGGGGCATATAACCTTATCCTCATCAAAGAGGGGGATGAGTGGAAGACTGCATTTAACACGCCCGAAGGTCATTTCGAATACCTCGTCATGCCCTTTGGGTTGTGTAATGCTCCCGCGGTCTTCCAGAATTTCATAAATGAGATTTTAAGAGATTACCTGGGGGTATTTCTTGTAGTGTACCTTGATGACATACTTGTGTTTTCCAAGGACTGGTCCTCCCACATTGAGCATTTTAGGAAGGTGCTCCAGGTCCTTCGGGAAAACAAACTGTTTGCGAAGACCGAAAAATGTGTGTTTGGGGTGCAGGAGATGCCATTTTTGGGTCAAATCCTCACTCCTCATGAATTCCGCATGGACCCCGCCAAGGTCCAGGCTGTGGCGGAATGGCTCCAACCTGCCTCCCTGAAGGCGTTACAGTACTTCTTGGGGTTCGCTAATTATTACAGGAGATTTATTGCTAACTTCTCGGTCATCGCTAAGCCTCTTACGGACCTCACTCGCAAGGGTGCTGATCTCCTCCGCTGGCCTCCTGAGGCTGTCCAGGCTTTTGAGGTCCTTAAGAAGTGCTTTATCTCGGCCCCGGTGTTGGTTCAGCCCAACCAAATGGAGCCATTTATCGTGGAGGTTGATGCGTCCGAGGTGGGAGTGGGGGCTGTCTTGTCCCAGGGTACCAGGTCCCTCACACTTCTCCGTCCCTGTGCCTACTTCTCCAGGAAGTTTTCGCCCACTGAGAGTAACTATGATATTGGCAACCGCAAACTCTTAGCCATTAAATGGGCATTTGAAGAGTGGCGCCACTTCCTGGAGGGGGCTAGGCACCAGGTAACGGTCCTTACCGACAACAAGAATCTGGTTTTCCTAGAATCTGCCCGGAGGCTAAATCCGAAAGAAGCTCGTTGGGCGTTATTTTTTACCAGATTCAATTTTTTGGTTACCTGTAGGGCTGGGTCTAAAAATATTAAGGCTGATGCACTGTCGCGTAGCTTCATGGCCAGCCCTCCTTCGGAGGAAGATCCTGATTGTATTTTGCCTCCAGGTATAATCATTTCCTCTATTGATTCTGATTTAGTCTCTGTAATTGCTGCTGATCAAGGTTCAGCTCCCAGGAACCTTCCTGAGAACAAGCTGTTTGTTCCCCTGCAATTCCGGCTAAGGGTACTTAGGGAAAATCATGACTCCGCACTATCTGGTCATCCAGGCATCCTGGGTACCAAGCACCTCATTGCCAGAAACTATTGGTGGCCTGGGTTGCCTAAAGAAGTTAAGGCCTACGTCGCCGCTTGTGAGGTTTGTGCTAGGTCCAAGACTCCCAGGTCCCGACCAGCGGGCTTACTACGTTCTTTGCCCATTCCCCAGAGACCTTGGACCCATATCTCCATGGATTTTATCCCCGATTTGCCTCCATCTCAAGGAAAGTCGGTGGTGTGGGTTGTAGTAGACCGCTTCAGTAAGATGTGCCACTTTGTGCCCCTCAAAAGACTACGTAATGCTAAGACGTTAGCTACCTTGTTTGTCAAACACATCCTGCTTCTCCATGGGGTCCCTGTCAATATTGTTTCTGACAGAGGGGTACAATTTGTTTCTTTGTTTTGGAGAGCCTTCTGTAAAAAGTAGGAGATTGATCTGTCCTTCTCCTCTGCCTTCCATCCTGAAACTAATGGCCAAACCGAGAGGACTAATCAGTCTCTAGAACAATATTTGTGTTTTATCTCTGACTGTCAATATGAGTGGGTCTCATTCATTCCCCTCGCCGAATTTTCCATTAATAACCGGGTCAGTAACTCGTCAGGGGTCTCCCCCTTTTTCTGTAATTTTGGGTTTAATCCACGGTTCTCCTCCGTTTTACCTGGTAGTTCCAACAATCCCGAGGTAGAGCTCGTTCATCGGGAACTGTGCACAGTCTGGGCCCAGGTTCAGAAGAACCTAGAGGCGTCCCAGAGCATACAAAAAACTCAGGCAGATAGAAGATGTTCTGCTAACCCCTTGTTTGTGGTCGGGGATCTGGTGTGGCTATCGTCTAAGAACTTGCGCCTTAAAGTCCAGTCCAAGAAGTTTGCTCCCCAGTTTATAGGGCCGTACAAGGTCATTGAAGTCCTCAATCCTGTCTCCTTCTGACTGGAGTTGCCCCCATCTTTTCGAATACACGACGTGTTTCATGCCTCCCTCCTTAAACGCTGCTCCCCGTCTTTGGCTCCCTCGAGGAAACCTCCTGTCCCCGTTCTCACCCCTGAGGGGGTAGAATTCGAGGTGGCCAAGATTGTGGACAGCAAGGTGGTCCAAGGCTCCCTCCAGTACCTGGTCCATTGGAGAGGATACGGGCCTGAGGAGAGAACTTGGGTAACCGCCCAGGATGTTCACGCTGGGGTATTGGTCAGGAGGTTCCACCTTCGTTTCCCCAATAAACCAGGTCCATCTAGAAAGGGTCCGGTGGCCCCTCATAAAAGGGGGGGTACTGTTAAGGATCTGCCAGGCACAGCGTCTGTATCCACGCCCATAGGTAATCAGCCTGCACCTGCTTCTATGTCTGTGAGACTGACTCCATCTTCCACCACTCAGGATGGCAGACTTAGGAGTGGGAGAGCCTATCACAGCCTGGCTCCCGCCCTCTGTCTATTTATACCTGCCTTTCCTGTTCCTCCTTGCTTGTGATTTCTTGTTTTGTTTCCTGGCCCTGCTGCAGCTTCTTTAACCATTTGACCCTGCTTCATATCGACCCTGGCTTACTGACTACTCTCCTGCTCTGCGTTTGGTACCTCGTACACTCCTGGTTTGACTCGGCTTGTTCACTACTCTCCTGCTATGCGTTTGGTACCTCGTACACTCCTGGTTTGACTTTGCTCGTTCACCACTCTTGTTGCTAGCGGTGTTGCCGTGGGCAACTGCCCCTTTTCCCTTGCTTCTGTGTACCCTTGTCTGTTTTTCTGTCGGGCACTTATTGAGCGTAGGGACCGTCGCCCAGTTGTACCCCGTCGCCTAGGGCGGGTCGTTGCAAGTAGGCAGGGACTGAGTGGCGGTTAGATTAGGGCTCACTTGTCTGTTTCCTTACCCCGTCATTACAATTATACTGTGTTCATATTTAGGCTGGGGCTACACAGAGACTAAAATCATGGTAAATCATGATAAAATTGTGGTTATGATGTGACTTTGCGACACATACAACAATTCCATTTTAGAATTTATGCGAATGATGCAAGGTTGTTAGCAACTTTTACCCCGAAGAGTATAAGTGGAGCCACAATATCAATCAATTCTCAATAATTTTCTATCACCATATAGCCTTAGCCTTATTGATATGTTGGCACCAGAAAGACTTTGGTAAATTGTAATATTGTGGTCAAAATGTGACTCCAAATATTCGATATGGTGAGAAAAAATGTGACTATGACAACAATTCTGTATTGGACATTATGCGTTATTTGCAAGGTCGCTTGTAACTTTTTACTAATAGGAAATATTTGGAGCCCCATCTAAACCATGATTTTCCAGAAGTTTCTGTTGTTGTGTCCCTCGAATATTTGGCATCCTGACACTCTTTTGAGCACCTTCTATCATGAAGATTTGCCATTCCTCCGTTCTAGCAGTTGCTTAAAGAGGCTCTGTCACCAGATTATAGGGCATTTATCTCCTACATAATCTGGCGCTGTAATGTAGATGTTACAGGAGAATATTGTTCCCATCCAGACACTCTGTTTTATGACCACATAAAATATACCTGGTAAATAGATATAGTATATACTGATATTATTCAGTGGTGTTCACCCTTTGAGGTGGCAGTATGCTCAGAAACTATTTGGTCATAGATTCTTATCTACTGCCTTATTAGCATTACAATGGACCTCAGTACAGGAAGGAGCCATTGTAAACTGGATGTAGAGACAGCTGAGCATACTGGGAATAGATTCACCTATACTGTACAGATGCACATTGGAAGGTATATGGGTGGTCATAAGGCGGAGTCAATGAAATGGGTGGGTTCAACCCAGGGATAGGAACATATAGGTCATGGAAAGCTCTTGGTGCTGGCTCTTGCCTGCCAGCCCTGGACGCTCAGCACTTAACATCAGGAGCAAGCTAAGTTATATTATATGTGTGCTTTCTGTGTATGTATATAACTATAATTATATTACAGCAGACTTTATATGTGTACATAGAGATATTCTAGGAATCTTATGTGGATTACAGATGAGTAGATATATATATGCTCTTTATGCATGAGTCTCTATATGTACATGTACTAATGGTCAGGCGCTGTATGTGACTTTGGTTATAGTTGTAGTACCAGGAGACCGTATAGGGTTGGGACCTGGATTTATATTATATATACACAGGGCCGCACTTACCATGAGGCAAGTTGAGCCTCTGGCTTCAGGCGGCACACTGCAGGGTCTTAGAGGGGGCGGCATTACAGAGCTGCTGGCCGACGTTTCCAGCACTTATTAGCAGCTGCAAGATGTGCTGCCTCCTTAAAGAGTCTCTGTCACCAGATTTTGCAACCCCTATCTGCTATTGCAGCAGATAGGCGCTGCAATGTAGATTACAGTAACGTTTTTATTTTTAAAAAACGAGCATTTTTGGCCAAGTTATGACCATTTTTGTAGTTATGCAAATGAGGCTTGCAAAAGTCCAAGTGGGTGTGTTTAAAAGTAAAAGTCCAAGTGGGCGTGTATTATGTGCGTACATCGGGGCGTTTTTACTACTTTTACTAGCTGGGCGTTCTGATGAGAAGTATCATCCACTTCTCTTCAGAACGCCCAGCTTCTGGCAGTGTAGACACAGCCGTGTTCTCGAGAGATCACGCTGTGTCGTCACTCACAGGTCCTGCATCGTGTCAGACGAGCGAGGACACCGGCACCAGAGGCTACAGTTGATTCTGCAGCAGCATCAGCGTTTGCAGGTAAGTCGATGTAGCTACTTACCTGCTAACGCCGATGCTGCTGCAGAATCAACTGAAGCCTCTGGTGCCGAGAACACGGCTGTGTCTGCACTGCCAGAAGCTGGGCGTTCTGAAGAGAAGTGGATGATACTTCTCATCAGAACGCCCAGCTAGTAAAAGTATTAAAAACGCCCCGATGTACGCACATAATACACGCCCAGTTGGACTTTTACTTTTAAACACACCCACTTGGACTTTTGCAAGCCTCATTTGCATAAATACAAAAATGGTCATAACTTGGCCAAAAATGCTCGTTTTTAAAAAATAAAAACGTTACTGTAATCTACATTGCAGCGCCGATCTGCTGCAATAGCAGATAGGGGTTGCAAAATCTGGTGACAGAGCCTCTTTAAGAGAATATCCTGCTGTGCCACCTTAATAACCCCCCCCCCCCCCCCACTTCCCCCGCTGCTCTGCACTCTCCTATCCTTGTTGTAATATGATCCTGCTGAGTGTCTGGACTGAGAGAGCAGGGGGCAGTGTGTCTGCACTGCACTCATCACGGCATGAGGACGCTCAGGGGAAATCCTGCCATGGACTCTCCACCTCTTCCTGATGTTCCCTGAAGTCTACAAAAGGTATGTGTAGTGTGTACTGTATGTGTTATGTGTGTGTGTGTGTGTGTATATATATATATATATATATATATACATATACATACACACACGAGTATGTAATGTACGTACTGTATGTGTATATTTGTGCAGTTTAGTGTGTGTGTGTGTATATATATATTTGTGTATGTATCAGAGTGTGTATGTATGTACGGACGTACAGTATGGCCTCATGCACACGACCGTTTTTTTTTCAGCTGTAATTTATCCGCACATTTGCGGATAAATTGCGGATCCATTAATTTCTATGGCCCTATGCACACGACCGTGGTTTACACTGATCCGTATGGGGGCTGCAAATCCGGACCGCAAAAACTCAAGACAAGTAATTTTACGGTCCGGATTTGACAGTAATGGTGAATTGTTATGAATCCTAATGATATACCAATGCACAACTAACCAGTGCGGTCGTGTGCATGAGGCCATAGTGTGTGTGTAACGTATGTATGTATGTACGTACGTACGTACGTACGTACGTACGTACGTACGTACGTACGTACGTGCGTACGTATGTACGTATATGTGTGTGTGTGCGCAATATATATATATATATATATATATATATATATATATACACACATACATACACACACGCCAATAAGAAACGAAGCGGCACAACGCTCACCTGAGCACTTTTGCTGTTTCGTTTTATCGATCGGGAGTGCTAAGTGCTCAGACCCCCAATGATCAAAACTTCTGAAATTTTACTGACATGTCAAATGTTTTTTTAAAAGTTTAATTACAGTTCACAAAGAGTTTTTTGATGCGGAAACTGCGTCGGAAAACGTGCCAAAAAATGGTCGAAAATGCCTCCCATTTCAATTGGAGGCAGAGGCGTTTTTTTACCCGCGAGCGGAAAAACCATCTCGCGGAAAAACCATCTCGCGGGAAAAAGCAGCGGCATGCCCTATCTTTGGCCGTTTACGTCTCTTTCCTCCCATTGACAATGGGGGCAGAGAAAGTGTATTTCGCGGCGTTTTTGCCCGTTGCGTTCAATAGGCACGAGCGAAAAGCGCGGTAAACGGCGTGCATGCAGATCAAGATCTGCCTCAAAATTCCAAACGGAATTTTGAGGCAGAATTTTTTGCCTGCAAAAAACTCTGTGTGAACGTACACAAGTTATGAGCCTATTTTTTCTAACTATTTTAAAGAGGCTCTGTCACCAGATTCTCAAACCCCTATCTCCTATTGCATGTGATCGGCGCTGCAATGTAGATAAGAGTAACGTTTTATTTTTTTAAAAACGTTCATTTTTGACCAAGTTATGAGCTATTTTATATTTATGCAAACGATGTTTGAAATGGACAACTGGGCGTGTTTTTTTCGTTATGTCCAACTGGGCGTGTCTTGTGTTTTTAACTGGGTGTGTTTATGTGTATGACGCTGACCAATCGGTGACCAGTCCGCGTCATACACTCCTCAACATCTGCACGCTCCTCCCCTGAAATATTCTGTGCTGCTGTGAACTCTGGTCTTACCATTACGTAGCTCTCAGTCTGTTACCTCTCCTCCACTCCTGTCCTCAATTACACCTTCACATGATTGGCAAGTCACCACCTCGCACAAGATCCGCACGCTCTTCTCCTGAAATACTCTGTGCTGCCTTAAACTCTGTGGACAGGTCAGGATCCTGTTTTTTTTAAATGCTGCTGGGGAACCCGCTCGATCCACTATATAAGGCTGCGCCTCCATCCTCTTCTGCCCCAGTCACTTATTCCCAAGCACTGTAAACTTTCAGATTGGTTGCGCTGTGAATATTCGGAGAACATGATTGGTTTATGTGCAGGGTAATGAACATACAGACAAGCAGTAGAAGACTGACTAAGGGCTGAGCATTTCATTGAATTCAGTCTTCTACTGCTTGTCTGTATGTTCATGACCCTGCACATAAACCAATCACGTTCTCCGAATATTCACAGCGCAACCAATCTGAAAGTTTACAGTGCTTGGGAATAAGTGACTGGGGCAGAAGAGGATGGAGGCGCAGCCTTATATAGTGGATCGAGCGGGTTCCCCAGCAGCATTTAAAAAAAACAGGATCCTGACCTGTCCACAGAGTTTAAGGCAGCACAGAGTATTTCAGGAGATGAGCGTGCGGATCTTGTGCGAGGTGGTGACTTGCCAATCATGTGAAGGTGTTATTGAGGACAGGAGTGGAGGAGAGGTAACAGACTGAGAGCTACGTAATGGTAAGATCAGAGTTCACAGCAGCACAGAATATTTCAGGAGAGGAGCGTGCAGATGTTGAGGAGTGTATGACGCTGACTGGTCACTGATTGGTCATCGTCATACACATAAACACGCCCAGTTAAAAACACAAGACACGCCCAGTTGGACATAACGAAAAAAAAACGCCCAGTTGTCCATTTCAAAGCTCATTTGCATAAATATAAAATTGCTCATAAGGCTGGGTTCACACGTGACGGAATTTCACTTAAATTCCGCTGCGGACACTCCGCAGCGTTAATCCGCAGCGGTGCCGTTTGTCCATTGACTTACACTTTAATTTAGCAGTGTTCGTTTAGACGAGGCGTAAAATTCCGCTGCGGAGAATAGGCTGCGGAGCGGAATTTGGTGTCCGCAGCATGCTCTGTCTGTTGCGGAGCAGTGGCGGACTCATGGCGGAATTTCTCCATTGACTTCAATGGAGAGTCAAAATTCCGCAATGAAGTCCGCAGATCTTATGTGTGCTGCGGAGCGTATTGGTTTTACTACCATGACATTTCTTCATTCTGGCTGGACCTATGTATTTCTAGGTCTACAGCCAGACTGAGGAAGTCAATGGGGCTCCCGTAATGACGGGAGCGTTGCTAGGAGACGTCAGTAAATAGTCACTGTCCAGGGTGCTGAAAGAGTTAAGCGATCGGCAGTAACTGTTTCTGCACTCGGGACAGTGACTACCGATCTCAATATACATGTATCTGTTAAAAAATATATAAGTTCATACTTACCGAGAACTCCCTGCGTCTGTCTCCAGTCCGGCCTCCCAGGATGACGTTTCAGTCTAAGTGACGGCTGCAGCCAATCACAGGCCAAGCACAGGCTGCAGCGGTCACATGGACTGGCGCGTCATCCAGGGAGGTCGGGCTGGATGCCGAAAGAGGGACGCGTCACCAAGACAACGGCCGGTAAGTATGAAAATCGTTTACTTTCACTAGGGAAAGTGCTGTCCCTTCTCTCTATCCTGCACTGATAGGGAGAAGGGAAGCACTTTTCCCGCAGTCCGCAGCAGCTAGTCCGCATCAATGTACTGCACATTTTGTGCAGATCCGCAGCAGAATCTGCAACGCAGATTCTGTGCGGCATTGATGCGGACAGTTGCGGAGGAAATCCGCCACGTGTGGTCATGCCCTAACTCGGCCAAAAATGAAAGTTTAAAAAAAAACAAAAAAACGTTACTGTTATCTACATTGCAGCGCTGATCACATGCAATAGGAGATAGGGATTTGAGAATCTGGTGACAGAGCCTCTTTAATGTTCCCTAATATAACTGTATTTATTCATATGTTTGTACTAATAAAGATGGGGGCAGCCATCTTTATTAGCATCTGTATATGTGTTTCTGCATGACACATACACAGGTGCTATATGGTGCACTCAGGGCTAGGGATGCACGATGCATCGAAACTGTGTTACTGCTTCGATACTCTGCATCCCCAAACGGTTCGATACCGTTATTTCATGTATTTAGATACTGAGCTGTGCGGCTGCACAGCTCAGTATAGTAACACATGAATGTATGATAGCGGAGCTGCGGCCGTGTGATAGTCATTGCCGCGCTCCTGAGTCCTGACAACAAGTGCACGGGGGGTCAGGATGATGCGATGCGGCCGGCACTGCACTAATGAGCAGCGGCACGGAAGACAGAACATGGCGGGAGCGCTGCAAAACACACCCATGTTCTGTGTTCAGTGCCTGCGCCGCCGCTCATTAGTGTAGCGCCGGCCGCATCACCTCATGCTGACCGCGCGCCCACTTCCTGTCAGGAGCGGGGCAATGGCTGTATTACACAGCCGCAGCCCCACTGGCAGAGATCAGTGAAGCCTCTCATCTCCGCTGTTATTCCCGTGAATGCTGCGATCACAGCTGACTGCAGCATTCAGGGAAAAATGAGAAGGGGGGGATGTCCCTTGGATGCGTCACAGGGAATTCCTGTGACGCGATTGAGGGACATACCATATATGGGCAGACAGCCCAGGGTCCATTGAAGGACCCCAGGGCTGTCCTACCATATTTCCTGTTGTTAGGGCATACTTAGGTATGTCCTAACAACTGCCTGTGTACTATCAGTACACAGGCTAATGTACTGTAATATAGATCTATGCCAGTACATTAAAGTTTAAAAAATGTGTCAGAATAATTAATAACGATTAATATTTCTGCCGGATCTCTAAGTCCCGGGCGCCACAATAGGAAGTACAGTTCATTGACCTCTAGTTTCTATTGCAGCGCAGGGGAGAAGACAGAAGACTGCAGTAGGTGAGTAGAAGTATTATTAATTTTCATACTGGTTGTTTTGTTTTGCAGGTTTCGCTGGACCATTTGGACAACGTCGTGGATTCGTTGGATTACTTTGATGATCTACATTTTTTTTAATAAAATGGTCAGAGCGTTATGTGAGGGAGTTTTTATTTCAATTAAAAAAAAATCTTTTTTTATACTTTATTACCGTCTTCGTAATAGCCACTGTCTTTCAGCATCCATTACTAAGGCTGGGGCTTACTGTTAACCAGTAAAAAGGCTAGCACCAACCTCCCATTATGACCCCAGTACCCAACGCCGCCAGGGGTACCAGGAGGAGCCAGGTACGATCCAAGACCCGACCATCTGAAGGGAAGACGGTGCCCGGCCGTCGCTTCATATGTTCAGGTATTGGATTGTACCCGGCTCTTCCCGGTACCCCTGATAGCGGTGGATACCGGGGCCGGGGTAATAATGGGAGGTTGGTGCTAGCCTTTTTACTGGTTAACAGTAAGCCCCAGCCTTAGTAATGGATGCTGTCAATCAGACAGCTGATATTACACTGGCGGTAATAATGTATTAAAAAAACACATGGACATAAGATAAATTTTTTAATTTAAATAAAAACTCCCTCACACAACCCGCTTTCACAATTTTATTTAAAAAAAACAAAAAAACATAGATCATCAAAGTAGTCAAATAAATCTACGGCGTAGTCCAAGCGGTCCATTGGAACCAACCGGGGAAAAAAAATATGAAAAATAAAAAAGTATACACTTTCCTTCTCCCCTGCAATGCACTAGAATCTAGAGGTAAAAAATAATAATAATTCCCCTTCAGACTCTGCTACCTGTCAACTGAAAAGTCTTTCGCCAGAGGGAACATTTTTTCCACATGGCGGAGCACCAGGTCCCAGGCTCGGGTGAAGCTTTCTTTTACTCCACCATTGGGAAACATTTTTTCCTCCGGTGGAAGATTTTTCCATTGACATGTAGCAGTTTATAGCGGTGGTGTTAGGGAGGACAAACTCAGCAATTGCACAATGCCCCCAAAATGGGCCGCTACTCTTGGGAAAGTGCTGTGTGCTTGCCTCCAGGCTAAAATGTGCCAGCCAGCCCTGGGCCGTTGACACCCTGCCCCACCGTTTTCTCTCGTAGACCACAGCCTGGTTTAGACCTGCAGTCTACAACAGTCCAAGAGCACGCTATTGACGTCAGCGGCCTAGCGCGATTACGTCACTGCATTATGCCATCCGCGCTGGGCCGCTGAACTCAGCAGAAAGTCAGAACGTCCGGCGGTGGTTACTTGAATAGATTTGGCGGGGGGGGGGCACCTTTCTATAGTTCGCCTCAGGCAGCAAAGGGGCTAGGTTCACCCCTGTATATACATACACATTACTAGTCACATGTGCAAAGTGTCCAGGGAAGGTAGGAACAGAGGCACCTGTGTGTGGATGTGTTGTCTTGCTGGTCGGGGAAAGAAGTTCAAAAGAGGATCTTTCCCATGCAGCGACCACTAGACACCACTCATAGGAGTAGCACGGATCGCAGGGTAACAATGAGTGACAAAGCAGGACATTTAACTTTTGAAAAGTTAAGTATATGCAGTACGTTTAACCCTGTAATACTGAACACGTATAAATCTACTAAGATTTTATGGGAATCACTGTTAGAACAGGCTGGTTCCTATGATAAGTGGCATATTGCCAAGCGTAGTGTGTTGAACCAAACCTCTAAACGCCTTCACATGCTTGCTAAACTGGTGTGCGTTTTTGAGGACAGCATTTGTAAGCTGGAGGAGGTTGACAAGCACAATAGGTCAGAGACCGTTATCTCTGGAAATTTACATTGCCATTGTTGTACAGAACAGGTTAAACAGTTTTGCAGTTTAGAAACACAACTAAAAGAAAACAGTGAGATAACTATAGAGAAAGACAGCCAAATAATCATGCTACAGTCTCAACTAGCTGAAAGAGAGAAATATTATTCAGATGTTAACAAGGTTTTTATACAGTTATATATGGACATAACTGAATATAATAAAAAAGCAGCATCTACTGATGTGACTATTGCTGACCTGAAAAGCAAGCTAGGTAAAAGGGTTGAGACTATCAGTGATCTGCAAAAGACCATAGGTGAGTTATCACGTCAACAATATTTGCCCACAAAACAAATTTGTGTTTTGAGTGCAAACAGGGGGACTGAGGAGACTGCACCTATGGCTACTGTAGACTATACAAGGTCTGACTAGGGATGTCACGATACCAGAATTTGGACTTCGATACCGATACTTCGTTTAGTATTGCGATTTCGATACCAATTTCGATACTTTTGCCAACAGTAATAAAAAAAAAAATTCTTCCGTTTTCTGATGTGAGGCGCGACGTGTGATGAATTTTGAACGCGCCTCACATTAATAGTAATTAATCCCATCCTGTTTCTCAGTCATAATGGGTTCATGTGTGAGGTACATGATGGGGTTAATTACTATTAATGTGAGGAACATGGAGGTTAAATTCATCGCACCTCACATTAATAAGTGATAGAAAGCCGTGTTTATTTCATTTTTTTTACAGCGTACACATCATAAATGATGCAAAAAAATTGTTGTGCGCGCCATTACTGAATGTGTGAATATTTTATGTATTGAGACTTATTTTAATGTTTATTGTAAAAAAGGTGAATGTGTATTTTTTTTTAATTTTAACAATACTTTGTTTTTACTTTATTTTTAAACTTTAATGTACTGACATATATCAGATATGTGCCAGTACATTAGACTGTGGACAGATAGCACACAGGCAGTTGTTAGGACATACTTGGGTATGTCCTAACAACATGAAATATGGTAAGACAGCCCTGGGGTCCGTCAATAGACCCTGGGCTGTCTGTCCATATATGGTATGGCCCTCAATCGCGTCACAGGAATTCCCTGTGACGCGATCCAGGGGCATCCCCCCTGCTAATTTTCTCCTGAATGCTGCAGTCAGCTGTGATTGCAGCATTCAGGGGAATAACGGCGGAGATGAGAGGTTTCTCTGATCTCCGTCGTTATAGAGCGGAGCTGCGGCTGTGTAATACAGCCATTGCCCCGCTCCTGACAGGAAGTGCGCGCGCGGTCAGCATGAGGAGGTGCGGCCGGCGCTGCACTAATGAGCGGCAGTTCAGGCACAGAGGACAGAACATGGGGGTGTTTTGTAGTGCGCCCGCCATGTTCTGTCTCTAGTGCCGCCGCTCATTAGTGCAGCGCTGGCCGCATCGCATCATCCTGACCCCGCAAACTTATCATGACTCAGGAGCGGGGCTGTGGATGAATTACACAGCCGCAGCCACGCTCCCATACATTCATGTATTACTATACTGAGCTGTGCGGCTGCACAGCTCAGTATCGAAATACAGGAAATAGCGGTATTGAACCGTTTAGGGATGCACAGTATCGAAACAGTATCGAAGTTTCGATGCACCGAAAGGGGACTGCTTGTAATGCTGCCACAAGTATTGCTGGTGACACAGTTGGTGGATTGGGGGGGGACGTGGAGAATTTTCAGGCCACCTCCAACTCACAAATATGCCACAGTAGTACTGGAGAATTGCAATCTTTCCATAACATGGAGAGGATGCATTTTCTGATGAAGATATACAAACTGATTCCTAGATATGATCCAAACGTAGATCCCTTCACTTCCTGTGACATTTTTGAGGTACATTGTAAGAAATTTTCCGTCCCTCAGGAATATCGCATGGAACTGTTTAAACTATGGTTACCTACACATCTTCATCAAAGATATGAGGTCATAGGGAAAACTGCCCCCAGGAATGGCCTATTTCATGATGAGGAAGACAGACTTTCCATCCTCATGAAATTGGTAACAGGACATTTAGACGTCACCCCGGAAGTCCTAAGTAATTTCAGGCCTACCATCCATGATGAGCCCTTGTCTCTATGTGGGAGGTTTGAAGCTATGTATAGGAAAGTGACTAAGGATCATAGTATGGGAGTCCCACAAGGAATGGTACGCATGTTTGTGGAAAAGTTTCCATATCTTAACATCGCAATTCGTTTGTACGCGGCTAAAGCGCCATCACTCATTGAAGCAGCATTAGTGATAGAGCAGTTAAGGCAGGATTTGCTGAAGAAAAGAAAGTCCATAAATAGCAGGAGACAGGTAGCAGCTAATAGCAAACTGCAAGATGACCATGTGCTATAGGATAAGGCTTCTAGCCAAATACCTGTGTATCCTAATGCATTGAAATTTGGGAAGTGGGGGAATGTCCGATGCTTCCATTGCCTACAATTTGGGCATATAAAGAGATTCTGTCTACAAAGAGTTCACAAGAATCATGTGAGCTTAGATAATAATGGTTTCACAATTAAATCTAATTATGTTAGGTGGGCAGGTACTCCAACACAGGTACAGAGAGAACATGTGAGCACACAGGCTACAGATAAAGTTGGGCTGGTACAAGACACTGGTACAACAGATGCCCATATCGGGATACTGGTAGAGTAAGACTTGTGGTTGGGGATCCCTAAACATCTGGCCCTAATATGTAATCTTCAGGGATACCCCATATAACATTGGCCACAATTTATTATTCATGTAAACCTAAATAACTCAGTTTGTGGTGATAAGACATGATCACCAACAAGGGGGAGGGGGGGGGGGATTTGGTTTACTGTTACAGAACCTCTTTGTTGTATTGTTTTTCTTAGCAGAATGTAAATGTACTAAAGTCCTGTTGTTTGCCCAGTGGATGGGGGTTGTCTACACAAGAGATATCTAGAGTTGCCTTGGCTTTTATGGCGTTTTTACTGTAGAAGCCATTCTATTCACAGGTGTGCCCCTCAGGGGGTAAGGCCATGCAGCTTTCACAGACATTGTGACTCTTGATTTCCCAGATACAACAGGAGTGGCAATGCGCATATAAACTTTGTGAGTTAAAGAGGCTCTGTCACCAGATTTTGCAACCCCTATCTGCTATTGCAGCAGATAGGCGCTGCAATGTAGATTACAGTAACGTTTTTATTTTTAAAAAACAAGCATTTTTGGCCAAGTTATGACCATTTTTGTAGTACATTTTTCAGGTACAGAAACAAAGAAACAATGAATGCCTTGGACGGTAAAAGTGACCTAACATCCGCCCAAACAACCCATTTCTGATGGACTTCAAGATGGAGTGACAACCAGAACTGATGATGCCCAAGAAGATGAACCAACAGATTGGCCAGAAATGCAAAATGAATAAACTTATACTATGTCTTATGTGCTTGCAAGAACATATGGACTGCCTCTAAGATACATGTTCTTGTGGACAATCTTCTTTCTCACATCCAAGGGAGAAGAAGGGATTTTTATTTTTCCACTGTGGACTTCCTAGGTGTTTTTCCTGCTGTGTGCCAATTACACAGATGTTTTTTTCTACCTCCTCCAAAGTGGTTGACAGAAGATCTCACCTTTAATTGTTTTTGCAATGAAATGTAAGCACCCCACACACAAAAGACCAGACTTACAACATATTGTGTCGGTATACCGACAACAGGGGGAATGTTACAGGAGAATATTGTTCCCATGATAGACACTGTTTTATGACCACATAAAATATACCTGGTAACTAGATATAGTATATACTGATATTATTCAGTGGTGTTCACCCTTTGAGGTGGCAGTATGCTCAGAAGCCATTTGGTCATAGATTCTTATCTACTGCCTTATTAGCATTACAATGGACCTCAGTACAGGAAGGAGCCATTGTAAACTGGATGTAGAGACAGCTGAGCATACTGGGAATAGATTTACCTATACTGTACAGATGCACATTGGAAGGTATATGGGTGGTCATAAGGCGGAGTCAATGGAATGGGTGGGTTCAACCCAGGGATAGGAACATATAGGTCATGGAAAGCTCTTGGTGCTGGCTCTTGCCTGCCAGCCCTGGACGCTCAGCACTTAACATCAGGAGCAAGCTAAGTTATATTATATGTGTGCTTTCTGTGTACGTATATAAGTATAATTATATTACAGCAGACTTTATATGTGTACATAGAGATATTCTAGGAATCTTATGTGGATTACAGATGAGTAGATATATATATGCTCTTTATGCATGAGTCTCTATATGTACATGTACTAATGGTGAGGCGCTGTATGTGGCTTTGGTTATAGTTGTAGTACCAGGAGACCGTATAGGGTTGGGACCTGGATTTATATTATATATACATACACATTACTAGTCACATGTGCAAAGTGTCCAGGGAAGGTAGGAACAGAGGCAGCTGTGTGTGGTTGTGTTGTCTATGTAATGTATTGTATCTTGATGTAGTGTATATTGGTTTGTCACGTCTATGTTATGAGTAAAGTATGTTTATATATTTAAGCATCTGCGAGGGTTGTATGTTACTCCTGTGGTGTGTGCACATTGTGAACAATACAAAGAAAGCGGACTATATAGGAAACAGAGGTAACGGACTAGGAACGGAGAAAAGGGAGATAATACAGATAGTCAATTGCCCCCTACAACAGTAGATAACAGCAGTGGTTTTTATTTTGAAAAACGATCATTTTTTAGCAAGTTATGAGCAATTTTAGATTTATGCTAATTAGTTTCTTAATAGACAACTAGGCGTTTTTTTACTTTTTACCAACTGGGCGTTGTACAAAGAAGTGTTTGACGCTGAGCAATCAGTGTCATACACTCCTCATTGTTCCAGCCCAGCTTCTTTCACTGCACAATCACACTTTGCTGTGGATCATGCTGGGCTGCAACAAATGAGAAGTGTATGAGGCTGATTGGTCACTGATTGGTCAGCGTCATACACTTCTCTGTACAACGCCCCATTGGTAAAAAGTAAAAACACGCCCAGTTGTCTATTAAGAAACCAATTAGCATAAATCTAAAATTGCTCATAACTTGCTCAAAAATGATCGTTTTTCAAAATAAAAACCACTGCTGTTATCTACATTACAGCGCCGATCACATTATGTAGGAGATAGGGCACTCATAATCTGGTTACAGAGCCTCTTTAACTATTAAGAGAAACCTGAGAGCTCACTTTTGTTGTTGCAGAATATAGATTATTTTAGTTGCAGAGGACAAGTCCTTTTGATTTTTAGGTTGCTTAACCTACAGATCACAGACCTACAGCAGGCATTCAACAGCAGCCTTAATCTCCATGAAGGGACAAAATTTATGCACTTTCGAGATGTTACACTAAACTGTTAATCTCTTTAAATAGGTGCATGGTAACAGAATTCTGTAATCATCACCAAGTTTAGAAACCCAACCTTGGGGGTAGGCAATACTTCATAAGTGATCTAAACAAGTTCCCGTATTTAGTACAACACAGTGTTTAAGCCAAATGAAATTTTCACATTGATACTGTAAACTGGGTTTAGGCAGCTTCTATGCACAGGGCTTTTTTATGATTTCCCAGGGAATAATCTTAATATGTTTCTCCTAATTGAGAATGTTGAAAGACCCACTAGTTTTAAGCCCTCTGCTTAAGAGACATCAGACTGTTCCCCTTATTTCCCTGAGGCTAGGAGAACATATCCTGGTCCCAATTATATTTCTGTAAGGCAAATCGGATAGAAGAGAAGATTTGTTCCACATGTCTTCCCATACTGTTTAGGAGACGAGTTTAACTTCAGCCGAGTTAAAATCTTTCTCATTGTTACAGCATTCCCCTTCTGTGCTTATAAATCCCACTGAGCACATGTAAGTCCTAAAAGAATCCATAAAGCGAAGATCTAAATAAAAGAACATTAAAAAAAACAGAATCCTAAAGTGAAATCACTGGGATCATTTCTCAGTGGATATTGAACACAACAATCAATTGTACATAATTTTTTTCTTGTTTTTCCAAAAGATATTTACTCAACATTTTAACAAAAAATAATTGTTTAGTCTAATAAGTAGAGATGAGCGAACCGGGACAACCGAACCCGGTTTCGGTCCGAACTTCCGGAAAAGTTCGGTACGCAGCGAATCCGAACTTCACCGGGTTCGGCCGAACCCGTTTTGACCGAACCCGGCTACATTTTGGCGCCTGCCACATGTTACATCTAAAATGGAGGATTTCACAAGATCACCTGACATCAGGCTACCCCATAATGCCTTGCAAACGGCTCTCCCAGCCAATCGGGAGGCAGCATAGGGGCGGGCTCAAGCCTGCAATAAAAGTCTATGCACGGAGCTCAGCGGCCATTTTACAGACAGGAGCTGTAGGGATAGCATCTCTGTGCAGTAAGGGAAAGCTGTAGGAATCTGTAAGGCAGGCATACAGCAATCGAAGGGGCTCATCCACTACTCACTACTCAGCCAGTGTGTGAATACGCTTTTATAATGGGCTCATCCCCGTTGCATCCAACTTGCAATACAGGCAGGCTTTGTAGTACTACAACGCCCAGCAGTCCCTGAGTCAGTGCACAGTGGCTGATAGAAATTCTGATTCATTGTCATTTGCCAAGCCAATGTCAGTGTGTGAATACGCTTTTAGAAGGGGCTCATCCCCGGCCGTTAACATAACAAACAAATAACAATCCAACTTGCAATACAGGCAGCCTTTGTAGTAGACGTAGTACTACAACGCCCAGCATTCCCTGAGTGCACTGCAGCGTGGCTGATAGAAATTCTCATTCATTGCCATTTGGCAAGCCAGTGTCAGTGTGAATACGCTTTTAGAAGGGGCTCATCCCCGGCCGTTAACATAACAAACAAATAACAATCCAACTTGCAATACAGGCAGCCTTTGTAGTAGTAGTAGTAGTAGTAGTAGTAGTACTACAAGGCCCAGCATTCCCTGAGTGCACTGCAGCGTTGCTGATAGAAATTCTCATTCATTGCCATTTGGCAAGCCAGTGTCAGTGTGAATACGCTTTTAGAAGGGGCTCATCCCCCAGGTTTTGATTTCAACTTGCTGCACTCTAGCAGTGAAATGTCTTGTTAAAAAAAGGGTTTGAAAGGACGGGGTAGAGGAAAAAACACCCATGCCGTCTCCTCCTCCAGTCCAAATGTTGGATCTGTTGGTGCCAGACCCAGTACCAGCATTTGTGGCACAAGACATGTGACCAGTTCCACTAGTAGCAGCAGCCATGTGCCTGCTGGTAGTAGTAGCAGTATCAGCAAGCCAGACTTGTCCATCTCCTCCGGTGGGCGGGTTACTTTAGACAATACGGCCATTGTGGACTGGTTGGCTGGCTCGCGGTCATCTCAGCAGGAAGACTCTGACGATCTGGCTTCAAGCCAGGTTTCGTTGGATTCCAGATCCTCTACAGTTCCTTGGCACAGTGACAGTAGTAATATAGGTATTTCTAGCGTTTCCATTCCATCATCTATGTCTTCGCTCCCCCTTCCTAGCGGGAAGCCATCTTTCAGGAGAGTCCTAAGAGACATCTCCTCGGGTGCGAAGGAAGATACTGAAGAACATAGTGATGATGATGATTTGTTTTCCCGTGAGTCAGCCAACGGAGTGTGTTGCGGCGGTGGTGGAGGTGGAAGCGGTGTCCGAGATGCATAGCTGCTGTAGTGGGGGTGTTGGTGGTGGTAGCCATGGTGGCAGACGCAGAAATGAGGGGGGGCATGGAGCCCGCCATGATGTCACATCACATTCACAACACAGTGACAGAAGTGGCGGGGTTGATGAGGAAGGCTATGATGATGATGTTGTTTTAGACAGGACGTGGGAACCAGGTGACGAGGTGATGACGGCGTCAAAGGAGCAGGGTAGTAGTGGCGGCACTGGCCGTGATAAACAGCCAAGCCGAGGTAGGGGCAGAAGTCAATCTGCAAAACGTTGCAGCGGTAGGGTCAGCTCAGGAGCCGGTGACGGCGACACTGATGCTGGTGTAGGGTCCCGAAAAAAGCCTGCCACACAAGGGGCAAGCTCGGGTGGTGGTGGTGGTGATGGTGGTAGTGGTGGTGGTGGTGGACGTGGTACTACCTCTTTACGGTACTCTGCCGTGTGGCAATTTTTCTGTACCTTCCCGGAGGACGAAAACATGGCACAGTGCCGTATCTGCAAGCAGAAAGTAAGGCGTGGGCAGGGCAGCAATGTAGGAACTACCGCTCTACGTAAACACATGGAGCGGCATCACAAGGCCATGTGGGACAATCGACATGCCCCACCATCATCATGTACATCTAATGAAGACCCCTCTGCAGCTGCTGCTGCTGCTCCGAGTCCCTGTCATCTAAGTAGTAGCCAGGCCTTATCCACCATGTCGTTGTCATCATCGTCATCACTGTCATCTAGTGCTCCTCCTACGTCCCGTCAGTTATCCGTTTCGGAATCGTTGTCCAATAAGCAACAATATATACCCAGTCATCCACTTGTCGTGCGGCTTAATTCACACCTGGCTAAGTTGTTGGTGGTGCAGTCGCTGCCGTACCACCTGGTCGACTCCGCCGGCTTCAAGCAATTGATGGCGTGTGCTCAGCCTAGGTGGCGAATACCTAGCCGACATTACTTCTCCAAAACAGCTGTCCCTGCCTTGCACAAGCATGTGGAGGAAAAGGTATGCCAGTCCTTGCAATTATCCGTGTGCAGCAGGGTACATGCCACCATCGACACGTGGAGCAGCAACTATGGGCAGGGACAGTACATGTCTTTCACGGCCCACTTAGTCAATATTTTGCAGTCCGATGCACCACCGCAGCAATGCCAGGCATTACCACCTCCACGCTTGTATCTTTCTGGTTCAACTCCGGACACCAGGCGCCTACCATCCTCCTCCTCCTACTCCTCCTCCTCCTTGCCTTCCTCCTTGGAGGTCTTCCCGTCTCCAACAGGACACAGCGTATCTTCCACTCCTCCTCCCTCTTTTCATAGGTGCAAGGTGAAGCTCCACAACGCTGTCTTACACCTGCTGAGCCTGGGCGAGAAAAGCCACACAGGGCAGGAGCTGCTGCTGTGCATCAAGGAGGAAATCGCACGCTGGCTGTCTCCTCTGAAACTCACACTGGGCAATGTTGTCTCTGATAACGGCAAGAACGTTGTGGCTGCACTGCGTCTAGGTCACCTGACACACGCTCCTTGCATGGCACGTGTGATCAATCTGGTCATAACATGCTTCTTAAAGTCATATGTTGGTTTGAAGGGTGTGCTGGCCATGTCCAGGAGGGTTTGCGGTCGCTTTAGATGTTCGTATGCATTTAAGCACGCCCTCCTGGACTTGCAGCGTCAAAACAATCTCCCAGAACACAGCCTGATTTGTGACGTTCCAACACGCTGGAATTCCACCCTGCACATGTTGGACCGTCTGTACGAACAGCGGAAAGCCGTGAATGATTTCCTGATGCAGCAGACTGGCAGCGTTTGGAGCCAGTGTAATTTCGAGCTCAGGCACTGGCAGCTGGTTAGAGACGCATGTCGCGTTTTGAGGCCCTTTGAAGAGGCCACACGATTTGTGAGCCTTGACGCTAGCGGAATGAACGATTATGCCGCTGATATTCATTATGGAGAAAACGCTCACAGCGATGATTCAGCAAAGGATGGAGGAAGGATCACATCTGGCTATGGATGTTGAGGAGGAGGAGGAGGAGGATGAGGATGAGGAAACAGGAGCTGAAGAGGAGCTGGATTTGGAGATGGAATCACAGGAAGGGATAGGGGACGAGGCAGTCGCACAACATGACAGTGATGGTGGTGATGACGAGTCTGACGACAACCTTGATGATGGACAACCATGGCAGTATGGGGCGGAGATGGAACCAACCGGGCCCTCTGAAACGCTGGCCAGGATGGCGAGCTGTATGCTTCGTTACTTGCGCGCTGACTGTCGTATTGTTAGCATGAAGCAAAGAGATGAGTACTGGATAGCCACACTTTTAGACCCTCGGTATAAAGCCAGAATGGGGGAGTTTTTTGCGCCTTCCGAGAGGGAGGCAAAATTGGCTTATTATCGAGAGAGGCTATGCAGCCAGCTTGTCATGGCTTTCAAACGGCAAACACCTGCTGCAAGCAAGTCTGACCGGGGGGCCACTCTCCGCTCCCCACTGTCTCATCGTTCCACTTCCTCTGGCAGAGCTACCTCTGCAATAGGCAGCAGCAGCGGCAGCAGCAGCAGCCAATTCAGTTTGGAAAATATGATGACAACATTTTTACATCCAATACCCCGACCTGACACACATCGTAGTCACCAAAGGGATGTTCACCATCACCAGGTGCAGCACCTAAACAACAAGGTTCTGTAATGACCGGGGGGTAGGGAAACGGACAAGTGAGCCCTAATCTACCGGCCACTCTGTCCCTGCCTACTTGCAACGACCCGCCCTAGGCGACGGGGTACAACTGGGCGGCGGTCCCTGCACTCAGTAAGTGCACGACAAACATACAAAGGAACACAAGCAAGGGAAAGGGGCAGTTGCCCACGGCAACACCGTGAGCAACCAGAGTGGTGAACGAGCCGAGTCAAGCCAGGAGTGTGCGAGGTACCAAACGAAGAGCAGAAGAGTAGTCAGTAAGCCAGGGTCTGTATGGAGCAGGAACAAAATAGAAGGAGCTGTAGCTGGGCCAGGAAACCGCACGAAAAAGAATAACAAGCAAGGAGGAACAGGAAATGCAGGTATAAATAGACAGAGGGCGGGAGCTAGCTGAGTCTGGCCAGGTTGCGATAGGCTCTCCCACTCCTAAGCCTGCCAGCCTGAGTGGTGGAAGCTGGAGTCAGTCTCAGGGATGTAGATTCAGGTGCTGACTGATTAATTAAGGGAGTTAACCCTGAAGCTGTGCCTGGCAGATCCTTTACAGGTTCACTCGTAGCTGGACTGTGCCCTTTCTCCGTCAGAAATGCTGATCCTAGACTCCATGGACTACTGGGTCAGCATATTGGATCATTGGCAAGAACTGGCCCAGTTTGTCATGGGTGTACTGTCTTGTCCACCCTCCAGTGTAGCGTCAGAGAGGGTATTCAGCGCGGCAGGGGGATTCGTCACCCCTAAGTGAACAAGATTGTCCGCCAACATCGGTGAGGATTTTAAAACCCCTGTGCCTGATGTCACTGATTAGATCTGACATTGCTGCTGCTGCTGCCGCTGCCGCCTGCTACTACAGGATTCTGTCCTGTCCACTCTTTTTTTAATGTGCCGCTGTTGGTGCTGCTACTACTTCTACCACCAATCCACCCCCAGTGCCGTCTGCTACAAGCAGGCCTGCCCCACCACAGGGCTTTGTCCTGTGACTGTCCAGTCCCTTTTTTTAATGTGCTGCTACTACTACTACTACCACACTTGCTGTCTGTTGGCTACCTCTACTACCACCAATACACCTCCACTGCCGTCTGCTACAAGCAGGCCTGAGGCCTGCCCCACCACAGGGCTTTGTCCTGTGACTGTCCAGTCTCTTTTAATGTGCTGCTACTACTACTACCACCCTTGCTGTCTGTTGGCTACCTCTACTACCACCAATACACCTCCACTGCCGTCTGCTACAAGCAGGCCTGAGGCTTGCCCCACCACAGGGCTTTGTCCTGTGACTGTCCAGTCTCTTTTAATGTGCTGCTACTACTACTACTACTACCACCCCCCTTGCTGTCCGTTGGCTACCTCTACTACCACCAATACACCTCCACTGCCGTCTGCTACAAGCAGGCCTGAGGCCTGCCCCACCACAGGGCTTTGTCCTGTGACTGTCGTCCAGTCTCCTTTTTTAATGTGCTGCTACTACTACTACCACCCTTGCTGTCTGTTGGCTACCTCTACTACCACCAATACACCTCCACTTCCGTCTGCTACAAGCAGGCCTGAGGCCTGCCCCACCACAGGGCTTTGTCCTGTGACTGTCCAGTCTCTTTTAATGTGCTGCTACTACTACTACCACCCTTGCTGTCTGTTGGCTACCTCTACTACCACCAATACACCTCCACTGCCGTCTGCTTCAAGCAGGCCTGAGGCTTGCCCCACCACAGGGCTTTGTCCTGTGACTGTCCAGTCTCTTTTAATGTGCTGCTACTACTACTACTACTACCACCCTTGCTGTCCGTTGGCTACCTCTACTACCACCAATACACCTCCACTGCCGTCTGCTACAAGCAGGCCTGAGGCCTGCCCCACCACAGGGCTTTGTCCTGTGACTGTCGTCCAGTCTCTTTTGTTAATGTGCTGCTACTAGTACTACTACTACTACCACCCTTGCTGTCTCTGTTGGCTACCTCTACTACCACCAATACACCTCCACTGCCGTCTGCTTCAAGCAGGCCTGAGGCTTGCCCCACCACAGGGCTTTGTCCTGTGACTGTCCAGTCTCTTTTAATGTGCTGCTACTACTACTACTACTACCACCCTTGCTGTCCGTTGGCTACCTCTACTACCACCAATACACCTCCACTGCCGTCTGCTACAAGCAGGCCTGAGGCCTGCCCCACCACAGGGCTTTGTCCTGTGACTGTCGTCCAGTCTCTTTTTTTAATGTGCTGCTACTACTACTACCACCCTTGCTGTCTGTGTTGGCTTCCTCTACTACCACCAATACACCTTCACTGCCGCCCGTCTGCTACAAGCAGGCCTGAGGCTTGCCCCACCAGAGGGCTTTGTCCTGTGACTGTCCAGTGTCTTTTAATGTGCTGCTACTACTACTACCACCCTTGCTGTCTGTGTTGGCTTCCTCTACTACCACCAATACACCTCCACTGCCGCCCGTCTGCTACAAGCAGGCCTGAGGCTTGCCCCACCAGAGGGCTTTGTCCTGTGACTGTCCAGTGTCTTTTAATGTGCTGCTACTACTGCTACCACCCTTGCCAATAAAAAGGGTAAATTTTTTGAGGGCTTGTCAAAAGCCATTGCTTGTTGCTTTTACATCCATGTATGGAAGAACCCCGGCAGGCATCTGCCAATAAAAAGGGTCAATTTTTGGAGGGCTTGTCAAAATCCATTGCTTGTTGCTTTTACATCCATGTATGGAAGAACCCCGGCAGGTATCTGCCAATAAAAAGGGTAAATTTTTGGAGGGCATGTCAAAAGCCATTGCTTGTTGCTTTTACATCCATGTATGGAAGAACCCCGGCAGGCATCTGCCAATAAAAAGGGTCAATTTTTGGAGGGCTTATCAAAAGCCATTGCTTGTTGCTTTTACATCCATGTATGGAAGAACCCCTGCAGGCATCTGCCAATAAAAAGGGTACATTTTTGGAGGACTTGTCAAAAGCCGTTGCTTTTACATCCATGTATGGAAGAACCCCGGCAGGCATCTGCCAATAAAAAGCGTCAATTTTTGGAGGGCTTGTCAAAAGCCATTCAATATAAAAATTGTAAGGATGCACTCCTAATTTATTCGTGCTATTTAGGTTCGGGTTGAAGTACCCATGTCATGTATGTATAAACCTAAACAAAAAAGCACTCCAGGAACACTTGAATTATATGATTTTAAAGAAGTTATTCTTTATTCCAAAATTAGTAATTTATGAAAAAGCAAGCGATAAAATTAACGTTTTGGCCCAACCTGAGCCTTTCTCACAATCGCTGTAGAAAATAAGAAAAAAATAAGGATATAATATATATCTCAACTAAAGAAAGAATATATACATGTAGACTACATAGAAACTAGATCTTAACATCTGTACTAAAATTCAGTTTAGAATAACTGATACATCAAACATAGACATACCAAATTCTATATAAAAAAGAAAGAAATACCATTTATAAATAGCCATAGAGGTAGTCTAGAATATAAACATAATTTGCGATCAATGTACATAAGCGATATATAGCTAGCTGAAATCACTAATGATGAAAAAATTACATGATGAAGAAATTACATACAGCAATTATCGGAGGGGCATCAGGAAAATGCCCCTCAGGACCATACCATAAAGTACCGGTAGATATGGAATAGTGGCTAGGAGAGGACATAATAAAAGGAGCGAGCATAGTTATCAGTAATCGTCAGAGACACGATGATACCGAGGGGAACATAACTAGAAAGCAGAGCGAGTAAATGACAGCCAAAACGAACCTAGCGGTTAGGAGAGGACACAATAGAAGGAGCATATGAAGTAATTGTAAGAGAAATGGTAGTGCCGAGGGGAACGTAACCAGGAAGCAGTGTGAATAAATGATGGACATAACGAACCTGCATAAGATAAGCCGAGGATATGTAGTAGGCGTCCTCCCGACGCTCCAAATAAGTCAGTGTGCGTCTTGGATTGTAGGACGGAACCAGATATAGGGCATGAAGTCCCTATACCGGATATCCGGTCTCGCTATGTCGGTGGAACGCAAGCCCTTAGTGGCGCATGCGCAGTATGACCGAGTGAGTTGCGGTGTGAACCGCAAGCCATCACAGTTACTAGGGAAGAAGGCGCCTGTCCTAAGAGTAAATTCTCTGCAATTAAAGAAAGAATGTTATAGTAATGTTATATTATATATATATATATATATGTGAAGCATAGAATGTAGTGTTGGATAACTTATGTGAAGAAATTAGTCTATGGGGCCGCCAGTCTATTAAATTGTACTAAGAATAACAGTATCTATGTAGGTGAAAAAACAACAAAAAATGTATGTATTGTACTGTAGTGTAAAGCATGTATGTGAATAAAACTAATTTAGAGTGTAAGTAATAAAAGAAAAAAAAGGGAGAGAAACCTGAGGTAGAGGAAAGGAAATAAAAAAAAAAAAAAAAGGAACAGAAAAAGTGTGAACCGGTTTTATGGTACCTGTATCTGGTCGCACAAGCGGTGTCGTGTTTTTTTCTTAACGTGCCTGAGAAAAAATAGATATTCAGTGTTAATATCGGGGATGGCAATAATGACAAAAATTATAACAAAGATAATATAGAAAAATGTTTTAAAGCCATTGCTTGTTGCTTTTACATCCATGTATGGAAGAACCCCCGGCAGGCATCTGCCAATAAAAAGGGTCAATTTTTGGAGGGCTTGTCAAAAGCCATTGCTTGTTGCTTTTACATCCATGTATGGATGAACCCCGGCAGGCATCTGCCACCATAAAGGGTAAATTTTTGTACCTTTTTTAACAATGCATTAACCCCTTCCCGCTCCTGGACGTACTATTAGGTCATGGTAACTATAGCGTTCGCGCTCCATGACCTAATAGTAAGTTTCGGGAGTAACGGACGTTTCAGCCGTCCTCCCGACACATACAGGAGCTGTGACAGCTGCTGTCTCGTACAGCAGCTGCCGCAGCTCCTACAGCGGGGACCGATCGCTGTGTCCCCGCTGATTAACCCCTTAAAAGCCGCGTTCTATAGAGATCGCGGCTTTTTAGGGGTTAAGCTGCCATCGCCGGCCTGCTACACGATAGCGGCCGGCGATGGTGACTATGGCAACCGGACACAAACAATGGCGTCCGGCTATGCCATAGACGGAAGCCTAGTGGGTCCTGACAACGTCAGGACCCACTATGCTTTCTGTCAGTGAGTAGCTGACAGTTCTAATACACTGCACTACGCATGTAGTGCAGTGTATTAGAATAGCGATCAGGGCCTCCTGCACTCAAGTCCCCTAGTGGGACAAAGTAATACAGTAAAAAAAAAGTTAAAAAAAAATGTGTAAAAATAAGAAAATAAAAGTTTTAAAACTATTAAAAGTAAAAAATTCCAAAGGTGAAAAGATAATAAGTGTACGTTTAATGTTGAAATATATAAAGTCCTGCCTAAATAAACGTTTAAAATGTCTTTATTAAATGGTATCTAAAATAGGGCACTCATGCCAATTTTTCTGTGAATAGGCGTTTGGCAAAACAGAGACACAGTTCCCTGATCAGGTGTAAAAGTAAGATGATGATTGGTACACCTTAGTGTCGATACAACACCCGACAGGAGTAGTGATATAACACCACTCGTCCGTTTGCCACAACGATACAAAGTAGCTCAGTCCAAAATGAATGTTTCACATGCACCGATACTATGTGCACCAATTGAAACATGAACAGAGAACTAGCAAAAATAATAAATGTGGTCTGTTTGCCACAAGTAGGCAATTTAGAGCAATCTTCCAACGCGTTTCTGTAACCCTCTGAACCAGAGGGGAACGTCCTCAGGGGTATTTTTTAATTGCTTGTATTAGTTTGAGCAGCTGAATTTAAAGGAACAGTGTCATCACAAATTATTTATTTATATGTTAAAGATGTTAGTGCTTTATTAAAAACGTTTATATTCATTTGTGTGTTTGTGTTTTACTTTTTCTTATTTTTACACTTTTTCTTCCCTATGGGGGCTGCCATTTTTTGTTCCATTTCTGTGTGTGTCGATTAACGACACATACAGACATGGAATACGGCAGCCACAGTCCCATAGGGACTGCGAACGGCTCCCGTCCCATTGACTGCAGTGTACGGCGTCTGTGTGGGAACTGCGCATGCGCCGCTCCCACACAGTCCTATTCGAAATTCGACTACTTCCGGTCGCGGCTTCCGGATTTGTGCACTTGCACCAGCGGCAGCAAACAGAGCGGACGGGCCGGAGGGAGCCGCGGCGGCAGGAGCAGGTAAGAGATCTCAATGTATGTTCGTGTTTGTGTGTGTTTACTACTGTATGTTAACCTACTACACTGTGGGTTAGCTCAAAAAATGGCGACACACAGTGTAGGAGGTTACACCGTTCAAACCCCTCGTTTATCCCGGCACTAGCCAGGATAAAGGAGGGGGGAATGCTGAGAGCTCACTAGAGCGAGGGCTTTTAACCCAATGTTGCAATGCTGCAACTTTGGGAACAGCTCCATCTAGTGGCCAAAAATGGGTAGTATTATAAATTAGAAATAATTTATAATATTTCCAGACTCGTGCAAAAAAAATAAAAAAAATTTGAACAATGTTTAATCACCCACACACTAAATGTTTAATTTTTTAAAAAAAAACATGTTTTTCTGGCAACACATTCCCTTTAAGGAGTTTGTGTCTGTGTTAAACATCAATGACATAGGTCTCTTTTTCACGTTAGAAATACAAGATCAACACATTACTTTTCTGGATGGCAAAATTGAAAAAACAGAGATGGGTTACCTAAGAACTAATATGCATAGAAAAGACACCGCTACCAATAATCTGCTTAGATGGGATAGTTGGCATCCTGTCCCACTTAAAAAAGGCACACCCAAGGGGCAATACATTAGGGCAAGAAGCAACTGTATCACAATTTCGGATTTCAAATCCTCAGCGAATGGTCTGAGAGACAGATTTGTGCGGAGAGGGTATCCGAATCATGTACTGAAAACTGCATATCAACATGCTATGGGTGCTAGTAGAGACAGCCTGTTAAACCCCAAAATACGCTCAATACAGGATGAGACAATAAGAGTGATAGGTACTTATGATGCGGCTCATCAGGAGGTTAGGAGAATACTCACCCTTTACTGGGATATCCTCAAATCGGACCCAGATGTAGGCAGCATGGTAGGTGATAGACCACTCATTACCTTCAAAAGAGGTCGAAATATTAAAGATAGGCTAGTCCATAGCCATCTCGAAGTAAAAAATACCACATGGCTGTCATCAAATACAAAAGGGACGTTTAAGTGTGGCAGATGCAAAGCTTGTTGCTCTATTTCCAGCACCCGCAAATTTGTTAGTACAACCACGGGTGAAAACTTCTACACGAGATCCTTTATCAATTGTTTGACTAAGGGAGTAGTGTATCTTATTACCTGCGTCTGTGGCATACAATATGTAGGAAAGACTAGACGCGAATTCAGACGGAGGATTAGAGATCACATTTGTGACATTAATTGGAAGGAAGATACCTCTGTATCCAGACATGTATGGGAACATCATTCTGGTGATTCCACTGTACTAAAATTTCAGGGGATGGAACACATTGCACCACCAATCAGAGGAGGTGATTGGGATAAAAAAATCCTCCAGAAGGAAGCCCAATGGATATTCAGAATGAAAATGGTTAGTCCACTGGGACTTAACGAATATCTGTCCTTTCTTCCCTTCCTCTAGCTCCTTTTACGTTCCTATGTCTTTTGCTAATATTAACATCTATATTTGCCCATCCACAACTATGTATTAAATACAGCTCGTTTTTTTCAGGCGAGCTATATTAGCTCCTATTGGGCTCTGTGCTCGATAATATATCTCTCATCATGTTCATCATTCTGCAATTTAACATCTTCCTTAATACTCAGTTCATCTGTGATATTTTGCTTTCTCCGTAGGTAGTTTATTCATTCCCATTTATTCATGTGCACCTACTATTGATGGTGTAGAGAGGACATTGTCAGCGGCATTAACTGTAATTGACTATTGCTTTATTTGCATAGTTAGTATGTTCTATGCTTGGCACGTATTCACACTTACTTGTGTATCTATCAAATGTACGTACAAACCGCCTGTATTTCCCCTAGTAACCACTGATGCTTTATGCATCATCTTGATTGGCGTCTATGTCACCATGGGCAGGCCTGATCGGTGGGCGTTATTTACACGCTGTGATACACCGATAGGCTATGTCCGTTCCATTCCTCCCATCGCATAGGCGGGGCTAGCCCTTTAAATCTTGTGAGAGTCTCCAGCGCGCGTTAGACCAGACATTAGTGTCTCATTGCGCTCCTGAGAATACACAAATTCAGCAGCATAATATCTGCTGCATGGTAGCTGCTCAAACTAATACAAGCAATTAACAAATACCCCTGAGGACGTTCCCCTCTGGTTCAGAGGGTTACAGAAACGCGTTGGGAGATTGCTCTAAATTGCCTACTTGTGGCAAACAGACCACATTTATTATTTTTGCTAGTTCTCTGTTCATGTTTCAATTGGTGCACATAGTATCGGTGCATGTGAAACATTCATTTTGGACTGAGCTACTTTGTAACGAGTGGTGTTATATCACTACTCCTGTCGGGTGTTGTATCGACACTAAGGTGTACCAATCATCATCTTACTTTTACACCTGATCAGGGAACTGTGTCTCTGTTTTGCCAAACGCCTATTCACAGAAAAATTGGCATGAGTGCCCTATTTTAGATACCATTTAATAAAGACATTTTAAACGTTTATTTAGGCAGGACTTTATATTAAAAGTCCCCCTTTTTACCTTATCAGTCATTTATTATTAATAAAAATATATAAACAAACAAATAAACTATACATAATTGGTATCACCACGTCCGTAACGGCCTGAACTACAAAATTATTTCATTATTTATCCCGCACGGTGAACGCCGTAAAAGAAAATAATAATAAACCGTACCACAATCACAATTGTTTGGTCACTTCACCTCCCAAAAAATGGAATAAAAAGAGATCAAAAAGTCGCATGTACCGAAAAATGGTCCTGATCGAAACTACAGTTCGTTACGCAAAAAATAAGTCCTCGCACGGCTTTATTGATTGAAAAATAAAAAAGTTCTGGCTCTTAGAATAAGGTAACACAAAAAGTAAATGATTTTTTACCAAACGTATTTTATTGTGCAAACGCCATAAGACATAAAAAAAACCTATAAACATCTGGTATCGCCATAATCGTATCGAGCCGCAGAATAAAATGAATATGTCATTTATAGCGCACGGTGAACGCTGTAAAAAAAATAGAATAAAAAAACAATAGTAGAATTGCTGTTTTTTAGTCACCACGCCACCTAAAAATAGAATTAAAACTGATCAAAAAGTCGCATGCACCCCATGAAAACTGCAATGGAGTGGCTTGGCTGTTGAACCGAATGGCCGCGTGAGACTTGAGCTCCGGCACCATCCACAGGATAAAAGCGTCGTAAGCCTCCTAAATCGGTCTGCCACACATTGACCGTCACCCCAAGTGACCAGGAAGCCTGCAGGATGCCGAGACGCAAAAAAACGGTAACAAGGCCGGCCCGGCTCACTGACTTCTACCCGCCGCGCCATCCGGGAAGAAGGCAAGATGGCGGACGGACAAGATCGCAGAGGGGGTCACTGTCATCTGAGCCTGCAGCGCACTCACCGACTCAGCCCTCAAGCGCAGCATCGAATCCTCGACGGAGTGCCTCGGTCCCGGTGCTTGATCCTCTGCTCACGGACACCTGTGAGGAAATTGAGCTACGCGGCCGGAGCCCAAGAACAGGAACACGTGGGCGCTCCCCGGCGTCTGCAGGACCAGATACTGCATCCCCCTCGCCGACTTCACTGGGATCTGAGAGCCCTGAGCGACAGAGAAGAAGAAGACCCTCCAGGGACACAGCAACTGATCAGGTAGGGGGAAATGTACCCCATGAATCCCCTGCTTTAAAAATAGGATTGGAGCTGAATTCTCTGCCCTCCTCAGACTCCCCTGTTACTGAACTTTCTATGAAGTTAATGCTACAAGCCCTCAGTGCTTCCCTACAGAGTGGGTTCGCTAAACTACTCCAACCCTTATCTGTAGCGGTTCAAGAAGTAGAGCAAAGAGTACATCATACGGAGGAAAAAATAAGTGAATTTGTAGCCTCACATAATGAATTAATTGACGCCCATTACGATTTAGAAGATGAGGTCTCACAAATGAAAGCTAAGATGGCGGATCTTGAAGACAGATCTCGCAGGAATAACATAAAATTCAGAGGGATTCCAGAGGATGTCGCCACTAAAGATTTGCCTATTTACGTTCAAGAGTTTATCAAAACCATGATCCCGAAATGTTCGCCAAGAGATATTATCATAGACAGGGTGCACAGACTCCCAAGGCCTAAACACTTGGCAGATGAGATACCGCGGGATGTGATAGCGCGAATTCACTTTTATCATATTAAAGAGCAGCTGATGATTTCCCTCAGGAAGAAGGAGGCAATTCCACCGTCATACAAGAACATCTCTGTATTTGCGGATCTATCAGCTATAACGTTGCAACTTAGAAGACAACTGGCCCCAATCACTGGCGCATTAAGAGACAACAAGATCTTATATCGTTGGGGTTTCCCAGTTCGCTTGCTTATCCATCGCAATGATTCCCTTCACATAATACGGAACCTTCATGAAGGAGTGGCGTTATTAAAAGAATGGAACATTCAAGTTTTTCTCCAGGAACAACCTTCAACTCACCATCCCACCAGAATGCAGGAGGACTGGCAAAAGGTCAAGCAACGCAAACAAAGAAGAAGATGAGAGGTCCTTTTCTTCTGCTCCGAATTTTGCTCTTAATTTTCTCTGTTCCAGTTCTCCCTCTTCACGCCCATCACGACTGTTGCAGGCCCACCAAAGGATAAACTTGGAGGCCAAACGACTTTGGTGCAGTAGTGGTGTCTCGGTTTGACTTCAAGCTGATTGAGACTTTTTTCTCCCCCAATAAGTTGAACAGTTTGATCTGTTCTTGTAGTGTGCAGTTCTTTTGTTTATTGTGCTGTTTTTACTTTCTTTTATGTTTCAGCAGCAGCAACAGCAGATATACCAGACTTCAAACAGGCTTGTATAAAGTAGCTTACTTGTTCAAAAGATTAATTGAAGGTAACCATGTACCCCGGGTAGGGTTGCTGACAATAGCTACCCCAGATATATTAAGATGGCTTTAAAACTAGCATCATTAAATGTTAATGGCCTCAACAGCCCACATAAACGGGCCCATATGTGGCAGGAGGCTCAATCCTTAGCTTGTGACATTTTCTGTATACAAGAAACGCACTTAGTGTCCAAAGATGCGATGCGTATTCATCATCAGGCTTTTCCACACATATTCCAGTCACATTATGGTAGCAAATCAAGAGGGGTTATGATCGCGATCAAAAATTCAGTGGCATTTCAGCAAATTCAACTCCACGTGGATCCACAGGGGAGATTTCTTATATTGACATGTATTATTAACAATGTAACGTATACCTTGATTAATATCTATGCTCCCAATAGGCATCAAAATCGTTTCTTTCACAAAATTTTTAGGCTTATAACCAAATTAAAAAAAGGTAAAGTAATACTATGTGGGGACTTCAACTCTATAATTGACTCATCCCTAGACACAACAAATCCGGTCCACCAACGGCATTCGCAGCTGGGTCCGCTGCTATGGCAGAATGAACTCTATGACGTCTGGCGTGCCCAACACAGCGCGGAAAGAGATTACTCTTATCATTCCCCTGTCCATAACAGCTACTCCCGGATAGATATGGTTGTTCTAGAGAAGGAGCTACTCCTTAATGCTAGAAGCTCAACTATTGAGGTTATTAAATGGTCTGACCATGCGGCAGTCACCCTGACCTTTAAGGACAACAACACAAGTACCCCAACATATCTCTGGAGGTGCAACCCCTTCCTATTGTCTCACTCTGAACACAAACAAATTTTAACCAACGAGCTGAGAGAATATTTCCAAACCAACGATACCTCCCAAATAAATGCTTTTACCCTGTGGAATGCCCATAAAGCGTATATCAGAGGCACTTTTATACGGTTAGACCATAAAGTTAAAAAACAAAAGATGGCTGAAATTTCCTCTATCCAATCCGACATTAATAAATTGGAAACCCTAAATAAAACAGTTCAGACCCCACAACACGCAAAAAGACTTTTTATCCTGCGCCAACAACTTAGACACAGTCTACTCTCAGAATATGGAAAGAATCTTAAGAAAACGCAGGCTAGATATTACTCGCAGAATAATAAAGCAAGCAAGCTCTTAGCAGGTAGGCTTAAGGCGCAATACCAAAAAGCAAGGATCCCATTCTTGATAGATCCTCACACCAAAGCCAAAAGTATCCACCCTACAGACATAGCAAATCAATTTAAGGAGTATTATTCGTCTTTGTACAATTTAAAAAATGACCCTTTCTCACCTCATCCATCGGGGGAGGACATCCAGTCCTTTCTCCGTAAAATTCACCTACCACAACTATCTGAGAGCCAACTGAATACCTTAAATTCTCCGTTAACGGAGAAGGAAATCATAGCTGCAATTCAGATGATGCCAATGGGGAAGTCTCCAGGACCAGATGGTCTGACCAATATGTATTACAAATCAATGAAGGACATTTTATTACCGTTTATGAACAGATTTTATCAGGCAGCCATGGACTCTGGGTCCTTGCCAGCGGAGAATCAATCCGCATTAATAGTTACCATCCCAAAACCGGGAAAACCTACAGACACGCCTAAAAATTTTCGCCCAATCTCTCTACTGAACGTAGATATAAAGATCTATGCCAAAATTCTGGCTATGAGATTATCCCCTCTGTTGCCATTGCTGATAGGAGAAGACCAAGTTGGATTTGTAAAAGGAAGACAGGGGTCAGACAACACCCGTAGAGTTCTGGGTCTCTTGCATGCCATTGAGAACACACATATTCCTGCAGTCATGTTAGCGTTAGATGCTGAAAAAGCATTCGACCGCATTCACTGGGACTATGCCTTTTCCACATTAGAAAAAATGGGACTTGGGGGAAGTGTTCTTGCGGCGATTAAAGCATTATATTCCTGTCCTTCAGCTAAGGTGTTCACTAACGGGATTCTCTCAGATAGTTTTAAAATTACGAATGGGACCAGGCAAGGATGTCCTCTCTCTCCTCTGGTGTTTATTTTATCAATGGAACCTCTAGCTCAACTCCTCAGAACACAGCCTAATATCCAGGGAATCCGCATAGGTAGCAGAACCCACACCATTTCTTTATACGCTGACGATATCATTCTTTCACTTTCTTCCCCGGAAGAATCTCTAGAAGCGGCATTGGAATGTATTAGGAATTTTGGACAAATATCTTTATACAAACTCAATACCCAGAAATCTCAAGTACTCCCACTGAACTTATCAACTTCCACGCTTCACTTTCTCAAAAATAGATACCCACTTGATTGGCAAGATAGAGACATTAAATATTTAGGCATTTCTTTGACGCCATCACACAAATCTTTGTATCGAGCTAATTATGAACCTCTTCTACACAATGTTCAAGCAGAAATGACTAGATTGCACAAAACGGAAATGTCATGGATAGGCAGGATTGCAGCTTTTAAAATGCTCCTTCTGCCCAGGCTTTTATACTTGTTTAGAACTGTTCCAATTGTAGTTCCTAAAACCTTCTTCATAAGTATTCAAAAGGCTATACTAGAATTTATCTGGTCCTACCGTAAATCACGCATCGCATCTCATATTTTGATTAGGGATAAAAGGTTGGGGGGGTTGGGGATCCCCGATATTTATAATTACTATGCATCCACTCTAGTGGCGCTCCTGAGTCCGGGATGGAGAGAAGAGCTTTCTACACACTGGGTTCAGATTGAATCGACATATGTTTCCCCCTCCAGTATTAAAGCTCTCCTGTTTGCAGAACTTTGGAATATTAATTTACCATCCAATATCTCCCCTCTAACGAAAGCGGCCTTGGATTGTTGGGCATATATTCACAAAAATGCATCTGAACGCCGTCCTCTTCCAATCGCATACACTCCAATTGACATCTTAGAGCTGGCTATACCTGACTTAAATTTAATGACTTGGAAGTCGGGAGGAATCTCTCTGCTGTCTCAATTATATGGAAACGCAGGCTTTAGTTCCTTTGAATATCTAAAGCATACCTTTGCTCTCCCCCAGTCAGAATTCTATAAATATCTACAGATCAGACATTATGTTGCTACACTACAAAAAGTTCAACCAATATGCAACCTCACAGTGTTCATTATGCTTGGTAAATCTTCTAAAATTCTGAAAGGGATACTTAATGTATTAACGATAAACGCGGAATTTCATAAAACTCGGAATATGAAAATATGGGAAAGAGCCCTAGATGCAACCTTTTGTGAAGCTGAATGGAAGAATGCATATAAACTAATTCACAGCTCCTTACAATGCAGCTCCCAGGTAGAAGCAGTACTTAAAACACATCTACACTGGTATTATACCCCAGATAGGCTGCATCTAATGTTTCCAAATGTCCATGATAAATGTTGGAGAGGTTGTGGACAGAAAGGTACACTAATGCATATATTGTGGGATTGCCCTGTTATTACTGGTTATTGGGAAAATGTGTTTGATTTGATGGATTCATTGTTGGGTACCCGGATCCCTCCATCCCCTCAACTAGCTCTACTGCTCCTTCAAACAGAGATTATCCCTTCTAAATTTAGAACATTAGCCTGTAAAATTTTAGCTATGGCAAAACTGGTATTGACCAGACATTGGAAGAGTATAGAGGCACCTGCCCTAGACGAATTAATAACACTAGTAAATTCCTCATATGCTTTTGAAAAAATAATAGCTTACGGTAACTTCTCTTTTCACAAATTCACGGAAGTATGGAAGTGGTGGTCGGAGAGTTCTCTATGCAATAAAATATAGCTTTGTGAGAAGTATTTGCTTAGTGGAAAGTATAAGTCTCAATGACAAATTATCGGGTGTAAATGTTATTTTATGCTGCTGTTTATGTTTCTCTTTCTTTCTTTTTCTGTGTAACGTTGATGTAAAGTTGTATTGTTGACTTATGCACTTGTACTATAATGTTGGAAAACAATAAAAATGATTGAACCGAAAACTGCAATGGATTCCTCAAGGGGTCTAGTTTCCAAATTGGGGTCACTTTTGGGTGGTTTCCAATGTTTTGGCACCACAAGACCTCTTAAAACTGGACATGGTGCCTAATAAAAAAGAGGCCTCAAAATCCACTAGGTGCTGCTTTGCTTCGGAGGCCGGTGCTTCAGTCCATTACCGCCCGAGGGCCACATGTGGGATATATCTCTAAACTGCAGAATCTGGGCAATACGTATTAAGTTGCGTTTCTCTGATAAATACAATTGTGTTGTAAAAAAAATGGAATAAAGAGGATTTTCTGACAAAAAAAAAATTTAAACTTCACCTCTACTTTGCTCTAAATGCCTGTGAAACACCTAAAGGGTTCATAAACTTTCTACATGCAGTTGTCAATACTTTGAGGGGTCTAGTTTCCAAAATGGGGTGTTTGATAGGGGTTTCAAATATATGGGCCCCTCAAAGCAACTTCAGAACTGAACTGTAACCTAAAAAAATAAATAAATGAGGCAATACTTCGCTTCTTACATTATACTGATAATGAGCCGTGCCCACCCCGAGATGACCCCAGTTTTGACCGTTTGTATAAACGGAGACCCCTATTAGACCGTTTCAGTGCCCGGTTTTCCCAAACATTCACCCCCAAGAAGTGTATTTCTATTGATGAGTCCCTGGTACATTTTAAAGGGAGGGTTCAATTCCGCGAGTACCTGCCGGGTAAGAGGGCAAGGTATGGCGTGAAGATGTCTAAGCTGTGCGAGAGTGCATTAGGGTATACCTACAGGTTTAGGATATATGAAGGAAAGGCCACCCCCAAACCAGACTGCATCCTGGACTACAATAGGTACATGGGAGGGATGGACTTGTTAGATCAAGTCCTGAAGCCCTACAGCGCCATGCGGTGTGGTATAAGAAGCTGGCCGGGCACCTCATACAGATGCCATTGTACAATGCGTACGTGCTACGTCGATGTGCAGGCCAGATGGGAACTTTCCTGGAATTTCAAGAGGTGATGATCAAGAACCTAATCTTTAGGGACCAAGAAGGGGGGCACCCAGTACTTCTGGAAGCGGGGCCACACGCATCGTACCAGGGCAACACTTTCCAGGAGAAGTTCCCCAAACTGGCAAGAAGGGAAAAAGTCAAAAGAGGTGCAAAGTCTGCTATAAGAGGGGGATAAGGGAGGACACAATATACCAATGTGACGCGTGTCCCGAAAAATCAGAGCTCTGTATGAAAGAGTGTTTTAAAATTTATCATACATCCCTTGGTTTATAATTTACCCCAATTTTACTTACCCTGATGCACTCCGTACAGCTTATCCCCCCTCGTCTTTCCCCTCTGAGCCCTGCTGTGTGCCCAGGCAGCTGATAACAGCCACATGTAGGGTATTGCCATACATGGGAGAACCCACATTACAGTTTATGGGGTGTAGGTCTCCGGTCAAAATGCTCACTACACCTCTAGATGAATGCTTTAAGGGTGTAGTTTTTAAAACGGGATCACTTCTTGCGGGTTTCAACTGTACTGGTACCTCAGGGGCTTCTGCATACGTGACTTCGCACTAGAAAATCCCCAGTAGGCCAAATGGTGGTCCTTTCCTTCTGAGCCCTCCCATGGGCCCAAACGGCAGTTTATCACCACAAATGGGGTATTGCGGCACTCAGAACAAATTGCGCAACAGAATGGGGTATTTTGTTTCTTGTGAAAATAAGAAATTTTCAGCCAAAACTACATATTATTTGAAAAAAATAATTTTGTTTTCATTCCCAGCCCAATTCAAATAAGTTCTGTGAAAAAACGATGGGGTCAAAATGGTCACAACACCCATAAATGAATTCCTTGAGGGGTGTAGTTTCCAAAATGGGGTCACTTCTGGTGGGTTTCCATTGCTTTGATACCTCTGGGGCTCTGCAAATGCGACATGGCACCCGAAAACCAATCCAGCAAAATCTGGACTCCAAAGAACAAATAGCGCTCCTTTGCTTCTGAGCCCTCCCATGGGCCCAAACAGCAGTTTACCACCACAAATGGGGTATTTCCGCACTCAGGACAAATTGGGCAACAAAATGGAGTATTTAATGTCTTGTAAAAATAAGAATTTTTGAGTTAAATGACATATTATTGGAAAAAATATATATTTTTTTCATTCCCAGCCCAATTCAAATAAGTTCTGTGAAAAAACTTTGCGGTTAAAATGCTAACAACAACCATAAATTAATTCCTTGAGGGGTGTAGTTTCCAAAATGGGGTCACTTCTGGCGGGTTTCCATTGCTTTGATACCTCTGAGGCTCTGCAAATGCGACATGGCACCCGAAAACCAATCCAGCAAAATCTGTACTCCAACAAACACATAGCGCTCCTTTCCTTCTGAGCCCTCCCATGAGCCCAAACGGCAGTTTATCACCACAAATGGGGTATTGCCACACTAATGACAAATTGGGCAACAAAATGGGGTATTTTGTTCCCTGTGAAAATAAGAAATTTTGATCACAAATGACATTTTATTGGAAAAAATTAAATTATTTTCATTTCACAGCCCAATTAAAATACGTGCTGTGAAAAAACTGTGCAGTCAAAATGGTAACAACAACCATAAATGAATTCCTTGAGGGGTGTAGTTTCCAAAATGGGGTCACTATTGGGGGATTCCTACTGTTTTGGCACCTCAACACCTCTTCAAACCTGGCATGCTGCCTAAAATATATTCTAATAAAAAAAGAGGACTCAAAATGCACTAGGTGCTTCTTTGCTTCTAGGGCTTGTGTTTTAGTCCACGAGCGCAGTAGGACCACATGTGGGACATTTCTAAAAACTGCAGAATCTGGAAAATACATATTTAGTAGTGTCTCTCTGGTAAAACCTTCTGTGTTACAGAAAAAAAAATGAATAAAATTGAAATTCAGCAAGAAAAATGAAATTTGCAAATTTCACCTCCACTTTGCTTTAATTTCTGTGAAATGCCTGAAGGGTTAAAAAACTTTCTAAATGCTGTTTTGAATACTTTGAGGGGTCTAGTTTTTAAAATGGGGTGTTTTATCAAGGTCTCTAATACATAGGCCCCTCAAAGCCACTTCAGAACTCAAGAGGTACCTTAAAAAAAAAGGCTTTTGAAATTTTCTTAAAAATATGAGAAATTGCTGTTTATTTTCTAAGCCTTGTAACGTCCAAGAAAAATAAAAGAATGTTCAAAAAACGATGCCAATCCAAAGTAGACATATGGGAAATGTGAACTAGTAACTATTTTGGGTGGTATAACCGTCTGTTTTACAAGCAGATGCATTTAAATTCTGAAAAATGCTATTTTTTCAAAAGTTTCTCTAAATTTTGCAATTTTTCACCAATAAACACTGAATATATCGACCAAATTTTACCACGAACGTGAAGCCCAATGTGTCACGAGAAAACAATCTCAGAATCGCTTGGGTAGGTTTAAGCATTCCGACGTTATTACCACATAAAGTGAAATATGTCAGATTTGAAAAATGAGCTCTGAGCCTTAAAGAGGCTCTGTCACCAGATTTTGCAACCCCTATCTGCTATTGCAGCAGATCGGCGCTGCAATGTAGATTACAGTAACGTTTTTATTTTTAAAAAAACGAGCATTTTTGGCCAAGTTATGACCATTTTTGTAGTTATGCAAATGAGGCTTCCAAATGTCCAAGTGGGTGTGTTTAAAAGTAAAAGTCCAAGTGGGCGTGTATTATGTGCGTACATCGGGGCGTTTTTAATACTTTTACTAGCTGGGCGTTCTGATGAGAAGTATCATCCACTTCTCTTCAGAACGCCCAGCTTCTGCCAGATCACGCTGTGACGTCACTCACAGGTCCTGCATCTTTTCAGACGAGCGAGGACACATCGGCACCAGAGGCTTCAGTTGATTCTGCAGCAGCATCGGCGTTAGCAGGTAAGTCGATGTAGCTACTTACCTGCAAACGCTGATGCTGCTGCAGAATCAACTGTAGCCTCTGGTGCCGATGTGTCCTCGCTCGTCTGACACGATGCAGGACCTGGGGCAGGAAGTGAGTGACGTCACAGCGTGATCTGGCAGAAGCTGGGCGTTCTGAAGAGAAGTGGATGATACTTCTCATCAGAACGCCCAGCTAGTAAAAGTAGTAAAAACGCCCCGATGTACGCACATAATACACGCCCACTTGGACTTTTACTTTTAAACACGCCCACTTGGACTTTTGCAAGCCTCATTTGCATAACTACAAAAATGGTCATAACTTGGCCAAAAATGCTCGTTTTTTTTAAATAAAAACGTTACTGTAATCTACATTGCAGCGCCTATCTGCTGCAATAGGGGATAGGGGTTGCAAAATCAGGTGACAGAGCCTCTTTAAGGCCCAAACTAGGCTGCGTCCTTAAGGGGTTAAATATATGTCTACTTGCATCTTTTCTGGTCTTCTCTGTTAAATTTACTTTAATCGTTATCTTAAGGTAAATGTAGTTTTAAACAGACTACGGGTATGCCCAGACATGGCGTATTTCTTCCGCAACTGTCCGCATCAATGCCGCACAGAATCTGCATTGCAGATCTGCCCAAAATGTGCAGTAAATTGATGCGGACTGGCCGCTGCGTATTGAGGTGAAAGTACTTCCCTTCTCCCTATCAGTGCAGGATAGAGAGAAGGGACAGCCCTTTCCCTAGTGAAAGTAAAAGAATTTCATGCTTACCGGCCGTTGTCTTGGTGACGCGTCCCTCTTTCGGCATCCAGCCCGACCTCCCTGGATGATGCGGCAGTCCATGTGACCGCTGCAGCCTGTGATTGGCTGCAGCCGTCACTTAGACCGAAACGTCATCCTGGGAAACCGGACTGGAGGAAGAAGCAGGGAGTTCTCGGTAAGTATGAACTTCGATTTTTTTTACAGGTTGCTGTATATTGGGATCGGTAGTCACTGTTCAGTGTGCTGAAACAGTTACTGCCGATCGCTTAACTCTTTCAGCACCCTGGACAGTGACAATTTACTGACGTCGCCTAGCAACGCTCCCGTAATTACGGGTGCACACACGTAGTCACCCGTAATTATGGGAGCCCCATTGACTTCCTCAGTCTGGCTGTAGACCTAGAAATACACATAGGTCCAGCCAGAATGAAGAAATGTCATGTTAAAAAACCAATACGCTCTGCAGCACACATAACATCTACATTACATCTGCAGACTTCATTGCGGAATTTTGAATCTCCACTGAAGTCAATGGAGAAATTCCACAATAAGTCCGCAACCAGTCCGCCACACGTCCGCAACAACCATTGTATGCTGCGGACACCAAATTCCGCACCGCAGCCTATGCTCCGCAGCTGAATTGTCCGCAACGTGCAAACGAACCCAACCACAAAGCTGTGGAAGGCAATGGAGAAACAGGTCCGCTGCGGATTTCCGCTGTGGAGTGTCCGCAGCGGAATTCCAGAGCAATTCCGCTACGTCTGGCCATACCCTACTAGTTCTTTTTCTGGAAACCACATACAATTTAAAGCTACTGACTTATTTTGGGTCTCAAAGCATTCTGCTATCTCTTCGGTGAGCGTATGTTCACTCTGAGGGTTTTCAGACGTTTTTCGGGCCGTAAACGTCCTGAAAAACGGCTAAAAAATCGTAAGCAGAACGCCTCCAAACATCTGCCCATTGATTTCAATGGAAAATACGGTGTTCTGTTCCGACGGGTCATTTTTTCGTTTGAAAAACGGCCGCGAAAAGGAAGTGCATATCACTTCTTCAGCCATTTTTGGAGCCGTTTTTCATAGACCCTATAGAAAAACAGCTCCAAAAACGGCCGTAAAAAATGCAGCGAAAAACACTGCGAAAATTGCGAGTGGCTTAAAAAACTTCTGAAAATCAGGAGCTGTTTTCCTTTGAAAACAGTTCCGTATTTTCAGACGTTTCTTATTTTGTGTGTTCACATACCCTAGGCTCATTCTGTTTTTACAGCGAATTTACAGCTGTGCCAGATCTACGGCCGCCTAAACAGAACTCTGAAAACATAACATAAGGTGACTTCAGGGGGGGGGGCAGAATTTTGAAAGTGCCGGGCCCATGATACCCTTAGGGCATGGCCAGACGTAGCGGAATTGCTCTGGAATTCCGCTGCGGACATTTTCTCCATTGCTTTCCACAGCTTTTTAGTTAGGTTCGTGCCCACATTGCGGAAAACTCTGCTGCGGACCATAGGCTGCGTTGCGGAATTTGGTGTCCGCAGCATACACTGGCTGTTGCGGAGGTGTAGCGGACTTGTTGCGGACTCATTGCTGAATTTCTCCATTGACTTCAATGGAGATTCAAAATTCTGCAATGAAATACGCAGATGTTATGTGTGTTGCGTTGCATATTGGTTTTATGAACATGATATTTCTTCGTTCTGGCTGGACCTATGTATTTCTAGGTCTATAGCCAGGCCCCATGCACACTAACGTAAAAAAGCCCATAATCACGGGCCGTTATTACGGCATGGGCAGGCACATAGAAGTCAATGGGGCTCCCGTAATTACGGGTGACTACGTGTGTGCACCCGTAATTATGGGAGCGTTGCTAGGTGACGTCAGGAGATAGTCACTGTCCAGGGTGCTGAAAGAGTTAAACGATTGGCAGTAACTGTTTCAGCACCCTGGACAGTGACTTCCGATCACAATATAGATCAACGTGTAAAAAAAATAGAAGTTCATGCTTACCGAGAACTCCCTGCTTCTTCCTCCAGTCCGGCCTCCCGGGATGACGTTTCAGTCCATTTGACGGCTGCAGCCACTCACAAGCCAATCACAGGCTGCAGTGGTCACATGGACTGCCGCGTCATCCAGGGAGGTCGGGCTGGATGTCGAAAGAGGGACGCGTCACCAATACAAAAGGCTGGGTAAGTATGAATTTCTTTTACTTTTACTAGGGAAAGGGCTGCCCCTTCTCTTTATCCTGCACTGATAAAGAGAAGGGAAGTACTCTTCACCTGAATACGCAACGGCTAATCCGCATCAATTTAATGCACATTTTAGGCAAAGCCGCAACAGAATCTGCAACGCAGATTATGTGCGGCATTGATGCGGACAGTGTCTGCAGAAAGACGTCACGTCTGGTCATACCCTTAATCTGCCCCTGATACTAATTATCAGTAAAGTGGAGCTTGGTATGAATATAGATATGTATATGAAAGGGTTAAAAACAGCTTTTATTTCTAATTTTACATGGTGCTAAAGTAAAAAAGTATTGTATTACCTTTCAAAAGACAAGAATATGTAACTTATAAGGTGCAAACTAATTTCATTAGATAGGTGCTGAGATAAATACCAGACAGAGAAAGTGCTTAAACCTCTTAAGGTATGTGCACACGTAGTGTTTACAGCCGTTATTTGTGGCTGTAAACGTCCCGGAACATAGCTGAAAAATTGTAAGCAGAACACCTCCAAACATCGGCCAATTGATTTCAACGGCCGTGTAAATAAACGGCCGCGAAAAAGAAGTGCATGTCACTTCAGCTGTTTTTCATTGACTCTATAGAAAAACAGCTCCAAAAACGGGCGTAAAAGCGCCGCGAAAATCGCGAGTGGCTTAAAGAACATCTGAAAATCAGGAGGTGTTTTCCCTTGAAAACAGCTCCGTATTTTCGGACGTTTTTTTAGTAAGCATGTGAACATACCCTTAATGACCAGCCTATTTTAGACCTTAACCCCTTTCCGCACCTTGGCGTAAATGCACGTCCAGGTGACCAGTAACTTCGCGCACCTGGCCGTGCAGTTACGTCCGCGCTTTAACAGTTAACCGCCGCGCGGCGCTAGGCCGCGCGGCGCTACATCGCAGCGGCGGTTAACTGTGCAGGGCATCTGTCCTGCTCTCCCCGTTGCCGATCAGCGGCCTGTCGCCGCTAAAATCGGCAGTTAACCCCTTCGATGCGGTGGTCGATTGCGATCACCACATCGAAGAGGTTTACAGCGGATCGGCAGCCCCCCACATGCATTTGCGGGGGCTGGCGATCCTTATCATGGCAACCAGAGGCCAGACAATGACCTCCGGGTTGCCATGTATGGAAGCCTCGGCGGAGCAGCCTCCGGCCGGTCCTCCGATGCTTCCTGTCAGTGTGACCGTTACGTCACAATGACAGTTAGAACATATTACACTACGTGAGTAGTGTAATGTGTTCCAGCAGCGATCAAAGCTGCAAGTCTAAGGCTATGTTCACACGGAGTATTTTGGGGGAGGAATATCTGCCTCAAAATTCCGTTTGGAACTTTGAGGCAGATATTCCTCTCCCTGCACGCCGATTTTCGCGGCAATTATCGCGCCGTTTTTCGCCCGCGGCCATTGAACGCCGCGGGCATAAAACAGCGAGAAATACGCTTTCTCCTGCCTCCCATTGAAGTCAATGGGAGGTCAGAGGCGGAAGCGCCCGAAGATAGGGCATGTCGCTTCTTTTTCCCGCGAGGCAGTTTTACTGCTCGCGGGAAAAAGACGCCGACGCCTCCCATTGAAATCAATGGGAGGCGTTCTCGGGCCGTTTCTGCCGAGTTTTGCAACGCGGTTTCCGCGTCAAAAAACTCGGCAAAATACCCCGTGTGAACATAGCCTAAGTGTCCCCTAGTGGGACAAGTAAAAAAAGTAAAAAAAAGATAATAAAAATGTTTTTAAAAGTGTAAAAATAAAAGTTAGAAGTGACATAAACAAAGAATGCTTTTTTTCCTATAATAAGTCTTTTATTATAGGAAAAAAATGAACACGTTAAAAAAAGTACACATATTTGGTATCACCGCGTTCGTAATGACCCCAACTATAAAACTGTAATATTATTTTTCCCGCATGGTGAACACCGTGAAAAAAATAAACTAAAGACAGTGCCCGAATCACAATTTTTTGGTTACCAACCCTCACGAAATATACAATAAAAAGTGATCAAAAAGTCGCATGTACGCCAAAATGGTACCAATACAAACTACATCCCGTCCCGCAAAAAACAAGCCCTTACACCGCTTTTTTGACTGAAAAATAAAAAAAGTTATCGCTCTCAGAATATGGTGACACAAAAAATTATTTATTTTATAAATAAGTGATTTTATTGCACAAACGCTGCAAAACATAAAAAAACTATATATTTATATGGTATCACCGTAATCGTACCGACCCGCAGAATAAAGTAAAATGGTCATTTATAGCCCAGGGTGAAGGCCATAAAAAAACGAATAAAAAACATTGTCAGAATTGATCGTTTTTGGTCACCTTGCTTGCCAAAAAATGGAATAAAACGTGATCAAAAAAATTTCTGGTACCCCATTCTGGTACCAATGAAAACTACAGATTGTCCCGCAAAGAATAAACCCTCACACAGCTCTGGTGGAGAAAAAATAAAAAAATTCTGGCTCCCAGAATATAGCAATGCAAAATGTGCAGAGTGTTCCAAAAGCAGATAAGATCGGGCGCCATTTATCAGTGCGACACCGGCCACATGTCTGCGGATTATTATTTATTTACTGCATTATTATACCCTCTTATCAGGGGCGTAACTAGGAAAGACTGGGCCCCATAGCAAACTTTTGACTGGGGCCCCCCTCCCCTGGGTGTCACACAACCCCCCCCCTTGTAGATAGTGCCTTTTTTACAAACCCCCCCTTTTGATAACGCCATAAAGCCCCCCTGTAGATAACGCCATACAGCCCCCTTTGTAGATATCTACAGAGGGGGCTGTATGGCGCTATCTACAGAGGGGGCTGTATGGCGTTATCTACGGGGGGACTGTATGGCGTTATCTACGGGGGGACTGTATGGCGTTATCTATGGGGGGACTGTATGGCGTTATCTACGGGGGGACTGTATGGAGTTATCTACAGGGGGACTGTATGGCGTTATCTACGGGGGGACTGTATGGCGTTCCCTACAGGGGGGTGTATGGCGTTCCCTACAGGGGGGACTGTATGGCGTTCCCTACAGGAGAGGACTGTATGGCGTTCCCTACAGGGGGGTGTATGTCGTTCCCTACAGGGGGGGACTGTATGGCGTTCCCTAAAGGGGGGACTGTATGGCGTTCCCTACAGGGGAGGCTGTATGGCGCTATCTACAGGGGGGGACTGTATGGCGTTCCCTAAAGGGGGGACTGTATGGGGTTCCCTACAGGGGGGTGTATGGCGTTCCCTACAGTGGGGGACTGTATGGCGTTCCCTACAGGGGGGGACTGTATGGCGTTCCCTACAGGGGGCAGGGGCTATATGGCACTATCTACAGGGGGGCTGTATGGCGCTATGTACAGGAGGGCTGTATGGCGTTATCTACGGGGGGCTGTATGGCATTCCCTACAGAGGGGGCTGTCTGGCGTTATCTACAGGGGGGACTGTATGGTATGGAAAGTAGGAAGCCTACGCGTTTCGGACTTAAGCCATGAATAAGGACGGAGACACCGTCCGAAATGCGTAGGCTTCCTACTTTCTTCATCCATTCTATCCTTGCAGGATTATATCGAACATATGCCAAAGAAAACCCTTTTTTAACTAAGAATAATTAAAACTTGGAAAAAGTTTCCTTTTAACTACTTCTAGCGCTGGATCCAACCACACCCCTTCTTTTCAAAATAGTACCTGACCCTAGCTCATTATAGTATACTTCTTAATTATACAACATTAATACACAGATATAATTTAATCATGATGCTTAAATTACAAATAAACATCGTCCAATACTATGTAATTATTTATCAATACACATATGATTAATGATATATAGTTATGTCAGAAGTACCAAATCAGTTGTAACAATTGTAGTTTTCACTGTGTTCTTTCACAACCAAATTCATTACACGCAAAATGTCAAGGTGTACACTATTTTTACTAATGAAACGTGCATGTTATATGTTTTTTACACGTTAACATTTTTTAAGTCACGATTTTTGTTATATCATTACATTATTCACATCCTCTGTATCCCCCCTTTCCTCTTTTCATTTAAATTTGTATATATATTCTTTACTTTATACTTGGTCATATACATCAACCACTGACCGTCCTAATATATATAAAACCTGGCAAATAAATATTTGAATTAATACAATTAATCAGTATATCCGTACAGTACGTTCCCCTTTCCCTGTCTCTTTTCCCAATACATAGATACAATCATTAAATATATTCTTCATTAAATACTAACAAAGTCGGACTATAATAATGAAATATCTATCCTATACTAAAATCTCAAACTAATATATTCATATTTACAATGTATACTATATTTAACTATCACACATACTCAGGCTGTTCTTTGCTGTGTTTTCTTCCGTGTCCCCGGACCGAGCACGACACTCGTCTTGTTGTCGATCGCCAGCTGCCACACTGTTTCCGGTTTGCGTTCCAGGCTTACTACATACTGTGGAACGCAAACAACAAATTATCCTTTGAACCGGAAGTTATTACGTTCGAAAGACCGGGGCTAATATGACCTCATTAAAGTTTCAACACAGTTTTTCATTAGAACTCTAAAGTTTTATACACAAATCCCTCTGACTAATTTATATACATTTGACTAGTTCATTTTTACACAGAATTAGTTAACACTTTGTTACTCCTAAATGTAAAGGGGAAATAGAGACACACGGGGACTGTAATTACAATTGCCAGCAACACCTGTGTGCAGGGATATATATCCCAGCTACACAGACCAGACGGTCAGCATCAGCCATGACTAAGGATGCTGGCAGCGTCTGAAACGCGTAGGCTTTCTACAACTTTGATATTTTTCCTCACACTCCAGGATCTTACACCTTAACCAAGTCCTGATTTTTAAATTTTGACCATTAAACTTGGAACTGCCGTTCCATTTTATCTACATTCCATGCTGGATCCAACCCTTTTCTCTTCTATTGTTGTCCATTCATCGTGTGCCGACACGAGGATCCGTGCAGGATAATCTGAGCAATACAAACATACAAGGTGAGCTGGAGGTCTCTTTTCCTATTTTTGTCTATTTACCTTCGGTCTGTGCCTCACGTGCCTACCTTATGATATATATCACCAGGACCGATAATTTATCGTTACAACTAACGCATCCAATTGCTGTGTGTACAGTGTCAAAAGGAAATCTATCACCAAAGATTACCATTTACAAGTAAAAATAATATATCTATTGTATTACATGTATACGACTACAGTGGCTGAATTATTCTAATATCTCTTTGATTTTAAATTACACCAACAACCTTTGACAGTAGACAATCTTTCTGACGTCGTTTAAATACAGTTCTCGACAAACAGAAACTACCACAAACTCTTCATTATGACCAGTGACACACAATTAACCAAAGCACAAATGGCAGCTAAAGTCTTTGGAAACTATGGTAGTACACCAACGCACAACCAGGATATGGAAAATCTCTTCCACGATATGGAAAAGCTTATGGCACAACAAGCCAAAATCTGGTGGGACTTAACTACTCTCAACAACTACATAGAGAAAGACATGATCCCAAGAGGCCTAAGGATCAAAAAATTACCTACGTTTAACTACTCAGAAACATTCAATAAGGAATGGAACCAGACGTTATCAGAATGTTCCATTAAACTGATGAAGCTCATCACTAAAGAAGAGGAAGTTAAACTAATTGAACTTGAGGCAAAAATATTGGAAATTAAATCTAAACTAGATGACCTTCCCAGCTCACCAGATCTTACAATGTTGGATACCCGAACCTCATCATATATAGACAAATTAGATCGTTCTCTAGCAGAATCCAAAAAAACTAAATTTATAAGAGACACACGAGACTACAAAAACAACCAAGTATATAATTGGAATAGAAGGGATACAAATCGGACACGACCCAAACCCATTCTTAAAAACCGAAATTATCAACAAATAAAGCAAAGAGATACATCTAACAGGGTGAGCTTCAGTTCAACTGAACCTGAATCACTAGATGGACTGTCCGAGGATGAAAATTTAGGAATTCGTACTAAATACAACCATAGACAGGATTCCATCCAACATACGTTTTCAAAAAATGAAGAAGGAGGGGCGGCAGGAAACATAGAAAGACTGGAACAAATCCAGAGCCGTCACCTCCGATCTCGGAAATACCAACTCTAAATCCTAACGTGGTCAACCTATCTTCTATCACACTCACTCCAGCACAAAATGAAGCATTGTCGCTAGGTTTGAACTTTGCTCCGAACAACAATTTTGATATCTTTCATACTATTCTAGATATAAATAAATTCATAAGAAATATCACCATTAAACGACACTTTCTTATCTCTGACCAACAAGCTATATTTCTAAGCAACACTTCGTCATCATGTCCCACAACAAGTGGATATAGGAAAATATCTGAAAACCCAACCACTACAGTATGTTCTTCAAGTGATGAACAAACCTATCTAGTTGAAGATTCCACCATGGTACCATCACGCACAATAGTGGAACAGACAGACCCATCTGATATATCATCACAAGGAAATAAAGACCAACCTACAACCATCTTCTCTTTCCAAGAACTCCGAACTATTGCCTGTCTAGACAGTCTTTATAAGGATAGTCCAAACTTAGAAACAAACAATGTAAACAAGTTACACAACAATTTTTCTACAACAAATACAAAATTTTATCCTACCAAATCCAGGACTGATTCAATGGATACTTTCCAGACGTTATTGGAAAAAGAACTTCAAGTGTTGTCCAACAAAGTAAACCAGACTAAATACAAATCTAACCTTCCTTACAGATTAAGAAATGCAGTGAAATCACTTCAAAATAATAAAGAAATAATAATCAAAATGGCGGATAAAGGGGGAGGGATAGCAGTTATGGACAAATCTGACTACAAACAGTCAATATTGGAACTTCTATCAGACGAACAGACATATAAAAAATTAGAGAACAACCCTACAGAAAAAATTCAAATTAAAATGAAACAGCTCTTGGATGAAGGCCTCAATAATGGACACATCAATCAGAAACAATTAGAATACATCTATATCGAACAGCCGATTATACCGATAATACATGCCCTTCCCAAAATTCATAAACAAGTGAAACCACCACCCATGCGCCCAATTGTCTCAGGCATTGGTTCCATTTTAGAAAAATTATCTGAATGGTTAGACGCCCTATTACAACCATTAGCTCAGCAAACTCCAGCTTTTCTGAGAGACACAAGAGACGTCTTGTGCTCTTTTCAACATAAAATTTGGCAGAAAGAATATACATGGCTCACATGTGACGTAGTGTCCTTATACACTTCGATTCCTCATCAGACGGCCTACGTCGCTCTAGAATACCATCTAGCCACTTATAGTGCGTACACCAAAAATTTTCCAACCTATATTTTGGAGGTATTGATGTTTCTTATGACCCATAATTATATTCAATTCAACGGTAAATTCTATTTACAACTTAAGGGGGTCTCTATTGGAGTGGTGGTGATAAATACAAGCAATTATACATATGAGATGTCAGAAAGGAACAGGATGATACAGGATACGAACACCATGTATAAGTTATCACAGACACATTCACAGAGTGACAGAGTTCTTACGGAGCAGAAGTTGAACATGGGGTAACTCCGTCCAAAGGGCCCACTGAGACAAACACTTCTGCCTATAACCTTTAGATGTAGCAAAGTGCAATTCGTAATAGAAGTGAAGATAAACCCTGTTTAGCACCTCCGAGAGATTCAGAGCCTCAGCTGTTTTCCATCTCTTGGCTATATGGAATCTGGAAGCGATAAGAATATGGCTTATTGGCCACCTGTATTCTAGAGGGATCTCATCCATCTGCATATCCAATAAAGCCAATGCAGGGGAAGGTAAAAGTTCTGCTTCCATTAATTCTGATATGTAGCGGAAGATACGCTTCCAGAATGGGTAGACTGATTTACATGTCCACCATAGATAAAATAATGTGCCCCTTGCTCCACATTCCCTCCAACACAAAGGAGAAGCCCCAGCTTGCATATGTTGTAGCCGCACAGGTGTGAGGTACCAACTAGACTGAATTTTCCTAACGGCTTCTATGTGATTGATACATTTGGATATCCTATGTGAGTGATGTAAAGCAGCCCTCCAGTCCTTCTCCGAGAACTCCCGACCCATATCCGTCTCCCACTGAGACATGTATTTCAATTTGAGAAATGAGCTGTGGGTGTTTAAGGACAAGTAAGCTGAGGCGAAACCTTTCAGCGATGTAATATCCGAAACCAAGAATCTTTGAAACACTGAAGACGGTCCAGAGGCCTGAAGAGCTGCTGAACCCCTCTGAAGAAAGTGCCTAATTTGCAGAAACATAAACAAGTGAGTATTTGGGATATGGAATTTAGCCTGTAAGTCTGCAAATGAGCTTAATTACAACCCATCAAACAGATCAGATATCTGCTGTATGCCTGCTTGGCACCACACCGAGAGGTCTAAATTAGGTATCCAGTGGGAAAGATATATGAATGGGCATTTCATTAGGGAACAATGATACACTTTATATACCTTAACCGCTTTGCTCCACATCCGAATCATATGCCTAGTCTTAGGTAAAGAGCTGAGGTCAGTTCGCAAACCTTCGGGTCCCAACAATACCTAACCGCCGCCAGGGCAGCGGCCATGTAATACAGATAGATATTTGGTACACCTAAGCCACCTCTAGACACATGGGTGGTCATTAAAGCTTTAGAGATACGAGCTCTTTTATTCGCCCATATAAATTTAAGAAGTGTGGATTGTAAATCAGTAATAACCCTCAATGGTATTTGTAGAGGGATAGTTCTCAAATAGTCTTCGGCATGAGCCACATCTTTACTAGGTTTATCCTACCCACCCATGATATAATAACATCAGAGACCTGCTGAATTTGAGCCTTAATGGAGGAACAGAGATCTTTAAAGTTAAAGGAAACCATATCCGCCGATTTAGCCATAAGCTTAATGCCTAGGTGAGATATATGGCCTTCCCCTCAGCTGAATGGAACTAGTTTAGAAATATGTTTTTTAAGAGATTTAGAAACGTGAATTGGTAACATTGCAGATTTGGAGTCATTAATTTTATAATAAGATACTTTACTGAAGGCGACTATACTCGCCAGAACATGAGGGAGAGATTGAACTGGGGAGGTTACAGTCAAGATCATATCATCAGCATACAGTCCAATTTTATGCTGCACACTACCAACGGAAATACCTATGACATTCTGGTGAGATCTTATAGACTAAGCAAATGGCTCCATTATCAAAATGAAGATTAGCGGTGAAAGGGGGCACCCCTGTCTTGCACCATTTGACACGCAAAAGGATTTGGAGATTATCCATGATATGAAAATCTGGGCCGAAGGTAAGGTATACATTGACATTATAGCTCTGTGGATCCACCCCACAAACCCAAATTTAGTAAGAACCTGTGACAGGAAGCCCCAGTGAACCATGTCAAAAGCCTTTTCGGTATCCAAGGAGAGGCACACCGCAGGTACAGAAGAAGACTGAGCAATATGAATTAAGTCTATCATTCTTCTAGTACCATCAGTAGCTTGTCTGTGCTTGACAAACCCAACTTGGTCTACATTTATTAGTGAGGGAAGGAGAGGGTCCAACCTAAGGGCCAAGATTTTTGCAAACAATTTCAAATCCGTATTCAACAGAGATATTTATCTCAAATTACCTGGTGATGTTGGTGGCTTCCCTGGTTTTGGCAAGGCAATAATTGTAGCTGCCAGCATTTCCTTAGGGAAGGGACCCACTTGTACTGAGACATTAAACACATGGGCCAAAGCGTCTGATAAGAGGTCAGGAAAAGTTTTATAGTACTCTCCCGGAATCCCATTAGGACCCGGGGCTTTCGAGGTTTTAATAGTTTTAATAGCTTTCCCTATGTCTTCTACTGATACCGGAGCATTTAAAGATTCTGTTTGTAAGTCATCTATCTTTGGGAGATCTAGTCCGCAAAGGAACTCCTCAATCAGCTTGTCTGTAGGCTGGGGAACCGTCTCATCTGTGTTTAAATTGTATAACTTCTCATAGTATGCAACGAATGCATTAGCAATATCTACCGGATTATGAACTTTGCCTTTTGTAGAGTGAGCAATGAAACCTATTGTACTCCTGGACTGATATTTTTTAACTCTCCTAATAAGTGTAGCCCCAGCTTTATCTCCGGCTACAAAGAAATGTGCTTTCATCCGTTTCAAAGCCATTTCGTATTTGTACAACATCAATAAATGGAGTTGTTTATGAAGTTCTCTAATCTGGGCTGCAATTTGGGCATTAGGCTTCAACTTATTCAAGCGCTCCAGGTGATATAACTGAGTCAGTATGGAGTGTTTACAAGACTCTCTCTGCTTCTTTCCGAAAGCCGCTAATTTAATAAATTCTCCACGTATAACTGCTTTGTGGCAGCACCAAATTGTGGATGCAGAAATTTCAGGGGATGAGTTAATTTCAAAATAACTTTGAATAGGCGCTGCTAAGGTTTCCTTGTGTTTGGGCATATTCAGAAGATATGTATTCATACGCCATGGTCTATGGTTTTGGAAATTATATTTTTCTAAAACAGTGAGTAAAATTGGTGCGTGATCAGACCATGTAATATGGCCAATAGAAGTTGATTCCACTGCTTGCACCAATTCACTATCTATAAGAAACATATCTATTCTTGTGTAAGAATTATGGGTATGGGAGAAGTAAGTGTAATCTCTTTCCCCAGGGTGTAAGTATCTCCATATGTCATGTAAGTGTTCTTCTTTCAGTAACTGCTATAGAGGGTTTGCCCCTACGAACCACATTCATAGAGTCCATGTCAGGATAAGATGTAATATTAAAATCTCCACACATTATAAGGGATCCCTGTTTGACCTTATTTACTAACTTAAGAAGCTTATTAAGAAAAGAGATTTGTCTTTGATTGGGGGCATATACCCCAACTAAGGTGTTTGTTTTGTTATTGATATCACAGGTGATAATCAAGTATCTCCCTTGTGCGTCTACCCATGAATCCTTATAGGAAAAGGCCAGTGTATCCTTAATTGCTAAGAGCACCCCAGCTTTCTTACTCTCATTATTTGCAGTGAAAATATGAGGAAAACGGGCATTTGAACATTTAGGCGGGTCAGAATGTTTGAAGTGAGTTTCTTGGACACAGATAATGTCACTCTTTCATTGTAAGGCTTCCTTCCACAAACTAGATCTTTTATATGGGCTATTAAGCCCATGAGCATTCAGGGAGAGAATGTTAAATACCATCTTAAACAAGTAAAAGCAAGGCGTACCTGATCCATAAAGAAAAAGTTGTAAGTATTAGTACCAGTCATATTACAATAGACATCACCACCATAACAAATAAACAGCATATAAAAACAGTGTGCAACAAGGCCACACATTAGGTGTGTTAGCCAAAGGAGTGAGGGCATAATTCTCGGGAATATGTATATAGCCATAGACATACACCTATGACCCTCACAAACAAAGTGTGATCGAGGGGGGAGGATAATTAAAGAAGCACTAAAAGTGCACAGGCAGAGAGGACACTCCGCCACTATAGGGACTTGTATTCACATTGTCAACTTATAAAAGGCTTGTCATAAAAATTATAAGAACATATCCTGTCAAGCGCCCCACTGGTGGTAGGATGAACAGGAGGCAAAAATATCAAGATAAAGCAGGCACTGAAGAAAGATCAATAGCTACTCCAAACTGTCCTTGCCAGTCCATCTTGTACAACAGCTTCCACAGCCTGACCGTGGGTATCACCTGAGAGGAAAATATGCATTCTACACATGCATAAGAAAATGGACCAACATTAATCACACGGCCGGTACTTCCCGCCATTCCTCCTCAATCCTTGCAGGACCACGAGGAGAAGTTCCTTGAGCAGATGTGCGAGGAGAAGTGGGAGGTATTAAGTTCGAAATCTTTTATCGCTTTCGCCGCCTGTGCCGGAGATGAAAGAACATGGAGAGACCCATCCTTGTGGACCAGGAGCTTAACCTGGAAGCCCCATCGATATGGTATGCCACGGTCCCGGAAGAGTATTGTAGATGCTGCAAATTCCCTCCTTTTAGCAAGAGTGGCAGCTGATAAATCAGTGAAGACTGTGATATCTCTGCAGGCATCCGGCAGGAGAGAAGGTTGTTTGAAACGTTTAATGAACGCCTCCTTTATATGAAAGAAATTAAATCAGGTGATAACATCCCTGGGTAGTGAGGGAGCCAGGAACTTAGGTTTCGACAGTCTGTGGATGCGGTCAAGCACTTCTCCATTTCAGAGATATCTGGTAGCAGGGTTGAGACTATGTACACTACATATCTATACAGTTGGTCGTTAGAAATGGATTCCGGGATACCCCTTAGCCTCACATTGTTTCTGTGAGAGCGATCTTCTGCATCCGCTAGTTTAGAGGCCTGTCTCTCCAGCTCATCCTTCATACTGCTTACTTTATCAATAAGATCGTTGTGCGACCCAGTGAGCTCAGCCATCCTAGATTCCAAGTGACCCGTACGATCACCGATGCCTTGTATATCAGCTTGTAGTGTGTGAAGCATAACGTGGAAGTCTTCCTGAAGAGATACACATAGTGTAGATAACATACGTACCATTGTTTCTTCCGTCAAGGATGTTGTTGAGGTCTGAATGGGACTATGAGTACCTCCACTGCTGCCGCTTTCAGCTGGTGAGGAGCCCGCCATGGTAGTTTTAGAGCGCAGGTTATGCTGAGGTGTATTTCCCTCAGGAGGGTGGAAGAATTTTGTCAGCTTTTTAGGCTCCTTAACATTACTCGTACGTCCCATATCTCATATCATGCAAACAAGCCGTATAGCCTTAAAATAGTTGAAATGGACAGTGCCGCAGTTTTTCCCACAAATGGCGGAGTGCAATCACCGCATGGTCATTACATATACGTTAGAGGAGGACCAGCCGCCATGCTGGATAGAACTTAGCGCCGCTGAGCTGCTGTGTGCCCCCTTGCAGGGTCAGGCTGATGGCAGATGCACCACACAGATGCTTCCCTATAGGCAGATGTACTGCACAGTCTATGTACCCAGGGCAATGCACAGCCCTGGAGGCGATGTGGGTGAGCAGCAGGCCACAAGCTGTGACTCCAGGAGCCTCACAAAATGGCAGCCACACTTTATCCCTTGCTTCAGGACTATTTTATGCCACTCTGGCAGTACTCACAGTCTCCAGGATGATGTCCAGCACCTTGTGCAGCTTGCGGTGTGTGTGTAGTGCACCTTCCAATGTCACTCTGGGACCTCCGGGGCAGCGGGAGTGCGGCCCGCACACTTCCAGTCAAAATCGAGGCCGGGGATCCAATGATGGCACAAGGCCCAAATTGCAAAAGTTCTCAGAACCGGCCGAGACTGGTACCAAAACGACCCCCATAGCAGCGGGGATTCAGTAATGGGGTATGATTCGCCCCTCGATCCTCCAGAAGGGCAGATGTTGGCAGATTAGGAATTGCTCAGCAGAGCTCTGCAGGAACACATCTTTCCTCACTGCATGCAAGCCACGCCCCCACTTTTTTATTTTTTCGCCGATGCAATTATATGAGGGCTTTTGTTTTGCGGGACGATTTGTAGTTTTTATTGGTACCCTTTTGGAGTAGATGCGGCTTTTTGATCACTTTTTATCATATTTTTTTTAAGGCAAGATTTTATTTTTTACGACGTTCACCGAGCGGGTTAAATGATGTGATAACTTTGTAGTTGGGGTCGTTACGGACGTGGTGATACTAAATATATGTAACTTTTTTTACTTTATTTTGTTTTTTAATAAAAAAAAGCTATTTTGTAAGGGGAAAAAGTGGGTTTTAAATTTATTTTTTTACTCTTTTTTTTTTTTATTAGTCCCACTAAGGGACTTCACTATGTGATCCTCCGATCGCATTTATAATACACTGCAATACTTTTGTATTGCAGTGTATTAGTGCCTGTGTGTTTAAAACGGACAGGCATCTGCTAGGCCATGGCCTAGCAGGCAGAACGAGGGTGTCACGGCGCGGGGTGTGGACCCACTGGGCCGTGCCGCATAGCGGGCTAGCAGCTTGCCAACAAGGTACAAAACAATGTCTATAGTTCAGAACGGGTACCTGAGGCAATGTAGACAGTGGCAGGAACACGACTTGGCTTTCACAGCAGGTGACGCCGCGGATGCAGCGGGAAGACACGACTTGGCTTTCACAGCAGGTAATGATAGTACGGGATACAGGGTACAGGCAGCAGGAACGGTTAACACTGGGAACTGGAAAACACTGGGAGACCTTTAGCAAGACAGACTAGGGTATACAATAACGCTCAGGCAAGGAACCAGTGGGCAGAGCCCCTTTTTATAGTCCAGCAGCCATTTGGGCTGATAACTGATTTCTGACAGCTGGACGCGTATTGTTCCGGATGAACTGCCAGGAGCCACTGCGGAACTAGGAGTCCTGGAGAAGGAGGAGGCAGTCAAAGCTTGTACGACACAGGATTGATCTGCAGCAGAATCTCGAAGGGTCCAAGGAATCTGGGGAGGTTCTCGTCTTCTAGTGTCTGCCTTTCTCTTCATGCGGTCCACCGCCAGCAGAATAGAAGACCGTGTCTGCAGCCATATTTGCAGAATGTTCCTGAAGGTAGAATCGGCTGCAGGCACCTGAGACATAGTAGAGCCGGGCAGGGGTATTCGAGGATGTTGGCCATAGACTATGAGGAACGGACTGGAGGTGGTGGACTCACTGGTATGGTTATTATAAGAGAACTCCGCCCATGGGAGCAGCTGCACCCAGTCATCATGTCTTCTGGAAACAAAGTGCCGTAGGTAGCTCTCCATAATTTGATTAATCCTCTTAACTTGCCCATTGGACTGAGGGTGATAAGTTGAGGAGAAGTCCAACTTTACCCCGAGTAGGCCGCAGAGTGCTCTCCAGAACTTAGAGGTGAACTGGACCCCTCACTCCGAGACAATATGCAGAGGCAATCCATGCAGACGGAAGATGTGTTGCATGAAGAGGTCAGCCAGTCGAGCGGCAGAAGACAGACCAGTCAGGGGAACAAAATGAGCCATCTTTGAAAAACGATCCACCAGATCTGTAACAAAATCCATAGCAATATGCCGCCAGGGGGCCTCGGGCACCGGCAGTGGTTGGAGCAGACCGGCTGGTCTGGAGTGGGCAAACTTGTTGGCTGCACACACCGTACAGGAGGAGACAAAGTCTATGACGTCTTTGGGCAGCGTGGGCCACCAGTACTGATGGGCAATTAGGTCTCGGGTCTTACGGGCACCCACATGTCCTGCCAGCTTGGAACAGTGACCCCAGCGAAGGATTCTTCCTCTGTCTGCCAGCAGTACGACAGTTTTTCCTGGGGGAATGTCTCTAACCTGCAGAGGGTTGACAGAGTAGATGCAGGAAGGATCGATAATATTCTGTGGGGACACCACAGTGTCCTCTGTTTCAAAAGACCTGGACAAGGCATCAGCCCTCACATTCTTGTCGGCAGGTCGGTAGTGGAGTTCGAACCGGAACCGTGCAAAAAACAATGACCATCTGGCTTGACGAGGGTTCAGTCGTTGAGCCGTCTGTAGGTAGGTCAAGTTCTTGTGGTCCGTGAAGACCAGGATAGGATGAGCTGCACCTTCCAGTAGGTGTCTCTATTCCTGCAGAGCTAGCTTGATGGCCAGTAACTCCCGGTCCCCAATCGAGTAGTTGCGCTCTGCAGAAGAAAACAGCTTGGAGTAGTAACCACATGCCACCGTCTTGCCTTTCGAACCCCTCTGGAACAATAGAGCCAATAGAGGAGGCGTCCACCTCTTACGAAAACTGCAGGGACACATCAGGATGGTGCAGAATGGAGGCAGACGTGAAGGCTTTCTTTAAGGTTTCAAATGCGATCTCCGCCTCTGGAGTCCATACTTTGGCATTCATACCCTTATTAGTGAGGGTGGAGTTGGGAGCTGTCAGAGAAGAGAAGTTGGGGATGAATAGTTTGTAGAAGTTTGCGAATATCAGGAAGCGTTGTATGGCCCTTAAGCCTTGGGGACGTGGCCACTCCAGGACAGCGTTGACCTTTTCAGGGTCCATCTTGAGACCCTGATCAGAGATAATGTAGCCCAGGAAGGGTAGAGACTTCTCTTGGAACACACACTTCTCCAACTTGGCGTAGAGATGATTCTCTCTTAATCTAAGCAACACCTGGCGGACATGGCCCTGATAAGTCACAAGATCTGGGGAAAAAAGATATCATCGAGATACACCACAATACAGACATAGAGGAGGTCACGAAATATGTCATTCACAAATTCTTGAAATACTGCGGGAGCGTTACACCGGCCGAAGGGCATGACCAAATATTCGTAGTGTCCATCACGTGTGTTAAAGGCAGTCTTCCACTCGTCTCCCTGACAGATCCGGATTAGATTGTAGGCCCCCCGCAGGTCAAGCTTGGAATTTTTTTTCGCCCCCCGTATACGATCAAAGAGCTCAGAAATCAACGGCAAGGGGTACCTGCTCTACACCGTGATCTGATTGAGACCCCGGTAGTCAATGCAGGGTCGAAGGGATCCATCCTTCTTTTTGACAAAGAAAAACCCGGCTCCGGCCGGTTATGAAGACTTTCGTATGAAGCCCTTCTCTAGATTCTCTTTAATGCAGGCCGACATAGACTGGGACTCTGGCAAGGAAAGAGGGAATACTCTACCGCGAGGGGGAGAAGAGTCAGGAACCAAGTCGATAGGACAGTCGTATTCTCGATGTGGTGGCAATATCTCTGCCTCCTTTTTGTCGAAGACATCAGCGTTACTGAGAGTAACAAGGAGGTAGCCCTGTCAATGACTGAGGGGAAGACATGGCCCAGACAGCGGTCTAGACACTTGGGACCCCACTGAAGAACCTCTCCAGAGTTCCAATTCAGGACTGGGGCGTGAAGACGGAGCCAAGGCAAACCCAGCAGCACAGGGTTGACGGCCTTGGACAGGACATACAGAGAGATCAGCTCAGAATGAAGAGCTCCCACATGGAGTCTCAACGGCTTGGTCACAGACAATACTGGGTCAGGCAAAGGCGTCCATCTACCGAGGCAACGATCAATGGTCTTCCCAGCAAAACTGTGGGCAACTGAAGGAGATCCACAAGGTCTTGACAGATGAAATTGGCTGCGGAGCCAGAGTCCAGCTAGGCAGAGACTGGATGAGGTCTCCCGCCAGCGACAATGGTCACAGGAATGAACAGCTTGGACGAGAGTTCTCTATCAAGTGCAGTAGCGCCCATGGTTGTCTCTCCAACCAATCCCAGACATTGGGGTTTCTTAGGCCTCTGGGGAAACAGACGCATGACATGGCCAGCGAGGCCGCAATACAGACAGAGTCCAGAGGTGCGCTGTTTTTCCTGATCAGACAGTTTAAGCCGATCCACCTGCATCGGAACCTCGGGCGCAGCAGAAGAACAGGGCAAGAGGGGTTGCTGGAAGTTGGGCGCCAGTCTAGGAAGCCATCTCTCCTGAAGAATCTCTTGGGATCTCTCTCTGAGCCTTCTGTCCATGCTGGTAGCCAGTAGAATCAGGTCATCCAGGGCAGCAGGGAGATCTCGAGCAGCCAGTTCATCTTTGATCTCAGGGGATAGGCCATGCCAGAAGGATGCTACCAAGGCGTCATTGTTCCAAGAAAATTCTCCTGCCAGAGTCCGGAACTGGATGGTGTATTTGCCCACGGAGGCGTCCTCCTAACGCAGGTTAAAAATAACAGTGGCTGCAGATGAGGCTCGTCCAGGCTCCTCAAATACGGAACAACCGCACAAACCCCAGGAAGTCTCTGGTCTCGGGTCCCTGTCGTTCCCAGATTGGATTCGCCCACGCCAGGGCCTTGCTGGCGAGTAGGGATACAATAAAGGCGATCCTGGCTCCGTCCAAAGGAAATGCTCGGGCGTGCAGAGTGAAGTGGATTTGGCATTTGGCTAGCAAATAGAAGATAGCAAAAACTCACACAATTTAAAAAAAAAAATTTACCTTTTTTTTTTTTTTCCCTTGCAGATTCGTTCCAGCTGAGCAGCTGACGAGGGGGAAGGGGTTAACTGGACACAGGTTGTATAAATTAGTCAGCAGACCTCATTTTGAGCTTGCTCTTTCTGAGCTTGGTGGTTTAAGTGGCTTGTGAACTAAGTGGAGTTCTAAAACCGGAGTTGAAAAGAGGAGTTGAAGCCCCAGTAAGTACTCTTCTTTTCTTTTTCTTTGACAATTGTTCGCCGTTTTGGTGTAACTTGGATAATGGATAGCAAGATTGGAGGTTTTCTTCAGTGCACAGTTTGTCATATGTATACACGACTGGAGCCGGAGTTCCAGGGTGAATATCTCTGTGGCAGATGTGAGCATGTTGTTCACCTGGAAGCTCGCATTAGAGATCTGGAGGAGCAAAATGCAACACTGAGGAAGATAGACAATTTTGAGCGGAGCTTGCTGCTCACAGAGCATGCAGTTAGTGGGTTAGAACTGGAGGGTGAAGACATGGGTGAGCAGGATCAGGTAAGTAGCTGGGTTAATGTAGTTAGGGGCAGTAGAAAGGGGTCAAAGACAAGGAAGGCCGATCCGGTTTCTGGCATTCCAAGCAAAATTGCCAGGTTGGGTGATGATGCGAGGGTGTCAGTCTCAGAAAAGGCAGCCCTAGTGGATACTGATCTCCCTAACAGCCGGGAGAACAGCCCAGCTAGTAGTCGGCGGGATGGTAATGCAGGTAAGCCAAGACAATTGATAGTTGTAGGGGATTCTATAATCAGGAAGACGGATAGAATAATTTGTCGCCAAGACCGCCTCAACCGAATGGTTTGCTGTCTCCCTGGTGCCAGGGTTCGGCATGTGGTGGAACGGGTGGACAAATTGCTGGGAGGGGCTGGTGATGATCCAGCTGTTGTGGTCCATGTCGGTACCAATGACAGAATAAATGGTAGGTGGAGGAGCCTTAAGAATAATTTTAAAGAACTAGGCTACAAGCTGAAGGGAAGGACCTCCAAAGTAGTATTCTCAGGAATACTGCCTGTGCCATGCGCATCACAGGAAAGACAGCGGGAGCTCAGGGAGTTAAATGCATGGCTTAAGTCTTGGTGTAGAGGAGAAGGATTTGGGTTCCTAGAGCACTGGGCTGACTTTTCATTGGGGTACAAACTGTATTCTGCAGATGATTTGCACCTAAATGGAAGGGGGTCCGCTGTGCTGGGGGAGAGAATTCTAGCTGGGGTGGCGGAGTGTTTAAACTAGGGCTGAGGAGGGAGGCCAATATAGGAAATAAAGGGGTAGTTAGGTTAGAGAGGGGTCAGACTATATTGGTGGGGGGAGAAACAGACGGTGGGGAGAGGACTAGGCAACAAGATAAGGAGATCCTTTCGTTACAAAACAGCAGTGAAAATAAAAAGGCCCAAATGTCAAATAATCACATTTCTGAAATTGAAACATTTAAAGGCAAGTTAAAGTGTATGTTCACAAATGCCAGAAGTCTAGCAAGCAGAATGGGGGAGCTGGAGGCCTTAATACTGGAAGAAGATATAGATATAGTTGGTGTTGCTGAAACATGGCTGGACTCTTCACATGACTGGGCTGTAAATCTACAGGGTTTTACACTGTTTCGGAAAGACAGGGCAAATAGGAAAGGTGGTGGTGTATGTCTGTATGTGAGAAGCGATATGAAGGTGAGTGTAAATGATACATTAGAGGGTGAAGACTGTGAGGAGGTTGAAACCTTGTGGGTGGAATTACAAAGGGAAGTAAACACTGAAAAAATTACTTTTGGTGTAATCTATAGACCCCCCAATATAACTGAAGAGATAGAAGGTCAAATATATAAACAGATGGAGTGGGCTGCACAGGCGGGTACTGTAGTGATAATGGGAGATTTTAATTTCCGGGATATTAATTGGTGTCATGGTTCGGCCTCAACTGCAAAGGGGAGACATTTCCTCAACCTGTTGCAGGAAAATTTTATGGGCCAGTTTGTGGAAGACCCGACTAGAGGTGAAGCTCTGTTGGATCTGGTCATTTCTAATAATGCAGAGCTTGTTGGGAATGTCAATGTTCGTGAAAACCTCGGTAACAGTGATCATAATATAGTTATATTTTACCTATACTGTAAAAAACAAACGCAGGCTGGGAGGGCAAAAACATTTAATTTTAAGAAAGCCAATTTCCCCAGAATGAGGGCGGCAATTCAGGATATAGACTGGGAAGAACTAATGTCAAATAATGGGACAAATGATAAATGGGAGATTTTCAAATCTACCTTGGGTAATTATAGTGCAAAATGTATTCCTACAGGTAACAAGTATAAACGACTAAAATTAAACCCCACATGGCTTACACCTTCTGTGAAAGGGGCAATACATGACAAAAAAAGGGCATTTAAAAAATACAAATCTGAGGGTACATCTGCAGCCTTTGTAAAATATAAAGAGCTTAATAAAATCTGTAAAAATGTAATAAAATCAGCAAAAATACAAAATGAAAGGCAGGTGGCCAAGGATAGTAAAACAAATCCTAAAAAATTCTTCAAGCATATAAATGCAAAAAAGCCAAGGTCTGAACATGTAGGACCCCTAGATAATGGTAATGGGGAGTTGGTCACAGGGGATCAAGAGAAGGCAGAGTTACTAAATGGGTTCTTCCACTCTGTATATACAACAGAAGAAGGAGCAGCTGATGTAGCCGGTGCCAGTGCTGTTAATATATCAGTTGATATACTGAATTGGATGAATGTAGATATGGTCCAAGCTAAATAAAATAAAATAAATGTACACAAGGCCCCGGGACCAGATGGGTTACACCCTAGAGTTCTTAAAGAGCTTAGTTCAGTTATTTCTGTCCCCCTCTTCATTATATTTAGAGAGTCTCTCATGAGTGGTATAGTGCCAAGGGACTGGTGCAGGGCAAACGTGGTGCCTATTTTCAAAAAGGGCACTAGGTCTTCGCCGGGTAATTATAGACCAGTAAGCTTAACATCAATTGTGGAGAAAATGTTTGAGGGGCTATTGAGGGACTATATACAGAATTATGTGACAATAAATAGTATTATAAGTGACAGCCAGCATGGTTTTACAAAGGACAGAAGCTGTCAAACCAACCTGATTTGTTTTTATGAAGAGGTAAGCAGAAGCCTAGACAGAGGGGCCGCTGTGGATATAGTGTTTTTGGACTTTGCAAAGGCATTTGACACTGTCCCTCATAGACATCTAATGGGTAAATTAAGGACTATAGGTTTAGAAAGTATAGTTTGTAATTGGATTGAGAATTGGCTCAAGGACCGTATCCAGAGAGTTGTGGTCAATGATTCCTACTCTGAATGGTCCCCAGTTATAAGTGGTGTACCCCAGGGTTCAGTGCTGGGACCACTATTATTCAACTTATTTATTAATGATATAGAGGATGGGATTAATAGCACTATTTCTATTTTTGCAGATGACACCAAGCTATGCAATATAGTTCAGACTATGGAAGATGTTTGTGAATTGCAGGCAGATTTAAACAAACTAAGTGTTTGGGCGTCCACTTGGCAAATGAAGTTTAATGTAGATAAATGTAAAGTTATGCATCTGGGTACGAAAAACCTGCAAGCATCATATGTCCTAGGGGGAGCTACACTGGGGGAGTCAATTGTTGAGAAGGATCTGGGTGTACTTGTAAATCATAAACTAAATTTCAGCATGCAGTGTCAATCAGCTGCTTCAAAGGCCAGCAAAATATTGTCGTGTATCAAAAGAGGCATGGACTCGCGGGACAGGGAGGTAATATTACCACTTTACAAAGCATTAGTGAGGCCTCATCTAGAATATGCAGTCCAGTTCTGGGCTCCAGTTCATAGAAAGGATGCCCTGGAGTTGGAAAAAATACAAAGAAGAGCAACGAAGCTAATAAGGGGCATGGAGAATCTAAGTTATGAGGAAAGATTAAAATAACTAAACCTATTTAGCCTTGAGAAAAGACGACTAAGGGGGGACATGATTAACTTATATAAATATATGAATGGCGCATACAAAAAATATGGTGAAATCCTGTTCCATGTAAAACCCCCTCAAAAAACAAGGGGGCACTCCCTCCGTCTGGAGAAAAAAAGGTTCAACCTGCAGAGGCGACAAGCCTTCTTTACTGTGAGAACTGTGAATCTATGGAATAGCCTACCGCAGGAGCTGGTCGCAGCAGGGACAGTAGATGGCTTTAAAAAAGGCTTAGATAATTTCCTAGAACAAAAAAATATTAACTGCTATGTGTAGAAATTTTTTACTTCCCCTTTCCTATCCCACTGCCCCTTTCCCATCCCTTGGTTGAACTTGATGGACATGTGTCTTTTTTCAACCGTACAAACGATGTAACTATGTAACTATGTAACTATGTAACTATGTAACCCCCTGCACGAACTTGCGTCTCCATGAAACCGTGGTGGCAATGGCAGCGAGAACCGAGAGTCCGAACTGGAGCTGCCTGGAGGTGTAGCAAGAGGGTCGATCGGAGGAGTTTGACGTCGAGCGATGACGGAAGAAACTAGCGCACCAAGATGCTGCGCCATGGAGTCTACTGCCACAATGAGTTGATCCTGTCGCGTTTGCAAATCCTGCAGGTCCGCCTGCATGGCTTGGGAGGATGACAGGCTCTTGACTTGGCCAGCGGGGTCCATGGCCTGAGCGTACTGTCATGGCGCGGGGTGTGGACCCACTTGGCCGTACCGCGTAGCGGGCTAGCAGCTTGCCAACAAGGTACAAAACAATGTCTATAGTTCAGAACGGGTACCTGAGGCAATGTAGACAGTGGCAGGAACACGACTTGGCTTTCACAGCAGGTGACGCCGCGGATGCAGCGGAAAGACACGACTTGGCTTTCACAGCAGGTGAAGCCGCGGATGCGGCGGAAGACACGACTTGGCTTTTACAGCAGGTAATGATAGTACGGGATACAGGGTACAGGCAGCAGGAACGGGTAACACTGGGAACTGGAAAACACTGGAAGACCTTTAGCAAGACAGACTAGGGTATACAATAACGCTCAGGCAAGGAACCAGTGGGCAGAGCCCCTTTTTATAGTCCAGCAGCCATTTGGGCTGATAACTGATTTCTGACAGCTGGACGCGTACTGGCCCTTTAAGGCCGTGCACGTGCGGGCACCCTGCGGGGAACAGCATGAGGACTCGGAAGAGAGTGCCGGCGTCTTCCAGGGGGAGGAGGACGCCGCGCAGAGAGATGTCCATGGCTGGGATTGTCAGGGGGTGAGTTAGAACGGCGATCCCCGGCCATGGACGTAACACAGGGGCAGACCTGGGGGCCTTTATTAGGCCCCCGGCTGCCATAGAAGACACGACACCCGGAGATTTAACGGCTGTTTATTTATTTCGATGTAGCTCCGTAAAAAGGCTATTGCATCGGAATAAAGCCCGTTAGCGGCGGCCGTAAAAACACCAATTGGCGGTCACTAACTGGTTAAAGATCCTGGTGCCTACACATTTAGCCCCTCAAGGTAACGGACTTGCTTTATAAAGTGTGTCTTGAAGAATTAATAAATTTATGGTAAATATAGCACCCTGGAAAGTTGACAGCCCCTAGGTTTATTTTATTTTTTGCATTTAATCACATACAGTATTCATTTTTCATCTGTATGTCCCCTTCTAGATTCCAGCACTAATAGTTTTCTTTATTCAATTCTGGTGTCTTCTACAAAATATGTTGCAGGAAATCTTAGGGCAAACATGTGCTGTATGCTCTACTGGCCATCGCTGCGCCAAACTACTATTAAACAAAAATCACAGATGAACCTCTCATCTATATACTGTGGAGATTTTGTGGATTGCAATGTTTTTCATAGAAAAAAACCAGCATTTAAATGTAGCAAAAACTTGTACTTGTAAACTAGTATAATTCAAGAACTAGTCATGTCACTTAGAGTATTATTAGGTTGAGTACTAGTTTAACCCTTAAAATGTCTGCACTCAATACCCCATAATGACAAAGTGAAAAGAGAGTTGTAGAAACTTTTGCTAATTTAGTAACCCCTTCCCAACATCTGCCATGGTGCTATGAAAATCCACAACTCGTCCCACAAAAAATAAGCCCTCAAACGGCAATATTGATGTAAAAATAAAAGAGTTATGAAAGTGAAAATCCGAAAAATTGCTGGGGCGGGAAGGAGTTAAAAATGAAAAACTAAAATTTTGCATGGATATAAGTAGACCCTTTGCTATGACACTTGAAATTAAATTCTGGAGGCCTCCCATTTCTCTGTATCATCTTTGAAATGTTTCTAGACCTTGACTAATGTCCACCTGTTGTAAATTAATTTGATTGGACATTATTTGGAAAGACACAACCCTGCCTATATAAGGTCTCACAGCTGAGAATGAATATCAGAGCAAAAACCAAGCCATGAGGGGAAAATAACTGCCTGTAGGGCTCAGAGACAGGATTGTGTGAAGGCAGAGATCTGGAGAAGGGTACACATTTTTTTTTGTTGCACTGAAAGTTCCCAAGAACACAGTGGCCTCCATAATTCTCAAATGGAAGAAGTTTCGAACAACCAGGACTCTTCCTACAGCAGGCCACCCCACCAAACGAAGTAATCGGCTGAGAAAGGCTTTGGTAAGTGAGGAGACCAAGAACCCAATTGTGACTCTGGCTGACCTCCAAAGATCTTGTGTGCAGATGAAAGAAACGTCCAGGAGGTCACTCATCACTGCAGCACTCCATTAATCTGGGCTTTATGGCAGAGTGGCCAGAAAGAAGCCTCTCCTCTGTAAATGACACATGTCTGGAGGAAACCCAGGCGCTGCTCATCCCCTGCCCAATACCATCCCTACAGTGAAGCATGGTGGTGGCAGCATCATGATGAGAGGGTGTTTTTCAGCGCTGGGACAGGGAGACTGGTCATTGTTGAGGGGAAGATGAATTGAGCAAAGTACAGAGATATTCTTAATGAAAACCTGATCCAGAGTGCTCTGGAACTCAGACTGGGCCGAAAGTTCACCTTCCAATAAGACAATGACTCTAAGCACACCACAGCCAAGACAACACAGGAGTGGCTTAGGGACAACTCCTTGAGTGGCCCAGCCAGAGTCCTGACTTGAACCCAATCGAACATCTCTGGAGAGACCTGAAATGGCCGCCCACCGACTATCCCCATCCAACCTGACAGAGCTTGAGATTTTCTGCAGAGAAGAATGGCAGAAAATCCCCAAACCCAGGTGTGGAAACCTTGTGGCATCATACCCAAGAAGACTGGAGGTTGTTATCGCTGCCAAAGGTGCTTCAACTAAGTACTGAGTAGAATACTTATGTCAATGCAATATTTTAGTTTTACCTTTTCAATTAATTATCAAAGATTACTAACATTTCGTTTTCATTTCGTCATTATGGGGTATTGAGTGCAGAATGATGGAAAAACGTTTTTTTTATTTTAGCACAGGCCTTAAAGAGGCTCTGTCACCAGATTTTGCAACCCCTATCTGCTATTGCAGCAGATAGGCGCTGCAATGTAGATTACAGTAACGTTTTTATTTTTAAAAAAACGAGCATTTTTGGCCAAGTTATGACCATTTTTGTAGTTCTGCAAATGAGGCTTGCAAAAGTCCAAGTGGGTGTGTTTAAAAGTAAAAGTCCAAGTGGGCGTGTATTATGTGCGTACATCGGGGCGTTTTTAATACTTTCACTAGCTGGGCGCTCTGAAGAGAAGTAACATCCTCTTCTCTTCAGAACGCCCAGCTTCTGACAGTGCAGATCTGTGACGTCACTCACAGGTCCTGCATCGTGACGGCCACATCGGCACCAGAGGCTAGAGTTGATTCTGCAGCAGCATCAGCGTTTGCAGGTAAGATCGACTTACCTGCAAACGCTGATGCTGCTGCAGAATCAACTGTAGCCTCTGGTGCCGATGTGGCCGTCACGATGCAGGACCTGTGAGTGACGTCACAGATCTGCACTGTCAGAAGCTGGGCGTTCTGAAGAGAAGAGGATGTTACTTCTCTTCAGAGCGCCCAGCTAGTGAAAGTATTAAAAACGCCCCGATGTACGCACATAATACACGCCCACTTGGACTTTTACTTTTAAACACACCCACTTGGACTTTTGCAAGCCTCATTTGCATAACTACAAAAATGGTCATAACTTGGCCAAAAATGCTCGTTTTTAAAAAATAAAAACGTTACTGTAATCTACATTGCAGCGCCTATCTGCTGCAATAGCAGATAGGGGTTGCAAAATCTGGTGACAGAGCCTCTTTAACATAACAAAATGTGAAAAAAGTGAACGGGTCTGAAGACTTTTCCGAATGCATTGTATATTTGAGTAGGGCACAGAATCATGAATAACATATCAAAAGATACAATAATTGATGTGGTTTATGAGATTTCTAGTAATATTGTTTGGTTATGAAATTATTCTAAGCGTTCTACCACCATCTGCTGTCATTAGCATGAAAATACAGCCATAGAATATCTGGTTATACAGTTCAATGGTTTAATAGTTCTGTTACAATTGGCCCTTTTGGCTTAATTGAAACAATGATTGAATTCCCCAAAAAATAAAAAATTTGAACTAAACAAATCAAAACATACCTGAACAACCATCAACTAAAATGTCACTGTGATGAACTGTTAACTCATTAAAGAAGTAGTACCATCAGCACAGCACTTCCTCAAAACTAAGCCCCTTCCCCCCCGTAGATTAGATGATCGATACAGGTCTGGCTGCTGAAAACCCTGGATTTTAGCAGGTATTGCTTAGGGTATGTTCACACGGCCAAATTTCAGACGTAAACGAGGCGTATTATGCCTCGTTTTACGTCTGAAAATAGGGCTACAATACGTCGGCAAACATCTGCCCATTCATTTGAATGGGTTTGCCGACGTACTGTGCAGACGACCTGTTATTTACGCGTCGTCGTTTGACAGCTGTCAAACGACGACGCGTAAAAATACAGCCTCGTCAAAAGAAGTGCAGGACACTTCTTTGGACGTTTTTGGAGCTATTTTCTCATAGACTCCAATGAAAACAGCTCCAAAAACGGACGTAAAAAACGCCGCGAAAACGGCGTGAAAACGCTGCGAAAAATGCGAGTTGGTAAAAAAACGTCTGAAAAGCAGGGTCTGTTTTCCCTTGAGGTCGTCTGCACAGTACGTCGGCAAACCCATTCAAATGAATGGGCAGATGTTTGCCGACGTATTGTAGCTCTATTTTCAGACGTAAAACGAGGCATAATACGCCTCGTTTACGTCTGAAAATAGGTTGTGTGAACCCAGCCTTAGGAACATGTCAAGTGAATGGTCCCGTAGTGAATAGTCTTTCCATTGCAAAAAACAACGTTACTCCTAAGTGAAATAAATGGCCAGGTTCACAACTGCTGTGACTGCAGTGCAAAATCAAACAAACACAAAAGACGCAGTAGCACTCCATGAGCGCTCAAATATGTGCAAGCATTGAATATATGGATTATTTTAAATTGCATTACTGCTATATCTTCTATACTTACAAGTGTGATTTTTTTTTTAGGTTTCAAATTGGGTGAGCCCACCTGCCTTCTGATCCTCTCTAAGGCCTCATGCACACGGCTGTGCCCGTAATTACGGTTGTAGGCTCGGCCGGCCGCTGGCGGCCGCGGACAGCCACCTGCATTTTCGGCCCGTGCTCCCATGCAAAGTATGGGAGCACGGTCTGTAAAAAGCAAAAGATAGGACATGTCCCAGGGGCGTAGCTAGGGGGGGGCAGGCAGGGCATGTGCCCCGGGCGCAGCTTAGAGGGAGGCGCCAGCGCCACCTCTTCCTGCACTATAATTGTACCTGTGTCGCAAGGACACAGGTATAATTAGAAGCAATGAATGACCGGGCACGTTCCGTGCCCGGCCATTCAGCGCCTTTCCACGAATGAAGCGACTGGTACCTTTTGTACCAGTGACGCTTCCGTCGATGAAAGGCGCTGACTGACTGACAGGGAAAGTCATCCTGCCCAGCCAATCAGTGCCTTTCATAGACGCTGCGTTCAACCCCCAGGAGACCTGCGCAGAAGAGAGCAGGTCTCCATGGCTGCCGGACGGCGTGGGAGCGGGAATAAGGTGAGTTTGAATTTTTATTTTATTTTTTAATTGTAATAAAAGTGTGCGGCTGTATCTACAGGGGGGACGACTTTGTCTACTGAGGGGACTTCATCTACAAGGGGGACTTTATCTACGGGGGGGGCTTTATCTACACGCGGGGGGCTTTATCTACGGGGGGGTGTCTATCTACAGGGGGGCTATATACTGGGGTGGGCTATCTATGGAGCACCATATACAGGGGTGGGCTATAGCTACAAGGGGGGCTATATAGTATATAGCCCCCCCTGTAGATATAGCCCACCCCTGTAGATAAAGCCCACCCCTTTAGATATAGCCCACCCCTGTAGATATAGCCCCCCTGTAGATATAGTCCCCCCTGTATATAGCCCACCCCTGTATATAGCCCACCCCTGTATATAGCCCACCCCTGTAGATAGCCCACCCCTGTAGATATAGTCCCCCTGTAGATATAGCCCCCCTGTAGAGATAGTCCCCCTGTAAATATAGCACCCCTGTAGATATAGCCCCCCTGTAGATATAGCCCCCCCAGTAGATATAGCCCCCAGTAGATATAGTCCCCCTGTAGATATAGTCCCCCTGTAGATATAGTCCCCCTGTAGATATAGCCCCCTGTAGATATAGCCCCCCTGTAGATATAGCCCCCTGTAGATATAGTCCCCCTGTAGATATAGATCCCCTGTAGATATAGTCCCACTGTAGATATAGCCCCCCTGTAGATATAGGCCCCCTGTAGATATAGCCCCCCAGTAGATATAGCCCCCCTGTAGATATAGTCCCCCTGTAGATATAGCCCCCAGTAGATATAGTCCCCCTGTAGATATAGTCCCCCTGTAGATATAGCCCCCCTGTAGATATAGCCCCCCCTGTAGATATAGCCCCCTGTAGATATAGTCCCCCTGTAGATATAGCCCCCCTGTAGATATAGCCCCCCAGTAGATATAGCCCCCCTGTAGATATAGTCCCCCTGTAGATATAGTCCCCCTGTAGATATAGTCCCCCTGTAGATATAGATCCCCTGTAGATATAGTCCCCCTGTAGATATAGCCCCCCTGTAGATATAGCCCCCTGTAGATATAGCCCCCCAGTAGATATAGTCCCCCAGTAGATATAGTCCCCCTGTAGATATAGTTCCCCTGTAGATATAGTCCCCGTGTAGATATAGTCCCCCTGTAGATATAGCCCACCCCTGTATATAGTATCCCACAAATATCTCCCCCTATAGTGCTCCACAGAAAGCCCACCCCTGTATATAGCCCCCTTGTACATATAGTCAACCCCTGTATTTAGTGCTCCACAGATAGCCCACCCCTGTATATAGTATATACAGGGGTGGGCTATCTGTGGAGCACTATATACAGGGGTGTACTATCTAGTGGAGCACTATATACAGGCGTGGACTATATGTACAGGGGGCTATATACAGGGGTGGGCTATATGTGGAGCACTATATACAGGGGTGGTCTATCTGTGGAGCACTATATCCAGGGGTGGACTATCTTGTGGAGCACTATATACAGGGGTGGACTATATGTACAGGGGGGCTATATACAGGGATGGGCTATATGTGGAGCACTATATACAGGGGTGGGCTATATGTGGAGCACTATATACAGGGGTGGGCTATCTCTGAAACACTATATACATGGGTGGACTATATGTGGAGCACTATATACAGGGGTGGACTATATGTGGAGCATTATATACAGGGGTGGGCTATATCTACAAGGGGGCTACTTACATGGTTGGGCTATCTGTGGAGCACTGTATACAGGGGTGGGCTATATCTACAGAGGGGCTATATACAGGGGTGGGCTATATCTACAGGGGGCTATATACAGAGGTGGGCTATCTGTAGAGCACTATATACAGGGGTGGGCTATAGCTACAGGGGGCTATATACAGGATTGGGCTATACGTGGAGCACTATATACAGGGCTGGGCTATATCTACAGGGGGCTATATACAGGGGTGTGCTATCTGTAGAGCACTATAAGGGGAGTTATTTGTGGGACACTATATACAGGGGTGGGCTATATGGGGGCACTATCTACAGGGGGCTCTATGGGGGCACTATCTAAAGTGGGCTCTATGGCAGGCACTATCTACAGGGGGCACAGTGTGTGTGTGGGACACGGTGTATGGTGCTATTATAATTAGAGGTGCAGTGTATGGCACTATTATATTTAGGGGTGTAGTGTGTGGTATAATGATAACTTTATATTTATTTATAGGTGCAGAAATGTTGGTAAAGTGAGAAGCTGAAGACATGTGAGCAGCAAACTGCAGAAATGGCCTGTGACCAGGAGAAGTCATCATAGAGGTCTGGACCGGATGGAGAAAAAGAACTAGAATCTGAGACGTCACCGGTGAGTCACTTAATGCAAATGTTTATTCTGCCTCTAATCAGTAATGTAGTCACTGTATGATCTGCAGTGAGATGATTATGATAGGATTTATTTTTGTGAAACAACAACTCCCAGCATATCCTTACCATTGTTCGTGCCATGCTGGGAGCTGTAGTTTTACGCCGTACACACCTATACAGTAGGGATTGCACTAAATTGAGCTGTATTTGTGCTGGTGTTGTATTTATGTACTGAGCTTGGTTCTGGTGTTGTGTATAGAACCATATTGCTTGTAAGATGTACAAATGTGTTACATAAAAAGCAATGACACGTCGATTGGTAGAGAAAACAAACACGGTGAGGGGGAAGGAGATGTCGGGAAAGAGGTTCGGGGGGGGGCGCCAATCTGAATATTTGAATATGTGCTGGAGAACCTAGCTACGCCTCTGACATGTCCTATCATTTGCGGAGGCTTTCTACGGCCCGGACACCTTCCCACAAATATACGGGAAGGTGTCCGTAGTGAATAGAAATAAATGGGTCCGTAATTGCGGACCGCAATTACGGTCCACAATTACAGATGAAATCTACAGTTGTGTGCATGGGGCCTCAAGGGTTTCTCTATCTACAAATAATGAAAAATCTGAGCACAGTAAAAACCCTTTTTTTTCAAAATTATTTGTTTTTGTGTCTCCATATTTTAAGAGCCATAACTTTTATATTTTTCCGCCGATGCAGCTGTTCGAGGTTTTTTTTTTTTTTGCGGGGCGACAGTAGTTTTTATTGGTACCATTTTGGAGTAGATGTGACTTTTTGATCACTTTTTATCACTTTTTTTTTTAGGCTGGATTCACAGAAAACAAAGCAATTTTTGCATTGTCTTTTTATATTATGTTTTACAGCATTCACCGTGCAGGTTAAATAATGTCATAACTTTATAATTGTCGTTAAGGACGTGACGATACCAAATATGTGTAACTTTTTAACTTTATATTGTCTGTTTTTTTTTAATATATAATAATAAAGCATTTTGTAAGGGGAAAAAGTTGTGGTTTTCTTTTTTTCTTTTCACTTTTTTATTTTTTTAATTAACTTTATTCAACTTTTTTTAAAACTTTTTTACTAGTCCCACTAGAGGACTTCACTATGCGATTGCCGATTGTTTTTAGAATAATAATAATAATCTTTATTTATATAGCGCCAACATATTACGCAGCACTTTACAATTTAGAGGGGATATGAAACAAACAATATCAGACATTACATAGTGACAAAGTTAATTTACAATTCAAACCTGGGGAGTGAGGACCCTGCTCGCAAGAGCTTACAATCTATGAGGACATAAGGGAGACACAAAGTGTAATAGTGTTTGTTCTGTACAATGGTCTGGCAATTTTTATACACATGCGGTGGTAACATAAAGCTGCATGAGCCTGTCACCAGCCAGTATCCGTGTATGACGGACATGAAGAGAAGGAGTGGCAGGGAATCTTATTCTGATGACTAATCTAGAAGGAGGGCCATGGAAAGGAGTCAGTTTAGGGAATGTTATAGGCCTGTCTAAATAGATGTGTTTTCAGGGCACGTTTAAACCTGTGGATATTGGGAATTAATCGGATTGTCTGGGGTAGCGCATTCCAGAGGACGGCTGCAGCACGAGAGAAATCTTGGAGACGGGAGTGGGAGGTTCGGATTATGGAGGATTTTAATCTAAGGTCGTTGGCAGAACGTAGAGCCCGAGTAGGGTGGTAGACAGAGATGAGGGAGGAGATGTAAGGAGGTGCAGCACTGTGGAAAGCTTTGTGGGTGAGAGTAATAAGTTTGAATTTTATTCGGAAGGGGATGGGCAACCAGTGCAGTGACTGGCACAGATTAGAGGCGTTGGTGTAGGGGTTGGTCATAAAGATGAGCCTGGCTGCTGCATTGAGGATAGATTGGAGAGGGGAGAGTTTAGTGAGGGGAAGACCGACTAGTAATGAGTTACAGTAGTCAAGACGAGAGTGAATCAGAGCAACAATGAGAGTTTTGGCGGTTTCCTCCGTAAGAAAAGAGCGGATTCTGGAGATGTTTTTGAGGTGAAAATGACAGGAGCGTGAAAGTGATTGTATGTGAGGAGTAAAGGAAAGATCTGAGTCAAAAATAACCCCGAGACAGCGGGCGTGCTGCTTAGGAGTGAAGGTAGTGCCACACACAGAGATGGAGACATCAGGTTTAGGGAGGTTAGTAGATGGTGGGAACACAAGGAGCTCAGTTTTGGCAAGATTCAGTTTCAGATAGAGAGAGGACATGATGTTACAGACAGCAGACAGACAATCACTGGTGTTCTGTATTATGGCAGGGGTGATGTCACGGGAAGAGGTATATAATTGGGTGTCATCAGCGTAGAGATGGTACTGGAAGCCAAATCTGCTGATGGTTTGTCCAATAGGAGCTGTGTAGAGAGAAAAGAGCAGCGGACCTAGGACTGATCCCTGAGGAACCCCGATAGCAAGGGGAAGAGGAGAAGAAGTAGAACCAGCAAATGACACACTGAACGAGCAGTCAGAGAGATAGGAGGAAAACCAAGAGAGAGCCGCGTCCTTGAGGCCAATAGAGTGGAGCATGTTAAGTAGGAGTTTGTGGTCTACAGTGTCAAAGGCTGCAGAGAGATCCAAAAGAATAAGGAGAGAGGATTTACCGTCCGATTTAGCCACCAAGAGATCATTTGAGACTTTAGTAAGGGCAATTTCTGTGGAGTGTAGAGTGCGGAAACCAGATTGTAAGGGTATGTTCACACGGTCAAATTTCAGACGTATACGAGGCGTATTTTGCCTCGTTTTACGTCTGGAAATACGTCTCAAATACGTCGTCAAACATCTGCCCATTACTTTCTATGGGTAGAACGCTGTATTGTCCACACGACGCGTAATTTTACGCGTCGTACGGCAATTACGACGCGTAAAATTACGCCTCGTAAAAAGAAGTGCAGGACACTTCTTTGGACGTTTTTGGAGCTGTTTTCTCATAGACTCCAATGAAAACGGCTCCAAAAACGTACGTAAAAAACACCGCGAAAACGGTGTGAAAACGCCGCGAAAAATGCGAGTTGGTAAAAAAACGTCTGAAAAGCAGGGTCTGTTTTCCCTTGAAAACAGCTCTGGATTTTCAGACGTTTTTGTTGACTACGTGTGAACATACTCTTAGGGGTCAAGAATGGAGTTAGCAGAGAGATAGCAGATAAGGCGAGAGTAGACCAAGCGTTCCAGGAGTTTGGAGATGAAGGGCAGATTAGAAACTGGTCGGTAGTTAGCAGCACTGGATGGGTCAAAAGTTGTTTTTTTCAGTAATGGGTTTATAATGGCATGTTTAAAAGCGGAGGGAAAGATACCAGAGGAAAGAGAGATGTTAAATATTTTAGTCAGGTAACTAGTGACAGCTGGGGAGAGGGACTGGAGGAGGTGTGAGGGGACAGGATCACTAGGGCAGGTAGTAGGACGAGAAGAAGAGAGGAGCCTCGAGACTTCTTCTTCAGTTATTGGGTCAAATGCTGAGAGTGAAGAAGAGGGAGTGCGGGAGGGAAGGGGACCGATGTTACTAGGGGACTGGGAGATAATATCATTCCGGATGTTGTCAATTTTAACTTTAAACGAATAGGCATCTGCTAGGCCATGCCTCCGGCATGGCCTAGCAGGCATAACTAGTGGCAGACCCGGGGGCCTTTATTAGGCCCCCCGGCTGCCACAGAAACCACCGACACCTTGCGATCTTACACAGGGTGCTGTTGGGGTGAGAGAGGGAGCACACTCCCTCTCTCCAAAACCACTAAGATACGGCACTTGCTATTGAGCGCCACATCTGAGAGGTTAAATGAGTGAGATTGATACTGATATCCATCTCGCCCATTAGAGCAGGGCTGCTCCCTGCACTCAGCTACCTTTGGTAGCTGAGAACAGGGAGATTTAACGGCTCCCAGCTCTATTTATTCCAATGCAGCGCTGTAAAAAGGCTATTGCATCGGAATAAAGCCTGTTAGTGGCCCCCGTAAAAACACTAATGGGCGGCCACTAACGGGTTAAGGTCTTATTGTCTTAACTCACACATGTAAGGTTCAGTGCAACTCAATAACTTCTTACTTGTTTTTAGTGAACACATAGGGGGGATTGTATTAAAAGTTTTATACCCCTTTAGTGGTGTTGAAAAATCGCAAATTATGGCGCACGCCATGGACATCAGACAATGCAACAAATTTTATTAAAAGGTGTGTACCTCTTAATAAATTGGTCACATCTTACACTTATGAGCTTCATACTTAAACTACCGTATGAAATGCCGGTCTTAGTAAATCTGCCCCATAGAATCCTTCTGTATATCATATCTATTTAGGCTGGATTCACACGAGCGTTGCATTTTTGCGCGCGTAAAAAACGCGACGTTTTGCGTGCGTTGCAGTTGCGTGTGGCATGCGTTATGGCTGCGTTTCTGTGTTTTTTATGCGCGTATGGCATGCGTTTTTTACGCGCGTTAAAAAAACAGAGGGTGGAGTAATGGAGAGGGCAGCCTACAAAAAGGCACCCTTCTCAAACACCTGCTTGATGTGAGCACATGTTCACATCCTTTTTGCACCTTGCAAACTGCTGTTGGTCGTTTAGGGTGTTTCTTGGCTTGTTTGCGTCTATAAAGCGAAATTATGCCGTTGACTCAGCTGGGCCTTGTGCTGGTATCGTGAATGGTTTCTAGGAGATTTGGCGAGCGCCGACCCATGTTTCAGGAGGGAACCCGGAGAAGAGGGCGGATTTGGGTTCATCCTCTTGTGGCTCAGCGCACAACCAAAGGGCATTTTCATACTCTCTATGATGACCTTCGCCGGCACCCCGAGAAATTTAGGTAGTTTTGCCGCATGTCTGTGGCAACATTTGATATTCTGCAGGACCTGATTCGTCCAGGAATGACTTACCAGGACACAAACATGCGGCGCTGCATTTCCCCCGAGGGGCGACTCCTTGTGACATTGATGTATGTGTGTTTTATACAATTCCAGCTTACAGGATGGTGTGTGAGTGTCATGTACTACATAAAGTTTCTTTTTGTTTTGTGTGTTTTTTTCTCGCCCATGTAGATTTCTTGCTACAGGAAATAGCTACCATTCCTTGCATTTCGAATTCCTTTTGGTGAGAGAAAGCGAAACACGGCGCCACATGGTGCAGGTTACCCAAGCGAGGATGGATAATTTAAGAAGAGTGGTGCTTACCTTGAAGCAATGAAAAATAAGCGATGGAGAGAAAGGTGCTGCTGCTGCCGGGACTCGAGGCCGGTGATTCAAGATGAACGACCGCAGATGCTATGCTGGGTGAGCTGGACAAAAGAGTCTGCAAGGGCGCTGCTGCACACGGATGAGACCGAAGTGACAACTTCGGAATGATGATGTTAAATCAATGATAAATTGATGATAATTGAATAAAATTTATTGGTATTATGACTACGCGTTTCAATGCCGTACCGGCATCTTCATCAGGTCATGAAAGAGAGCACAGACATCACAGTTTAAATAGAATCTTAGAGTTGAAAAAACCCGCCAATGTGAACGAGGGCAGGGCGTTCATGTGACGTCAGAGTTCAAAGGTTAAAACATGACAGATAACAATGAACAACACATAATAAACATAATCAAAATGATAAAAAAGGAAAGATAAAATACATATACTAGGAAACAATATAAGAACAATGAAACTAATGGTACAGAATGAATCGCAAGGAATGCAGAACTAAATGAGGGGCTATCCGTGAAATAAACGGTTAAATAGGTGCTGGTGTAAATGCAAGATATAAAACAATTATAAACAGTATAAGAATATAATAAAATATGTAAAATATATAAATAGTCAGTATATTGGCACGATAATCAGGAATGTCAGAGAGACAAATGAAACTTAATCCTTATACACTCTAAAGAACGGAGTCGGCAAAAGCCGGTAAAACATAAATAACGGCTCAACGAATTTAGAAGAAAGAGATGTCATATGTATAAATTTAGAATGCAAAAACATAAATGTGAGCATTACTGAGAGAATAAGAGTAACAAAAATGTATATGAATAATATATATGAAATTGGTGAACAAATGAATCAGGTATGGTATAATGATACGCTATAAAGCCGATATTCAAGTCGGCAGCCGGTAAATGGTAATAAATAAAGAACGAAATAATAAAGATGAAAAATGATGAGGAGACAAGAGGCTAAATGATGAAATGTACAATTGTAAAGGACGGTAAGTGGTAATTAACAGTATGTACTATTAATACTAATGATGGCCAAGGACATATGTCCTGAATATATTCCAAAGAAAACATGAATGTGCCTATAACGGAAAAAACCACTGATGATGCGAGAAAAACTTAAAATAAGCAAAGATGAAGATAAAACATTAATGATACATAACACAAAATTGCACAAATATATTACACCGACAATACGGGTCAGAAAATAGTATAGCCATGATATAATATAATATAATGTCATATAATGAACTGAAACATAAATCAATAAATGAAAAGAATAAGAATATACTGTATTAGTAATTAGGACATTTATTAATCCAAAGTGGACTCAGAGACATCATTGAGGCCATCAGGTTGGAGCGTTTTCATTTTAAAAATCCAGTAGTTTTCGCGTTGTTTAAGTTTGCTGAATCGATTAGTGATATTGAGCGGAATTTGCTCTATAGGTGTAATGAGCAAACTGCTAAACTGACTATTATGTGTAGTGGAGAAGTGTCGAGAGACACTATGTTTTAAAAAACCAGTATTTATGTTGAATCTATGGTTGTTGATCCTGGTCCGCAAACATTGCGTAGTACGGCCAATGTATTGGAGATGACACGGACATTCCAACAAATATATAACGAAAGAGCTACCACAGTTCAGAAAGCTATTGATCTTAAAGGATTCTTTAGTCATTGTGGATGTGTAAGTAGAGGCCTTGTGAGTGATATTAGTGCAACACATACATCGCTGTCGGCCACATTTGTAAGAGCCTAAAATTCTAGGAAGCAAAATGGAAACAGGTACCATGGGATTTTTCAGTTTGCTAGGTGCTAAAATATTTTTGAGAGATTTTGATCGTCGATAGGTAATGGTAGGTCTATCCGGTAATTCAGTTTTTAAAAAAGGATCATTTCTCAAAATGTGCCAATGTTTATCAAGGACCTCTCGGATTTTTTTGTTTCCACTATTAAAAGTTGTAATAAAATTATTGCTAAATTTCTGTTTATTTTCGATTGCTCTATCTTGCTTAATGCACGAAACTTGTGATAATAGAGAAGCTTTCTGACGTGCCCCTTTGATTAAACTTAAAGGAAAATGCTTTTCCCTGAATCTTTTTTCCAATAGGTTACATTCCTCTGTAAAATCAGAGTCGGTTGTGCAATTTTTTCTCACTCTTCTAAACTGTCCAAAGGGAACATTTTTAATCCATGGGGGGTAGTGGGCACTGTTGAAATTTAGGTAGCTGTTTACATCAACAGATTTGAAATGTGTCTTTGTTATAAATTTATTAATTCTGGTATCAAATGAAATGGTCAGGTCTAAAAAGTCGATAGACAGAGTGGAAAAAGTGTATGTGAAAGACAGTCCTAAGTTATTCAAATTTAGATGCTCAATGAAGGATGAAGCTTCAGTCTCATTGCCCAACCAAACGAAGAGGAGGTCGTCGATATAACGTTTATAAAATAGAATTTTGTTTTTGAAGGGGTGATCATGGTATATATATTGATCTTCAAATTGTCCCATATATAAATTAGCATAGGACGGTGCGAACCTTGAGCCCATGGCGCATCCTTTGATTTGGTTATAGAATTTATTATCAAAAGTAAAAGAATTGTGATTTAAAATAAAGTCAACACATTTGTTTAAAAATGCAATTTGATTCTCTGGCAAACAGGTTTTGGTAGATAATGCAGAACTAATGACCTTTAGACCTTTGGAGTGGGGAATATTGCTATAAAGGGCAGTTACATCAGCTGTGAGGAAATTGATGGGGTACATAGAATTGGTGATGTTAAGTGAGTGAAGTTCTCTGATTACTTGGGTAGAGTCCCTAAGGTATGATGGAAGGCTGACTTCTAAAGGTTGAAGGTGAGTATCAATGAAATGTGAAAGGTTGCTAGTAAGGGACCCAATCCCCGATATGATCGGACGACCTGGGGGGTTAGTTATGGATTTGTGCACCTTGGGGAGATGGTATAAAAAGGGTATGCTTGGGAAGGGCATATTGAGAAAGCCTCTTTCCTTTTTGGTGATGATCCCTTCATGGAAAGCTGTATCTATAAGAAGGGCGTATTTAGGTATATGAATGGGTAACGGGTTTATAGCTAATTTAACATAGAAACTGCTATCGTCCAAAATTCTATAAGATTCATCCAAATATTTGTCCTTGTCCATGATAACAATCCCACCGCCCTTGTCAGCAGAACGGATCACAATAGTATTATTTTTGGCTAATGATTTCAAGGCAATTCTCTCATGGTAAGTGAGATTATGAGGAGTATTAATGGGTTTATCAAGGGATCTGAGTTCATTACCTACTAAAGCAGAAAAGGTTTCTATAAAGGAACCTTGGTGGTGCAAAGGGTAAAAGTTTGATTTAGGCTTCAAATTAGTGGCAATAATTACTGGGGGACTAACTGAAGTGGATGGTTCAGAAATCGCAGTCGGTAATGGAACGGTAGGGGTCATTTTGGACATAGAGAAATGCCTAGTAAGGGTAAGTTTACGGATGAAACGATTAAGGTCCATAAAGAGATCAAAAGTATTGGGTGGGGAGACAGGGCAAAAAGAGAGACCTTTGCTAAGAAGACTAATCTCATGTGTATTAAATTCATAAGAGGATAAATTGACAGTACAATTTGGAACAAGGTGTTGGATGACTGTCACTCAGGCATTCTCAATGTCCTTCTCACAAAAAGGACAGCCATCAGTGATACACTTAAATTAGAGGTTAATACAACCAAGGGGAATCTTCTCAAATTCTCCGAACATCCCGATTTTTTACAAATAGAAACATCCATTAACAAACGTCTGAATATTTATGAAAAAGATTTAATTCTCAAAAAAACGAATAAATTCAAAAGAGACCGTCGAGATTATGAAAATCTCTCCAATTCAAACAATGAAACTTCTGACAACTGCATTGAGAATACGGTTAACTCCCGTCGTGAAGGCTTACATCTCCCACTTAGAACGGCTTCTAACCAATATCCCCTTACTAACGGTTTTATTAGGGGTGAACCACGGAGTTTTTCACCCCGCAATAGATTTTTTAAGAACAGCCTGAGGAGCAATAATCCTTCAAAACCCACTGTAGATTCTGCTCACCTTTTTTCACCAACAGTTAGACGCACTATGGTTTCAGCACCAGTCTCCACTGCCGTTCCCACTGTACCTAAGCACACCAATGTCCCTATGGATACTATCTCGGCACCACCCATTAATCACCTTACCAAGGTACCCATCAATGCTTTTAAGGCTTCGGAATTGGAATTCCGTCTATTACAATTCCAATCCACCATTGAAGAGTCCTCCAATCCCATCCCAATATCCCTATCTCCCAATGAGTCCATTTCATCCTCTGACCATGGCATATCCCCCTCCCTCTTACAATTATCCATTCATAATACCTCTGCTAGTCTTTTTGAAATGTCTCTACCTACCTGCACAGAGAATGTCGCCTTTGCATCATTGCCCAATGATGCAATTTTTGTTGCATCTGAAGCTGCAGCTTCAGCGCCTGTATCCTTTTTAGACACTACTACTTCTTTTTTAGGACTTCCTTCCCAACTCACAATGCCACCGGTCACACCGACCATCAACAGCAACGACCACCTCATCACTTACCTCATAAGTCCAAAAATTCAAACAATCACGCATTTTTTTCCCTTAGTTCAAAAAATATCGACAAAAAGAAAATTAGATATAGAGGAAGAAGAGGAGGCCGTAAACGAAATGCTAACAAAGAGAACCTCACCAACCAATCTGAAGAAACATCGAACCAATTATTAAAAATCAAACTTTTCAATTTATCCTCTTATGAATTTAATACACATGAGATTAGTCTTCTTAGCAAAGGTCTCTCTTTTTGCCCTGTCTCCCCACCCAATACTTTTGATCTCTTTATGGACCTTAATCGTTTCATCCGTAAACTTACCCTTACTAGGCATTTCTCTATGTCCAAAATGACCCCTACCGTTCCATTACCGACTGCGATTTCTGAACCATCCACTTCAGTTAGTCCCCCAGTAATTATTGCCACTAATTTGAAGCCTAAATCAAACTTTTACCCTTTGCACCACCAAGGTTCCTTTATAGAAACCTTTTCTGCTTTAGTAGGTAATGAACTCAGATCCCTTGATAAACCCATTAATACTCCTCATAATCTCACTTACCATGAGAGAATTGCCTTGAAATCATTAGCCAAAAATAATACTATTGTGATCCGTTCTGCTGACAAGGGCGGTGGGATTGTTATCATGGACAAGGACAAATATTTGGATGAATCTTATAGAATTTTGGACGATAGCAGTTTCTATGTTAAATTAGCTATAAACCCGTTACCCATTCATATACCTAAATACGCCCTTCTTATAGATACAGCTTTCCATGAAGGGATCATCACCAAAAAGGAAAGAGGCTTTCTCAATATGCCCTTCCCAAGCATACCCTTTTTATACCATCTCCCCAAGGTGCACAAATCCATAACTAACCCCCCAGGTCGTCCGATCATATCGGGGATTGGGTCCCTTACTAGCAACCTTTCACATTTCATTGATACTCACCTTCAACCTTTAGTAGTCAGCCTTCCATCATACCTTAGGGACTCTACCCAAGTAATCAGAGAACTTCACTCACTTAACATCACCAATTCTATGTACCCCATCAATTTCCTCACAGCTGATGTAACTGCCCTTTATAGCAATATTCCCCACTCCAAAGGTCTAAAGGTCATTAGTTCTGCATTATCTACCAAAACCTGTATGCCAGAGAATCAAATTGCATTTTTAAACAAATGTGTTGACTTTATTTTAAATCACAATTCTTTTACTTTTGATAAATTCTATAACCAAATCAAAGGATGCGCCATGGGCTCAAGGTTCGCACCGTCCTATGCTAATTTATATATGGGACAATTTGAAGATCAATATATATACCATGATCACCCCTTCAAAAACAAAATTCTATTTTATAAACGTTATATCGACGACCTCCTCTTCGTTTGGTTGGGCAATGAGACTGAAGCTTCATCCTTCATTGAGCATCTAAATTTGAATAACTTAGGACTGTCTTTCACATACACTTTTTCCACTCTGTCTATCGACTTTTTAGACCTGACCATTTCATTTGATACCAGAATTAATAAATTTATAACAAAGACACATTTCAAATCTGTTGATGTAAACAGCTACCTAAATTTCAACAGTGCCCACTACCCCCCATGGATTAAAAATGTTCCCTTTGGACAGTTTAGAAGAGTGAGAAAAAATTGCACAACCGACTCTGATTTTACAGAGGAATGTAACCTATTGGAAAAAAGATTCAGGGAAAAGCATTTTCCTTTAAGTTTAATCAAAGGGGCACGTCAGAAAGCTTCTCTATTATCACAAGTTTCGTGCATTAAGCAAGATAGAGCAATCGAAAATAAACAGAAATTTAGCAATAATTTTATTACAACTTTTAATAGTGGAAACAAAAAAATCCGAGAGGTCCTTGATAAACATTGGCACATTTTGAGAAATGATCCTTTTTTAAAAACTGAATTACCGGATAGACCTACCATTACCTATCGACGATCAAAATCTCTCAAAAATATTTTAGCACCTAGCAAACTGAAAAATCCCATGGTACCTGTTTCCATTTTGCTTCCTAGAATTTTAGGCTCTTACAAATGTGGCCGACAGCGATGTATGTGTTGCACTAATATCACTCACAAGGCCTCTACTTACACATCCACAATGACTAAAGAATCCTTTAAGATCAATAGCTTTCTGAACTGTGGTAGCTCTTTCGTTATATATTTGTTGGAATGTCCGTGTCATCTCCAATACATTGGCCGTACTACGCAATGTTTGCGGACCAGGATCAACAACCATAGATTCAACATAAATACTGGTTTTTTAAAACATAGTGTCTCTCGACACTTCTCCACTACACATAATAGTCAGTTTAGCAGTTTGCTCATTACACCTATAGAGCAAATTCCGCTCAATATCACTAATCGATTCAGCAAACTTAAACAACGCGAAAACTACTGGATTTTTAAAATGAAAACGCTCCAACCTGATGGCCTCAATGATGTCTCTGAGTCCACTTTGGATTAATAAATGTCCTAATTACTAATACAGTATATTCTTATTCTTTTCATTTATTGATTTATGTTTCAGTTCATTATATGACATTATATTATATTATATCATGGCTATACTGTTTTCTGACCCGTATTGTCGGTGTAATATATTTGTGCAATTTTGTGTTATGTATCATTAATGTTTTATCTTCATCTTTGCTTATTTTAAGTTTTTCTCGCATCATCAGTGGTTTTTTCCGTTATAGGCACATTTATGTTTTCTTTGGAATATATTCAGGACATATGTCCTTGGCCATCATTAGTATTAATAGTACATACTGTTAATTACCACTTACCGTCCTTTACAATTGTACATTTCATCATTTAGCCTCTTGTCTCCTCATCATTTTTCATCTTTATTATTTCGTTCTTTATTTATTACCATTTACCGGCTGCCGACTTGAATATCGGCTTTATAGCGTATCATTATACCATACCTGATTCATTTGTTCACCAATTTCATATATATTATTCATATACATTTTTGTTACTCTTATTCTCTCAGTAATGCTCACATTTATGTTTTTGCATTCTAAATTTATACATATGACATCTCTTTCTTCTAAATTCGTTGAGCCGTTATTTATGTTTTACCGGCTTTTGCCGACTCCGTTCTTTAGAGTGTATAAGGATTAAGTTTCATTTGTCTCTCTGACATTCCTGATTATCGTGCCAATATACTGACTATTTATATATTTTACATATTTTATTATATTCTTATACTGTTTATAATTGTTTTATATCTTGCATTTACACCAGCACCTATTTAACCGTTTATTTCACGGATAGCCCCTCATTTAGTTCTGCATTCCTTGCGATTCATTCTGTACCATTAGTTTCATTGTTCTTATATTGTTTCCTAGTATATGTATTTTATCTTTCCTTTTTTATCATTTTGATTATGTTTATTATGTGTTGTTCATTGTTATCTGTCATGTTTTAACCTTTGAACTCTGACGTCACATGAACGCCCTGCCCTCGTTCACATTGGCGGGTTTTTTCAACTCTAAGATTCTATTTAAACTGTGATGTCTGTGCTCTCTTTCATGACCTGATGAAGATGCCGGTACGGCATTGAAACGCGTAGTCATAATACCAATAAATTTTATTCAATTATCATCAATTTATCATTGATTTAACATCATCATTCCGAAGTTGTCACTTCGGTCTCATCCGTGTGCAGCAGCGCCCTTGCAGACTCTTTTGTCCAGCTCACCCAGAATTCCTTTTGGGAGTGAGCACAATTTCTGGCATTGTAACAGGCACCTGTAAAGGATCTGCCAGGCACATCTTCTATGTCTACGCCCATAGGTAATCAGTCTGCACCTGCTTCGATGTCTGTGAGACTGACTCCATCTTCCACCACTCAGGATGGCAGGCTTAGGAGTGGGAGAGCCTATCACAGCCTGGCCAGACGGAGCTAGCTCCCGCCCTCTGTCTATTTATACCTGCCTTTCCTGTTCCTCCTTGCTTGTGATTCTTCTCTGTTTGTTTCCTGGCCCTGCTGCAGCTTCTTGATTTATTGGTTCCTGCTTCATATTGACCCTGGCTTACTGACTACTCTCCTGCTCTGTGTTTGGTACCTCGTACACTCCTGGTTTGACTCGGCTTGTTCACTTCTCTCCTGCTCTGCGTTTTGTACCTCGTACACTCCTGGTTTGACTCGGCCCGTTCACCACTCTGTTGCTCACAGTGTTGCCGTGGGCAACTGCCCCATTTCCCATAGCTTCTGTGTACCCTTGTCTGTTTGTCCAACGTGCACTTATTGAGCGCAGGGACCGTCGCCTAGTTGTACCCCGTCGCCTAGGGCGGGTCGTTGCAAGTAGGCAGGGACTGACTGGCGGGTAGATTAGGGCTCACTTGTCTGTTTCCCCACCCCCGTCATTACATAATCACAAGCCCATATACCTAGTCTACCCTGGTCCCTGACACTACTATGGACCCCCTTGAGACCCTGGCTCAGCAAATGCAGGGTCTCTCCCTACAAGTCCAGGCCCTGGCTCAGAGGGTCAACCAGCCTGATGCTACCATGGTAGTGCCCCTCACCTCACCTCTTGAACCCCACCTCAAATTGCCTGACCGGTTTTCAGGGGACCGGAAGACTTTTCTCTCCTTTCGGGAGAGTTGTAGGCTCTATTTTCGTTTAAAGCTCCACTCCTCAGGTTCTGATAGCCAGCGGGTGGGTATAATTATGTCCCGGCTCCAGGACGGGCCCCAAGAATGGGCCTTCTCCTTGGCTCCTGACGCCCCTGAACTTTCCTCCGGTGATCTTTTCTTTTCTGCTCTCGGACTCATTTATGATGAGTCTGACAAGACTGCCTTTGCCGAGAGTCAGCTGGTGACCTTACGTCAGGGTAAGAGACCTGTTGAGGAGTATTGTTCTGACTTTAGGAAGTGGTGCGTAGCTTCTCAGTGGAATGACCCTGCCTTAAGATGCCAGTTTAGGTTGGGTCTGTCGAACGCCCTGAAAGACCTGCTAGTTAGCTATCCCTCTTCTGACTCCCTAGACCAGGTTATGGCTTTAGCGGTACGACTGGACCGACGTCTCAGGGAACGACGACTTGAACGTCTTTGTGTTTTCTCCTCTGACTCCCCCATGATGCCTCCCGAGGTTCCGTTGCTTCGTTCTTCCACGGAAAACTCGGAGGTACCTATGCAACTCGGGGCCTCCGTGTCCCCCCAACAATGTAGAGAGTTCCGCAAGAAGAATGGTCTCTGTGGGGATGACAAGCATCAAGTGAACAACTGTCCTAGGCGTAAGAATAACCAGTCGGAGGAACTTCCGCGCCTAAGTGACCATCAGGGAGGTCACTTGGGCGCACAGGTATTTCCCGTAAATATGAAACGTAATAAAATCTTGCTTCCCTTTCAGGTCTCTTTTGGTGGTAGGTCTGCTACCAGCAGTGCCTTCGTGGATTCAGGGTCTTCTGCTAATATCATGTCTGTGGAATTTTACTATGTCTCTAGCTATGCCTTTTATTGATTTGCCTAAACCTGTCCCGGTAGTGGGTATCGACTCCACTCCTCTTGCTAAGGGTTATTTTACACAGCATACCCCTATTTTTGAACTCCTTGTTGGCTCCATGCATTTGGAGCAATGCTCTGTACTGTTAATGCAGGGATTATCGTCCGATTTGGTTTTAGGCCTTCCCTGGTTGCAGTTGCATAATCCAACGTTTGACTGGAATACTGGGGATCTTACCAAATGGGGTAATGAATGCTTGACGTCATGTTTTTCGGTTAATTCTATTTCTCCCCCTGAGGAGGCGAACACGCTACCTGAGTTTGTTCAGGACTTCACTGATGTTTTCTTTAAAGAGGCCTCCGAAGTGTTACCACCTCATAGAGAATACGATTGCGCAATCGATTTGGTACCAGGAGCTAAGCTCCCTAAGGGTAGGATATTTAATCTCTCTTGTCAGAACATGAAGCCATGAGAGAGTATATCCAGGAATGCCTGGCCAAGGGTTACATTCGCCCCTCTACTTCTCCGGTAGGTGCTGGCTTCTTCTTCGTAGGGAAGAAGGATGGTGGTCTTAGGCCATGCATTGACTACCGAAACCTGAATAAGGTCACTGTAAGGAACCAGTATCCCCTTCCTTTAATTCCTGATCTCTTTAATCAGGTTCAGGGGGCCCAATGGTTCTCCAAGTTTGATCTATGGGGGGCTTATAACCTTATCCGCATCAAAGAGGGGGATGAGTGGAAGACTGCGTTTAACACGCCTGAAGGTCATTTCGAATACCTCGTCATGCCCTTTGGGTTGTGTAATGCTCTCGCGGTCTTCCAGAATTTCATAAATGAGATTTTAAGAGACTACCTGGGGGTATTTCTTGTAGTGTACCTTGATGACATACTTGTGTTTTCCAAGGACTGGTCCTCCCACGTTGAGCATGTCAGGAAGGTGCTCCAGGTCCTTCGGGAAAACAAACTGTTTGCGAGGACCGAAAAATGTGTGTTTGGGGTGCAGGAGATAACATTTTTAGGTCAAATCCTCCCTCAAGAATTTCGCATGGACCCCGCCAAGGTCCAGGCTGTGGCGGAATGGGTCCAACCTGCCTCCCTGAAGGCGTTACAGTGCTTCCTGGGGTTCGCTAATTATTACAGGAGATTTATTGCTAACTTCTCGGTCATCGCTAAGCCTCTTACGGATCTCACTCGAAAAGGTGCTGATCTCCTCCACTGGCCTCCTGAGGCTGTCCAGGCTTTGAGGTCCTTAAGAAGTGCTTTATCTCAGCCCCGGTGCTGGTTCAGCCCAACCAAATGGTGCCATTTATCTTGGAGGTTGACGCGTCCGAGGTGGGAGTGGGGGCTGTCTTGTCCCAGGGTACCAGGTCCCTCACCCATCTCCGTCCCTGTGCCTACTTCTCCAGGAAGTTTTCGCCCACTTAGAGTAACTATGATATTGGCAACCGCAAACTCTTAGTCATTAAATGGGCATTTGAAGAGTGGCGCCACTTCCTGGAGGGGGCTAGGCACAAGGTAACGGTCCTTACCGACCACAAGAATCTGGTTTTCCTAGAATCTGCCCGGAGGCTAAACCCGAGACAAGCTCGATGGGCGTTATTTTTTACCAGATTCAATTTTTTTGGTTACCTATAGGGCTGGGTCTAAAAATATTAAGGCTGATGCACTGTCGCGTAGCTTCATGGCCAGTCCTCCTTCGGAGGAAGATCCTGCTTGTATTTTGCCTCCAGGTATAATCATTTCCTCTACTGATTATGATTTAGTCTCTGAAATTACGGCTGATCAAGGTTCAGCTCCCGAGAAATTTCCTGAGAACAAGCTGTTTGTTCTCCTGCAATTCCGGCTAAGGGTACTTAGGGAAAATCATTACTCCGCACTATCTGGTCATGCAGGCATCCTGGGTACCAAGCACCTAATTTCCAGAAACTATTGGTGGCCTGGGTTGCCTAAAGACGTTAAGGCCTACGTCGCCGCTTGTGAAGTTTGTGCTAGGTCCAAGACTTCCAGGTCCCGACCAGCGGGCTTAATACGTTCTTTGCCCATTCCCCAGAGACCTTGGAACCATATCTCCATGGATTTTATCACCGATATGCCTCCATCTCAAGGCAAGTCGGTGGTGTGGGTTGTAGTAGACCGCTTCAGTAAGATGTGCCACTTTGTGCCCCTCAAGAAACTGACAGCCGCAAAGTATGGGAGCTTGGGCCGGAAAATGCGAAAGAACGGACATGTTCCATAATTCCCGGAACATTTCCACGGCACTGACACCCTTCCGTAGTGCTACGGAAAGGTGTCAGTGTTCAATGAAAGTGAATGGCTCAGTTTTTGCGGACCACAATTGCAGTCCCCAAAAACTGAGGTTTTTTGCTGTCGTGTGCATGGGGCCTAAGACGTTAGCTACCTTGTTTATCAAATACATCCTGCATCTCCATGGGGTCCCTGTCAATATTGTTTCTGACAGAGGGGTACAATTTGTTTCATTGTTTTGGAGAGCCTTCTGTAAAAAGTTGGAGATTGATCTGTGCTTCTCCTCTGCCTTCCATCCTGAAACTAATGGCCAAACTGAGAGGACTAATCAGTCTCTAGAACAATATTTAAGGTGTTTTATCTCTGACTGTCAATATGATTGGGTCTCAGTCATTCCCCTCGCCGAATTTTCCCTTAATAACCGGGTCAGTAACTCGTCAGGGGTCTCCCCCTTTTTCTGTAATTTTGGGTTTAATCCACGGTTCTCCTCCGTTTCACCTGGTAGTTCCAACAATCCCGAGGTAGAGGTCGTTCATCGGGAACTGTGCACAGTCTGGGCTCAGGTTCAGAAGAACCTAGAGGCGTCCCAGAGCATACAAAACACTCAGGCAGATAGAAGACGTTCTGCTAACCCCTTGTTTATGGTCGGGGATTTGGTGTGGCTATCGTCAAAAAATGTGCGCCTTAAAGTCCCGTCCAAGAAGTTTGCTCCCCGGTTTATAGGGCCGTACAAGGTCATTGAAGTCCTCAATCCTGTCTCCTTCCGACTGGAGTTGCCCCCATCTTTTCGAGTACACGACGTGTTTCATGCCTCCCTCCTTAAACGCTGCTCCCCGTCCTTGGCTCCCTCGAGGAAACATCCGGTTCCTGTTCTCACCCCTGAGGGGGTAGAATTCGAGGTGGCCAAGATTGTGGACAGCAGGATGGTCCAAGGCTCCCTCCAGTATCTGGTCCATTGGAGAGGATACTGGCCTGAGGAGAGGATTTGGGTACCCGCCCGGGATGTTCATGCTGGGATATTGGTCAGGAGGTTCCACCTTCGTTTCCCCAATAAACCAGGTCCACTTAGAAAGGGTCCGGTGGCCCCTCATAAAAGGGGGGGTATTGTAAAGGATCTGCCAGGCACATCTTCTATGTCTACGCCCATAGGTAATCAGTCTGCACCTGCTTCGATGTCTGTGAGACTGACTCCATCTTCCACCACTCAGGATGGCAGGCTTAGGAGTGGGAGAGCCTATCACAGCCTGGCCAGACGGAGCTAGCTACCGCCCTCTGTCTATTTATACCTGCCTTTCCTGTTCCTCCTTGCTTGTGATTCTTCTCTGTTTGTTTCCTGGCCCTGCTGCAGCTTCTTGATTTATTGGTTCCTGCTTCATATTGACCCTGGCTTACTGACTACTCTCCTGCTCTGCGTTTGGTACCTCGTACACTCCTGGTTTGACTCGGCTTGTTCACTACTCTCCTGCTCTGCGTTTTGTACCTCGTACACTCCTGGTTTGACTCGGCTCGTTCACCACTCTGTTGCTCACGGTGTTGCCGTGGGCAACTGCCCCATTTCCCATAGCTTCTGTGTACCCTTGTCTGTTTGTCCGTCGTGCACTTATTGAGCGTAGGGACCATCGCCCAGTTGTACCCTGTCGCCTAGGGCGGGTCGTTGCAAGTAGGCAGGGACTGAGTGGCGGGTAGATTAGGGCTCACTTGTCTGTTTCCCTACCCCCGTCATTACAGCACCTGTGTTGTGCTGTGGCAGAGATTAAAGCCCACAGTGATGCCTCAGCTCACGACAGAGCACTGGCTTACTATTTCTGGAGATTTTCAGGCCACCACCCAATTTCCTAATTGTATTGGTGCCCTAGACGGGAAGCACATTCGTGTGAAGAAGCCCCCCCCACTCTGGTTCAAGATACTATATTTACAAACAGTATTTTTCCATAGTCTTGTTGGCCTTGGCCGATAGTAATTATTGTTTTACCATTGTACACATTGGGTCCTATGGAAGCTCTGCTGATGCCCGCATATTTCGCTCATCCCAAATGGGCCATCGTCTTATGGGCAATCAACTTTCTGTGCCGGTCCCGAGCATCCTGCCTGGCTCGCGAGGACCACCAGTGCCATATGTCATCGATGCAGATGAGGGTTTTGGCCTTACAAGCCAAGTAATGCGGCCATTTGCAAGAAGAGGCTTGGATGACCGTCGGCACATCTTCAATTACCGGCTAAGCCGAGCTTGTAGATGTGTGGAATGTGCATTTGGCATTATGACAACCAAATGGCGGGTTTTTCTCACCACAATGCAACTGACGGCGCAAAATTTGACCCGTGTCATAGAAGCATCTGTCGTTCTTCATAATTTTTGCCGCATATATGACGCAGGTTTTGATGCTGAATATATTAGAAGAAATGCAACCACATCATCCATTCCGGCACAAATTCCACTAGGAAGAGCACAAACATCTGGTATCCGCGTGCGCGACATATTTGCCCAATATTTTGACAGCCCCGAGGAGCACTGCCATGGCAGGACAATTCTCTGTGAAGGGTGGCTTCATGGAGATTAGTGCCACAATGTATCATTTGTCAGGTTCAAATTTAGTAATTTAAGGTGGGGAGTTTAGTATTAGGGACTCGCAAGACTTGAGGACCCTTGACGTGGGTTGCGAGCTTATATCTTTTGTGGTTTCGCCGTATTGTTTTCCTGCCCAAAAAGTAATTGCATCTGAAGCACATTGGCATATCCAATGTTCACAAATACAAAGACAAATATCCTTCGCCCGGACTTTATCATAGCACTGCAAGTCGGCAGAGTATACTTTTTGGAGTTGAGCAAAACCGCTAAAGATACACTAATACCTCAATTATAGCATGCAACTATGTTGGGCCCTGGCCTGAATGTTCCAACGTTACCTAAAGGACCTGTTTTGGAACCTTTGTTACACCACATAGATGTAGGCAAACACACGCATTAGAGTTATGTCACGGTAAGTGTATGTTCACACGGCTTAGCAAAATACGTCTGAAAATACTGAGCTGTTTTCAGGCGAAAACAGCTCCTGATTTTCAGAAGTGTTTGTAATTACTTGCGTTTTTCGCTGCGTATTTTACAGACGTTATTGGAGCTGTTTTTTTAATGGAGTCAAATCGCCTCCAAAAACGTCCCAAGAAGTGACATGCACTTCATTTTCGCGGGCGTCTTTTTATGCGCCATCTTTTGACAGCGACGCGAAAAATTACACCTCGTGGGAACAGAACATCGTAAAACCCATTGAAAGCAATGGGCAGATGTTTGTTGGCGTAATGGAGCCGTTTTTTCAGGCGTAATTCGAGGCGTAAAATGCCCGAATTACGTCTAAAACAGTGCGTGTGAACATACCCTAAGGGCACGTTCAGACGTGGCAGAGTTTTTCGGCTGCAAATGTTGGTGCAGATTTGGGGCAAATACGCAACGAATCTGCACCAACATTTGCATATTTAACAGGTAATTCAGGCGTTGCAGACATCACAGCGGACTTGGTACAGATTTCAGTTTTTGCATTGCATAGGCTGAAATACGCAGTGAAATTCTGCTTCTTCTCCGCAACAGACAGTGCATGCTGCGGACTGAAAATTCCGCACTGCAGCCTATGGTCCGCAGTGGAGTTTTCCCGCAACGTCTGAACTAAGTTTCCTAAAAATGTAGAGAAACAAATGTAAAAAACAGCCGCAGGAGAATTCCACTATGGACTGTCCGCAGCGGAATTCCACAGCAATTCCGACACGTCTGAATGTGCCCTAAGGGTACGGCCAGACTTGGCGGAATTGCTGTGGAATTCCGCTGCAGACAGTCCGCAGTGGAATTCTCCAGCGGCCGTTTTTTACTGTTTCAATACATTTTCTGGCAAGTTAGTTCTGACGATACGGAAAACTGCACTGCGAACCATACCATTACCTGTCAAATATACAAATGCTGGTGCAGATTCGTTGCGTAAATGCCCCAAATCTGCACCAACATTTGCAGCGGAAAACCTCCGCCACGTCTGGCCGTGCCCTAAGGCTGGGTTCACACAACCTATTTTCAGACGTATTGGAGGCGTTTTACGCCTCGAATTACGTCTGAAAAATGTCTCCAATACGTCGGCAAACATCTGCCCATTACTTTCAATGGGTCTTACGATGTACTGTGCCGACGACCTGTCATTTTACGCGTCGCTGTCAAAAGACGGCGCGTAAAATAGCAGCCTCGTCAAAGAAGTGCAAGGCACTTCTTGGGACGTAATTGGAGCCGTTTTTCATTGACTCCAATGAAGAACAGCTCCAAATTACGTCCGTAAAAGACGCCCCGCAAACCGCGAGTACATGCAATTACGTCTGAAATTCAAGAGCTGTTTTCTCCTGAAAACAGCTCGTAATTTCAGACGTAATTGCAGTTATTGTGTGCACATACCCTTAGGTTCACACGACCTATTTTCAGATGTAATGGAGGCGTTTTACGCCTCAAATTACACTACCATTCAAAAGTTTGGGGTCACCCAGACAATTTTGTGTTTTCCATGAAAACTCACACTTATATTTATCAAATGAGTTTCAAAATAACTAGAAAATATAGTCAAGACATTGACAAGGTTAGAAATAATGATTTTTATTTGAAATAATAATTTTTTCCTTCAAACTTTGCTTTCGTCAAAGAATGCTCCATTTGCAGCAATTACAGCATTGCAGACCTTTGGCATTCTAGCTGTTAATTTGCTGAGGTAATCGGGAGAAATTTCACCCCATGCTTCCAGAAGCCCCTCCCACAAGTTGGATTGGCTTGATGGGCACTTCTTGAGTACCATACGGTCAAGCTGCTCCCACAACAGCTCTATGGGGTTGAGATCTGGGGACTGCGCTGGCCACTCCATTACAGATAGAATACCAGCTGCCTGCTTCTTCCCTAAATAGTTCTTGCATAATTTGGAGGTGTGCTTTGGGTCATTGTCCTGTTGTAGGATGACATTGGCTCCAATCAAGCGCTGTCCACAGGGTATGACATGGCATTGCAAAATGGAGTGATAGCTTTCCTTATTCAAAATCCCTTTTACCTTGTACAAATCTCCCACTTTACCAGCACCAAAGCAACCCCAGACCATCACATTACCTCCACCATGCTTGACAGATGGCGTCAGGCACTCTTCCAGCATCTTTTCAGTTGTTCTGCGTCTCACAAATGTTCTTCTGTGTGATCTAAACACCTCAAACTTCGATTCGTCTGTCCATAACACTTTTTTCCAATCTTCCTCTGTCCAATGTCTGTGTGCTTTTGCCCATATTAATCTTTTCCTTTTATTAGCCAGTCTCAGATATGGCTTTTTCTTTGCCACTCTGCCCTGAAGGCCAGCATCCTGGAGTTGCCTCTTCACTGTAGACGTTGACACTAGCGTTTTGCAGGTACTATTTAATGAAGCTGCCAGTTGAGGACCTGTGAGGCGTCTATTTCTCAAACTAGAGAATCAAATGTACTTGTCTTGTTGCTCAGTTGTGCAGCGGGGCCTCCCACTTCTCTTTCTACTCTGGTTAGAGCCTGTTTGTGCTGTCCTCTGAAGGGAGTAGTACACACCGTTGTAGGAAATCTTCAGTTTCTTGGCAATTTCTCGCATGGAATAGCCTTCATTTCTAAGAACAAGAATAGACTGTCGAGTTTCACATGAAAGCTCCCTTTTTCTAGCCATTTTGAGAGTTTAATCGAACCCACAAATGTAATGCTCCAGATTCTCAACTAGCTCAAAGGAAGGTCAGTTTTATAGCTCCTCTAAACAGCAAAACTGTTTACAGTGGTGCTAACATAATTGCACGAGGGTTTTCAAGTGTTTTCTAATCATCCATTAGCCTTCTAACACAGTTAGCAAACACAATGTACCATTAGAACACTGGAGTGATGGTTGCTGGAAATGTGCCTCTATACACCTATGTAGATATTGCATTAAAAACCAGACGTTTGCAGCTAGAATAGTCATTTAGCACATTAACAATGTATAGAGTGCATTTATGATTAATTTAATGTTATCTTCATTGAAAAAAACTGTGCTTTTCTTTCAAAAATAAGGAAATTTCTAAGTGACCCTAAACTTTTGAACGGTAGTGTACGTCTGAAAAAACGACTCCAATACGTCGGCATGTACTGTGCCGACGACCTGTCATTTTACGCGTCGCTGTCAAAAGACGATGCGTAAAATTACAGCCTCGTCAAAAGAAGTGCAGGACACTTCTTGGGATGTTTTTGGAGCCGTTTTCTCATAGACTCTATTGAAAACAGCTCCAAAAACGGCCAAAAAAATGCCCTAAGGGTATGTTCACACGCTGAGCCAAAAACGTCTGAAAATACGGAACAGTTTTCAAGGGAAAACAGCACCTGATTTTCAGAAGTTTTTGGAGCAACTCGCGTTTTTCGCGCCGTTTTTCGCGTTGTTTTCGCTGCGTTTTTGCACCGTTTTTTCGGCCGTTTTTAGAGCTGTTTTCAATAGAGTCTATAAGAAAACGGCTCCAAAAAGTCCCAAGAAGTGTCCTGCACTTCTTTTGACGAGGCTGTAATTTTACGCGTCGTCTTTTGACAGCGATGTGTAAAATGACAGGTCGTCGGCACAGTATATTGGCAAACCCATTGAAAGCAATGGGCAGATGTGTGCCGACGTATTGGAGCCGTCTTTACAGGCGTAATTCGAGGCGTAAAATGCCTCCATAAGGGTATGTGCACACGTAAACTGCATTTACGTCTGAAATTACAGAGCTGTTTTCAGGAGAAAACAGCTCCGTAATTTCAGACGTAATTGCTCGTTCTCGCATTTTGCGAGGCGTCATTGACGGCCATAATTTAGAGCTGTTCTTCATTGAATTCAGTCATTTTACGCATCGTCGTTTGACAGCTATCAAACGACGACGCGTAAATTACAGGTCGTCGGCACAGTATGTCGGCAAACCCATTCAAATGAATGGGCTAATGTTTACCGACGTATTGGAGCCATATTTTCAGACGTAAATCGAGGCGTAAAACGCCTCGTTTACGTCTGAAAATAGGTCGTGTGAACCTAGCCTTAGGGTATGTGCACACGTAAACTGCATTTACGTCTGAAATTACGGAGCTGTTTTCAGGAGAAAACAGCTCCGTAATTTCCGACGTAATTGCTCGTATTCGCATTTTGCGAGGCGTCTTTGACGGCCGTAATTGTGAGCTGTTCTTCATTGGAATCAATGAAAAACAGCTCAAATTACGTCCAAAGAAGTGTCCTGCACTTTTTTGACGAGGCTGTTATTTTACGCGTCGTCGTTTGACAGCTGTCAAACGACGATGCGTAAATTACAGGTCGTCGGCACAGTACGTCGGCAAACCTATTCAAATGAATGGGCAGATATTTGCCAACGTATTGGAGCCGTATTTTCAGGCGTAAATCGAGGCATAATACGGCTTGTTTACGCCTGAAAATAGGTCGAGTGAACCCAGCCTAATGGTATGTTCACACGGCAGCCTCCGGTACGGCTGAAATTACGGAGCTATTTTCAGGAGACAACAGCTCTGGAATTTCAGACGTAATGGCATGTGCAGGCGTTTTTCGCTGCGTCCATTACGGACGTAATTGGAGCTGTTTTTCCATGGAGTCAATGGATAACGGATCCAATTACGTCTCAAGAAGTGACAGGCACTTCTTTGACGCGGGCGTCGTTTGTACGCGCTGTCTTTTGACTGCGGCGCGTAAAAAAAATGACCGTCGGCACAGAACATCATAAAACCCATTCAAATGAATGGGCAGATGTTTGCCGTCGCTTTGGAGCCGTATTTTCGGACGTAATTCGAGGCTAAAACGCCCAAATTACGTCCGTAAATAGGGTGTGTGTACCCAGCCTAATAGTGCAGTCACAGAAGCTGTGCCCACACCATCACCACTGGGTGTCAGCTGTATGTTACAGCTGACACACTGCTGTAACGGCCAGGACCGGAGCTAGTCTCAGATCCAGCCTATTAACCCCTCAGATGCTGCGCTAAATAGAGATTGCAGCATCTGAGGAGTTTTTAGCCCCCGGCACCCCAGCGTCGCGACCATAACGACCCAAACTAGAAAACTGTTTTGTCATTTATCCCACACTGTGAACGCCGTAAAAAAAATAATGAAAAACAACGCCATAATCGCTGTTTTTAGGTCCGATCGCCTCCCAAAAAAATTGAATAAAAAGTCACATTTACCCCAAAATAGTACTAGACAGTCCGTCCCACAAAAAAAATAATCCCTGACAGTCTTGTCCACGCAAGAATAAAGAAGTTATGGCGACAGAAAACAAATGATTTGTTTTAAAAAGTGATTTTATTGTGCAAAAGCTTAGAAACTGTGGTACATAACCTTTTTAACCCCGTCCCGACATTTGACGTATCCATACTACAAAGTCGGGTAGGGGAAGTATCAGGGGCGTAACTAGGAAAGACTGGGCCCCATAGCAAACTTTTGACTGGGGCCCCCCTCTGCTGGGTATCACACAACCCCCCCCCTTGTAGATAGTGCCTCCCTATAGATTCCACCACACAGCGTCCCCCTATAGATAGCACCATACACAGCCCCCTGTAGATGACGCCATAGAGCCCCCCTGTAGATAACGCTATACAGTCCACTCTGTAGATAACGCCATACAGCCCCCCCTGTAGATAACACCATACAGCCCCCTCTGTAGATAACACCAAACAGAACCCCTCTGTAGATAACGCCATATAGCCCCCCCCCCAAAAAAAAACGGCCTATCCGCAGGATAGGGGATACATGTGTGATCGCTGGCAGTGATAAGGAGAACGGGGGACCGAAAGTCCTCCGAAGTTCTCCATGACTAACCTCGGACTTCCGGCGTCTGCGCAGTTCAATAAAAATGAAAGGAGCGCTGGTCACGCATGCGCATAAGCGCGACCAGCTCTCCATTCATTATAGGTTTGTACGGCGTAAAACTACAGCTCCCAGCATGGCCGGAACAATGGTAAGGATATGCTGGGAGATGCGGTTTCACAAAAAAAATCCTATCACCATCATCTTGCTGCAGATCATACAGTGACTACAATACTGATTAGAGGCAGAATAAACATTTACATTAAGTGACTCACCGGTGACGTCTCAGATTCTAGTTCTTTTCTTCTCCCTCCGGTTCAGACATCTATGATGGATTTCTCCCGGCCATGACCCATTTCTGCAGTTTTCCGTTTAGATGTCTTCAGCTTCTCATTTCTGCACCTATAAACAAAGTCAAAATTCTCAACACATCTAAATATAACTGTCACACACACACACACACACACACACACACACACACACACACACACACACACACACACACACACACACACACCGTGCCCCCTGTAGATAGTGACCTACATAGAAGCCCCTGTAGATAGTGCCCACATATGGACTCCAGAGCTGCAAGGCAATAGTGCTAACCACTGAGCCAACGTGCTGCCCTACATATAGCTTCCCCTATAGTTAGTGCTCCACGTATAGCCCAAATCTGTAGATAGTGTCTCACATATAGCTCCCCCTGTATATAGTGTCCCACATATAGAGCCCCTGTATATAGTGGCCCACACCCCCACATATAGAACCCCCTGTATATAATGGCCCACATATAGAGCCCCCTGTATATAATGGCCCACACCCCCACATATAGACCCCCCTGTAGCTACTGCTCCACATGTAGACCCCCCTGTAGCTACTGCCCCACATATAGACCCCCTATATATAATAGCCCACATAAAGACGACCCCCCCCACTATAGATAATGCCATTCACATTTTTATGAGGGGGAAAAAAAATAAATTTGACATACTCACATGATCCCGTTCCCACACTGTTCACTGGCGATGCAGACATGCTCTCTTCTGAGCATGTCTGCAGGAGCTGAACGAGCATCCTCCAATGACGCTGATTGGCGGGGCAGAATGACTTGCCCCGCCAATCAGCACCTTCCAAGCATGGAAGCGGCGCGATGATGTCATCGCGCCGCTAGCCAATCAGTGTCATTGTAAGGCACTGGATGGTCAGGCACGGAACATGCCCGGTCATTCAGTGCTAATACATGTATTTGGCTGCCGCTAGCACTGGGGCCCCCTCCGGTGCTAGCGACACCTACAGGCATGAGAGGGCCTGTGTAAGGCTCGGCGTCGCGGGCCCCACAGTAGCGGCGCTAGCGCTGTAGCAGCCATAACGGCTGCTAGCGGCGCCACCGGGCATTTGGGTGGGCGTGTCGGCTGGCGGCACGGGCCCCCTCAAGCCCCGGGCCCCGTAGCAGCCGCTACTGCTGCTACCGCGGTAGTTACGCCACTGGGAAGTATGGAACGGGTTCACGGAATAAACCCGCTCCATACGATGCCGGTGTCGGCTGTTTGTTACAGCTGACACTTCAGAGTAACCAGCGGCATCGCGCTCGAGTGCGATCCCGCTCGTTTAACTCGTTAAATACCGCGGTCAATAGCAACCGCAGCATTTAAATCGTTAGTGTAAAGGATCTGCCAGGCACAACTTCTGTGTATACGCCCATAGGTAATCAGTCTGCACCTGATTCTATGCCTCTGAGACTGACTCCATCTTCCACCACTCAGGATGGCAGGCTTAGGAGTGGGAGAGCTTATCGCAGCCTGGCCAGACGGAGCTAGCTCCCGACCTCTGTCTATTTATACCTGCCTTTCCTGTTCCTCCTTTGCTTGTGATTCTTCTCGTGTGGTTTCCTGGCCCAGCTACAGCTTCTGACTATTTGATCCTGCTCCATACTGACCCTGGCTTGCTGACTACTCTCCTGCTCTGCGTTTGGTACCTCGTTCCCTCCTGGTTTGACTCGGCTCGTTCACCACTCTTGTTGCTCATGGTGTTGCCGTGGGCAACTGCCCTTTTTCCCTTAGCTTTGTGTACCCTTGTCTGTTTGTCTCGTGCACTTACTGAGCGTAGGGACCGCCGCCCAGTTGTACCCCGTCGCCTAGGGCGGGTCATTGCAAGTAGGCAGGGACAGAGTGGCGGGTAGATTAGGGCTCACTTGTCCGTTTCCCTACCCCCTCCAATTACATAATCACAAGCCCATATACCTAGTCTACCCTGGTCCCTGACACTACTATGGACCCCCTTGAGACCCGGGCCCAGCAAATGCAGGATCTCTCCCTACAGGTCCAGGCCCTGGCTCAGAGGGTCAACCAGCCAGATGCTACCATGGTAGTACCCCTCACCTCACCTCTTGAACCCCACCTCAAGCTGCCTGACCGGTTCTCAGGGGACCGGAGGATTTTCTCTCCTTTCGGGAGAGTTGTAAGCTCTACTTTCGCTTAAAGCCCCACTCCTCAGGTTCTGAGAGCCAGCGGGTGGGTATAATTATGTCCCGGCTCCAGGAAGGGCCCCAAGAATGGGCCTTCTCCCTGGCTCCTGACGCCCCTGAACTTTCCTCTATTGACCGTTTCTTTTCTGCTCTCGGACTCATTTATGACGAGACTGACAGGACTGCCTTTGCCGAGAGTCAGCTGGTGACCTTACGTCAGGGTAAGAGACCTGTGGAGGAGTATTGCTCTGACTTTAGGAAGTGGTGCGTAGCTTCTCGGTGGAATGACCCTGCCTTAAGGTGCCAGTTTAGGTTGGGTCTGTCGAACGCCCTTAAAGACCTGCTAGTTAGCTATCCCTGTTCTGACTCCTTAGACCAGGTTATGGCTTTAGCGGTACGACTTGACCGACGTCTCAGGGAACGACAACTTAAACGGTTTTGTGTTTTCCCCTGTGACTCCCCATGATGCCTCCCGAGGTCCCGTTGCTTCGCTCTTCCACTGAAGACTCGGAGGTACCCATGCAACTCGGGGCCTCCGTGTCCCCCCGATAACGTAGAGAGTTCCGCAGGAAGAATGGTCTCTGCTTCTATTGTGGGGATGACAAACATCAAGTGAATACCTGTCATAGGCGTAAGAATAAGCAGCCGGAAAACTTCCGCGCCGAAGTGATCATCGGGGAGGTCACTTGGGCGCACAGGTATTTCCCGTAAATATGAAACTTAATAAAATCTTGCTTCCCTTTCAGGTCTCTTTTGGTGGTAGGTCTGCTACCGGCAGTGCCTTCGTGGATTCAGGGTCTTCTGCTAATATCATGTCTGTGGAATTTGCTATGTCTCTAGCCATGCCTTTGATTGATTTGCCTAAACCTGTCCCGGTAGTGGGTATCGACTCCACTCCTCTTGCTAATGGTTATTTTACACAGCATACCCCTGTTTTTGAACTCCTTGTTGGCTCCATGCATTTGGAGCAGTGCTCTGTACTGTTGATGCAGGGATTATCGTCCGATTTGGTTTTAGGCCTTCCCTGGTTGCAGTTGCATAATCCCATGTTTGACTGGAATACTGGGGAGCTTACCAAATGGGGTAATGAATGCTTGACGTCATGTTTTTCCGTTAATTCTATTTCTCCCCCTGAGGAGGTGAACACGCTACCTGAGTTTGTTCAGGACTTCGCTGATGTTTTCTCTAAGGAGGCCTCTGAAGTGTTACCTCCTCATAGAGAATACGATTGCGCTATCGAATTGGTACCAGGAGCTAAGCTCCCTAAGGGTAGGATATTTAATCTTTCTTGTCCCGAACGTGAAGCCATGAGAGAGTATATCCAGGAATGCCTGGCCAAGAGTTACATTCGCCCCTCTACTTCTCCGGTAGGTGCTGGCTTCTTCTTCGTAGGGAAGAAGGATGGTGGTCTTAGGCCATGCATTGACTACCGTAACTTGAATAAGGTCACTGTAAGGAACCAGTATCCCCTTCCTTTGATTCCTGATCTCCTTAATCAGGTTCAGGGGGCCCAATGGTTCTCTAAGTTTGATCTACGGGGGGCGTATAACCTTATCCGCATCAAAGAGGGGGATGAGTGGAAGACTGCATTTAACACGCACGAAGGTCACTTCGAATACCTCGTCATGCCCTTTGGGTTGTGTAATGCTCCTGCGGTCTTCCAGAATTTCATAAATGTGATTTTAAGAGATTACCTGGGGGTATTTCTTGTAGTGTACCTTGATTACATACTGGTGTTTTCCAAGGACTGGTCCTCCCACATTGAGCATGTCAGGAAGGTGCTCCAGGTCCATCGGGAAAACAAACTGTTTGCTAAAACCGAAAAATGTGTGTTTGGGGTACAGGAGATACCATTTTTGGGTCAAATCCTCACTCCTCATGAATTCCGCATGGACCCCGCCAAGGTCCAGGCTGTGGCGGAATGGGTCCAACCTGCCTCCCTGAAGGCGTTACAGTGTTTCTTGGGGTTCGCTAATTATTACAGGAGATTTATTGCTAACTTCTCGGTCATCGCTAAGCCTCTTACGGACCTCACTCGCAAAGGTGCTGATCTCCTCCACTGGCCTCCTGAGGTTGTCCAGGCTTTTGAGGTCCTTAAGAAGTGTTTTATCTCGGCCCCGGTGCTGGTTCAGCCCAACCAAATGGAGCCATTTATCGTGGAAGTTGACGCATCCAAGGTGGGAGTGGGGGCTGTCTTGTCCCAGGGTACCAGGTCCCTCACCCATCTCCGCCCCTGTGCCTACTTCTCCAGGAAGTTTTCGCCCACTGAGAGTAACTATGATATTGGCAACCGCAAACTCTTAGCCATTAAATGGGCATTTGAAGAGTGGCGCCACTTCCTGCAGGGGGCTAGGCACCAAGTAACGGTCCTTACCGACCACAAGAATCTGGTTTTCCTAGAATCTGCCCGGAGGCTAAACCAGAGACAAGCTCGATGGGCGCTACTTTTTACCAGATTACCTATAGGGCTGGGTCTAAAAATATTAAGGCCGATGCACTGTCGCGTAGCTTCATGGCCAGCCCTCCTTCGGAGGAAGATCCTGCTTGTATTTTGCCTCCTGGTATAATCATTTCCTCTATTGATTCTGATTTAGTCTCTGAGATTGCGTCTGATCAAGGTTCAGCTCCCGGGAACCTTCCTGAGGACAAGCTGTTTGTTCCCCTGCAATTCCGGCTAAGGGTACTTAGGGAAAGTCATGACTCCGCACTATCTGGTCATCCAGGCATCCTGGGTACCAAACACCTCATTGCCAGAAACTATTGGTGGCCTGGGTTGCCTAAAGACGTTAAGGCCTACGTCGCCGCTTGTGAGGTTTGTGCTATGTCCAAGACTCCCAGGTCCCGACCAGCGGGCTTACTACGTTCTTTGCCCATTCCTTAGAGACCTTGGACCCATATCTCCATGGATTTTATCACCGATTTGCCTCTATCTCAAGGCAAGTCGGTGGTGTGGGTTGTAGTAGACCGCTTCAGTAAGATGTGCCAAGAAACTACCCAATGCCAAGACGTTAGCTACCTTGTTCGTCAAACACATCCTGCATCTCCATGGGGTCCCTGTCAATATTGTTTCGGACAGAGGGGTACAATTTGTTTCATTGTTTTGGAGAGCCTTCTGTAAAAAGTTGGAGATTGATCTGTCCTTCTCCTCTGCCTTCCATCCTGAAACTAATGGCCAAACGGAGAGGACTAATCAGTCTCTAGAACAATATTTAAGGTGTTTTATCTCTGACTGTCAATATGATTGGGTCTCATTCATCCCACTCGCCGAATTTTCCCTTAATAACCGGGTCAGTAATTCGTCAGGGGTCTCCCCCTTTTTCTGTAATTTTGGGTTTAATCCACGGTTCTCCTCCGCTTCACCTGGTAGTTCCAACAATCCCGAGGTAGAGGTCGTTCATCGGGAACTGTGCACAGTCTGGGCACAGGTTCAGAAGAACCTAGAGGCGTCCCAGAGCGTACAAAAAAACTCAGGCTGATAGAAGACGTTCTGCTAACCCCTTGTTTATGGTCGGGGATCTGGTGTGGTTATCGTCTAGGAACTTGCGCCTTAAGGTCCCGTCCAAGAAGTTTGCTCACCGGTTTATTGGGCCGTATAAGGTCATTGAAGTCCCAATCCTGTCTCGTTCCGACTGGAGTTGCCCCCACCTTTTCGAATACACGACGTGTTTCATGCCTCCCTCCTTAAACGCTGCTCCCCGTCCTTGGCTCCCTCGAGGAAACTTCCTGTTCCCATTCTCACCCCTGAGGGGGTGGAATTCGAGGTGGCCAAGATTGTGGACAGCAAGATGGTCCAAGGCTCCCTCCAGTACCTGGTCCATTGGAGAGGATACGGGCCTGAGGAGAGGACTTGGGTACCCGCCCGGGATGTTCACGCTGGGGTATTGGTCAGGAGGTTCCACCTTCGTTTCCCCAATAAACCAGGTCCACTTAGAAAGGGTCCGGTGGCCCCTCATAAAAGGGGGGTACTGTAAAGGATCTGCCAGGCACAACTTCTGTGTATACGCCCATAGGTAATCAGTCTGCACCTGAGTCTATGTCTCTGAGACTGACTCCATCTTCCACCACTCAGGATGGCAGGCTTAGGAGTGGGAGAGCCTATCGCAGCCTGGCCAGACGGAGCTAGCTCCCGCCCTCTGTCTATTTATACCTGCCTTTCCTGTTCCTCCTTTGCTTGTGATTCTTCTCGTGTGGTTTCCTGTCCCAGCTACAGCTTCTGACTAATTGATCCTGCTCCATACTGACCCTGGCTTGCTGACTACTCTCCTGCTCTGCGTTTGGTACCTCGTTCCCTCCTGGTTTGACTCGGCTCGTTCACCACTCTTGTTGATCATGGTGTTGCCGTGGGCAACTGCCCCTTTTCCCTTAGCTTTGTGTACCCTTGTCTGTTTGTCTCGTGCACTTACTGAGCGTAGGGACCAGCGCCCAGTTGTACCCCGTCGCCTAGGGTGGGTCGCTGCAAGTAGGCAGGGACAGAGTGGCGGGTAGATTATGGCTCACTTGTCCGTTTCCCTACCCCCTCCCATTATAGTTAGAAAGAGGGTGGTGACCCACTCTAACAGCTCATAGTGCCCCCCGCAACTCAATCGCAGGGGGGGGGGGTGATGGGTGCTATGGCTGCCTGCCAGGTCTGTCATCTTTGTGCACCTTTGTGGCTTAAAGAGGCTCTGTCACCAGATTTTCAACCCCTATCTCCTATTGCAGCAGATCGGCGCTGCAATGTACAGTGGAGGAAATAAGTATTTGATCCCTTGCTGATTTTGTAAGTTTGCCCACTGTCAAAGTCATGAACAGTCTAGAATTTTTAGGCTAGCTTAATTTTACCAGTGAGAGATAGATTATATAAAAAAAAAAAAAAGAAAATCACATAGTCAAAATTATATATATTTATTTGCATTGTGCACAGAGAAATAAGTATTTGATCCCCTACCAACTATTAAGAGTTCAGCCTCCTCCAGACCAGTTACACGCTCCAAATCAACTTGGTGCCTGCATTAAAGATAGCTGTCTTAAATGGTCACCTGTATAAAAGACTCCTGTCCACAGACTCAATTAATCAGTCTGACTCTAACCTCTACAACATGGGCAAGACCAAAGAGCTTTCTAAGGATGTCAGGGACAAGATCATAGACCTGCACAAGGCTGGAATAGGCTACAAAACCATAAGTAAGACGCTGGGTGAGAAGGAGACAACTGTTGGTGCAATAGTAAGAAAATGGAAGACATACAAAATGACTGTCAATCGACATCGATCTGGGGCTACATGCAAAATCTCACCTCGTGGGGTATCCTTGATCCTGAGGAAGGTGAGAGCTCAGCCGAAAACTACACGGGGGGAACTTGTTAATGATCTCAAGGCAGCTGGGACCACAGTCACCAAGAAAACCATTGGTAACACATTACGCCGTAATGGATTAACATCTTGCAGTGACCGCAAGGTCCCTATGCTCAAGAAGGCACATGTACAGGCCCGTCTGAAGTTTGCAAATGAACATCTGGATGATTCTGGGAGTGATTGGGAGAAGGTGCTGTGGTCAGATGAGACTAAAATTGAGCTCTTTGGCATTAACTCAACTCGCCGATTTTGGAGGAAGACAAATGCTGCCTATGACCCAAAGAACACCGTCCCCACTGTCAAGCATGGAGGAGGAAACATTATGTTTTGGGGGTGTTTCTCTGCTAAGGGCACAGCACTACTTCACCGCATCAATGGGAGAATGGATGGAGCCATGTACCGTCAAATCCTGAGTGACAACCTCCTTCCCTCCACCAGGACATTATAAATGGCTCGTGGCTGGGTCTACCAGCACGACAATGACCCGAAACATACAGCCAAGGCAACAAAGGAGTGGCTCAAAAAGAAGCATATTAAGGTCATGGAGTGGCCTAGCCAGTCTTCAGACCTTAATCCCATCGAAAACTTATGGAGGGAGTTGAAGATCCGAGTTGCCAAGCGACAGCCTCGAAATCTTAATGATTTACAGATGATCTGCAAAGGGGAGTGGGCCAAAATTACATCTAACATGTGTGCAAACCTCATCATCAACTACTAAAAACGTCTGACTGCTGTGCTTGCCAACAAGGGTTTTGCCACCAAGTATTAAGTCTTGTTTGCCAAAGGGATCAAATACTTATTTCCCTGTGCACAATGCAAATAAATATATATAATTTTGACAATGTGATTTTCTGTTTTTTTTTTAATATAATCTATCTCTCACTGGTAAAATTAACCTAGCCTTTAATTTCTAGACTGTTCATGTCTTTGACAGTGGGCAAACTTACAAAATCAGCAAGGGATCAAATACTTATTTCCTTCACTGTAGATAAGAGTAACTTTTTTTTTTTTTTTTTTAAACGAGCATTTTTGGCCAAGTTATGACCATTTTTATATTTATGCAAATGAGGCTTTCTAAAGTACAACTGGGCGTGTTTAAAGTAAAAGTACAACTGGGCGTGTATTATGTGCGTACATCTGGGCGTTTTTACTTCTTTTACTAGCTGGGCGTTGTGAATGGGAGTGTATGATGCTGACGAATCAGCATCATCCACTTCTCTTCGCTAACACCCAGTTTCTGGCAGTGCACAGACACAGCGTGTTCTCGAGAGATCACGCTGTGACGTCACACACTTCCTGCCCCAGGTCCTGCATCGTGTCGGACGAGCGAGGACACATCGGCACCAGAGGCTACAGTTGATTCTGCAGCAGCATCGGCGTTTGCAGGTAAGTCGATGTAGCTACTTACCTGCAAAGGGGGAACTAATAAAAAAAGTAAAAATTAGTTAAATAAAGTTTTTGTTTTTTTTTATGTAAAAGAAAAAAATGTAAAATTAAAAGTTCAAAAAACCCCCCTTTTCCCATTTTCCCCCTAGAGCATAGTAAAAAAAAATAAAAAATAAACATAATTGATATTGCCACGTCCGTAAAAGTCTGAACTATTACAATATATCATTATTTAACCCGCAAAAAACTTTAACCCACTTAATCGACGGAAAAATACTTGTAAATGTAGTAAAATATAGAAAAATATATATATATATATATTTAGTATCGCCGTAATCTTATTGACCCACAATATGTTGTTTTAATTGCACAGTGATTTCCGTAAAAACGACGCACAAAAAAACATGGATGAATCGCTGTTTTTTTCATTTTCTACCCCACAAATATTTTTTTTCCCGTTTCCCAGTACATTATATGGCAAAATAAATGGTGTTGCGAAAAACTACTACTCGTCCCGCAAAATCAAGCCCTCATAGGACTATATCGACGGAAAAATAAAGAAGTTATGGCTTTTGGAAGGTGGGGACGAAAAAACGAAAATGAAAATCTGAAAAAGGGCAGGGATTAAACAGCTCCTTCCTGATTTACCCGACCGCTATTTTGATGTTAACAGAGTGCATACTGCTCCCCGCTCGGATGGCCTGCCCAGAGACGGTGAAACCTCATTATTACTCTGTGAAGGAAAAGGTCATGAAAGCTTCCAGATCCGCGCAACAGCTGTGACATACATATCTTCGCTGATTTGTCTCCTCGCACGATGCAGCGGCGTCGGTCCTTAAAACTCTCCTCCAAATTCTGTTTCGCCGGGAGATTAAATACAGATGGTCCTTCCCCTTTCGTCTCATATTTTCCCATCACAGTCGGCCATAGTTTTGCTTCTATCCAAGAAGGAGAGGCCATTCTGGAGCGTCTGGGTCTACTTTCAAAAGATGGTACACCTCCGCCGAGGAAATCATCACCGCCAGCGTCCTCATCTTCTACAGCATGTATTCGACCATTCTGGAGCTCCAGATCTTCGTCCCGGCCTTCGACTTCTGCTACCTGATCTTATATATCTTTGATGCCATCTTGATACACCTCTCATAGGATCCTATGATTGGAACTTTCTTCACGTAACTGTTCCCTTTGCTGCTTACTATTGACGTTTAATTTTACATTGCCAATGTCTTTAAACTCTTAACGCCGAAGGACGGATATATCCGTCCTCCGCAGCTACTAGTTCGCGCAGGAGGACGGATATATCCGTCCTCTGATCGCGTGGGCACTGCCAGTGTACACACGCGATCAGCGGCAGGAGCACGGCTGTTATAGACAGCCTGGCTCCTACCGCAACTGCCGGAATCAAAGCGCGCTCCGATTCCGGCAGTTTAACCCATTAAATGCCACTGTCAATAGCGACAGCGACATCTAATGTGTTTGACAGAGGGAGGGAGCTCCCTCTGTCACTCCATCGGTGCCCTCGCAAAGAAATAGCGGGGCGCCGTCGGGTTTCCATGGCAGCTGGGGGCCTAACAAAGGCCCCCCAGGTCTGTCTTCAGCAAATGCCTGTTAGGCCATGCCGGAGGCACTGACAGGCAATAATGCTTTGATATACTAAGTATACCAAAGCATTATATATGCGATCAGCAGATCGCATAGTGAAGTCCCCAGGTGGGACTAAAAAAAATAAAAAATGTAAAGCAGTTAAAGTTTGTGGAAAAAAATTAAAATAAATTTACAGTCAAAATAAAATAAAACCAAAAAGTGGTTTTATTTAGTAAAAGTGTCAAAACAAATAACACATACACATATATGGTATCCCCGCAATCATAACGACTTGAACAATAAAATAAACACATTAATTTAACCGCCGGATGAACGGTGTACAAAAAAATCACAAAGAACAACGGCAAAAATCCCTCTTTTCTTCCACTCCTCCCATAAAAAATTAAATAAAAGTTAATCTATAAGTCCTATGTACCTCAAAAAAGTACTAATGAAAACTACACATTGTCCCGCAAAAATCAAGCCCACATACGGCCACATTGACGGAAAAATAAAAAGTTACGGCTCTTGGAATGATGCAAAAACAAGTAATTTTTTTCTAAAAGGGTTTTTATTGTGCAAACGTAGGAAAACATATAACACCTTTACATATTTGGTATCCCATTAATCGTGCCGACCCATAGAATAAATTTAACATGTTATTTACACTGCATAGTAAACGGCGTAAATTTATAACGTGAAAACCAATGCTGGAATAGCTGCTTATTTTCAATTCTCTCCTAAAATAAAGTTAATAAAAGTTAATCGATATATTATAAGCATCTAAAAATAGTACAATTACAAAATACAACTCGTCCTGCAAAAAACAAGCCCTTATATGGCTATGTTGACTGAATAAAAAAAAAGTTACGACTCATAGAATGCGACCGTGAAAAATCAAAAAATAATCCTTGGTCATTAACGCGCAAAATGGCCTGGTCATTAAGGGGTTAATATTGGAATTTTTTTTTAATTTTTTTTCTGATGTTGTTTTTCAGCTAGTTCTGGACCGAGTTATCGTGAGCTGGCCCTGCCGCCGGGCGATAGCATGCCCTCCTTGGGATCTTGAGAGACACCCCTGATATTCTATTGTTCTCTGGGTGGTGCTCTCTCAACATCCCCTATGGCCCTGTTTGAGCGATGCTTTACATTGTACTCTATAAACCGCAATAGTTTATGTTTATTGTCCTTTCCTGTGACCTTCTTCTGATGGTCGAGTGTCTTGGGTATTTTACTTTCTGTGAACATTTTGGTTGCGGCTGATCTTTCGTCTTCCTTTAACATTGTTACTCACACTGTCCAGGGCCACAACCCGCAGAATAAACGGCGGCAAGCCTTCCAGACATATAAATCTTTGCATTGTGATGTTGTGTTTTTACAAGAATTGCATTTCTCCACTAACTCTTGTCCTAAATTTATGCATAATCAATATCCTTTGTATTACTTAGTGGTGGCTGCGGAAAAGAAGAGACGAGTGGGCATCTTTTTCAAACTTAACCTTCCCTTCGTAAATCAAACCACGGTGCCAGACCCTGCGGGCAGGTATTTGCTTGTAACTGGTACACTACAGGACACTCAGGTCACATTTATTTTTTATTATGCACCAAACGAGAGACAAATAGTTTTTTTCACTACAATGTTCAGACATTTACGTCGCCATTTTCTTGGTAAAGTGGTTTTAGGTGGAGATTCTAATGTAGCATTGGATCATCTCCTTGACAAAACGAACGCAGGTGTAATGTCTGTGGCTGCGGGCTGTCAGCTCCAACCTCCCCCTGACAGCCGCAGCCACGAGTCGGCATGTCAGAAGTTTGGATTGGTGTGGGTCCGAGCACTGAGACCCCCCGCCAATCGCTAGAACGAAGCAGCTGAAGCGCTCGTGTAAGCACTCAGCCGCTTTGTGTCTGTTCGGCTTTTTCCGGGAATAAATGTATTGGTGTACGGAGTCAATAGAAAAGTGTATGAGCCCGTACTCCGCTACATTGGGTTTCCGGAAAAAGCCGAACAGACATGAAGAGACTGAGCGCTCACACGAGCCCTTCAGCTGCTTCGTTCTAGCGATTGGTGGGGCTCTCAGTGCTCGGACGCCCACCAATCCAAACTTCTGACATGTCGCTATGACATGTCAGAAGTTTGTCAAGTATTTCAGGAACTTGCAACTGAAATTGAACACTATTTCCAAGTCAATTGTGCAACTGACACTTCCCCAGCTATTAATTGAGAAGCCCATAAAGCTACCCTTAGGCCGGATTCACACGAGCGTGTGCGTTTTGCGCGCGCAAAAAATGCAGCATTTTGCGCGCGCAAAAGGCACTTAACAGCTCCGTGTGTCATCACCATATGATGCGCGGCTGCGTGCTTTTCGCGCAGCCGCCATCATAATGACACTCCGTTTGGATGTTTGTAAACAGAAAAGCACGTGGTGCTTTTCTGTTTTCATTCATAGTTTTACTGCTGTTGCGGGAATCACGCGCATCAAACGGTAGTGCTTCCGTGTGGTGCGCGTGATTTTCACGCACTCATTGACTTCCATGGGTGCGTGATGCGCGAAATACGCACAAAGAACGGACATGTCGTGAGTTTTACGCAGCGGACTCACGCTGCGTAAAAATCACGGAACTGTCTGCACGGCCCCATAGACTAATATAGGTCCGTGCAACGCGCGTGAAAATCATGCGCGTTGCACGGACGTATATCCCGTTCGTCTGATTAAGCCCTTAGAGGGAAACTTATTCAGATCGCTTCAAGATAAGGACGCAATTTATTTAGCTTTAGTTAGACAACAAAAGGCAGACAATACCCTTGACTTACGATCCAAACTTGAGAATGCCCTTACAGAACTTAACTTGTGCCTTACAACTATAGCAGAGCGCCACATTCGTTGGATGCAATATAAATTTTTTGCCCAAAGTGACAAACCCCGCACCCTTTTAGCTCGGAAACTTGCTCAGTTGTCCCGTAACTTTATGGTCCCTAAATTACTGTTAGCGATCGGCACTCTCACACAACACCCTAAAGAGGTTCTCAACAGTTTCTTCGCATTTTACTCCTCCCTGTATAAATCTCCTCCCCACTTAAATAAAGTGAAAGTTGAGGCATTATTTCAGGATATCTCATTGCCTGTATTGACGGACCCTCACAGGGATACTATAAAGGCCCCTATATCGATTCAGGAAGTTTTGAATGCGATTAAATCCCTCCAATCAGCGAAATCTCCAGGACCAGATGGGTTCTCTAATCTTTAGGGCATGCCCCCACGTGGCGGAATTCCTCCGCAACTGTCCGCATCAATGCCGCACCTAATCCGGGTTGCGGATTATGGCTGCGGATCTGCCCAAAATGTGCAGTAAATTGATGCGGACTAGCTGCTGCGGACTGCAGAAAAAGTGCTTCCCTTCTCTCTATCAGTGCAGGATAGAGAGAAGGGACAGCACTTTCCCTAGTGAAAGTAAACTAATTTCATACTTACCGGCCGTTGTCTTGGTGACGCATCCCTCTTTCGGCATCCAGCCCGACCTCCCTGGATGACGCGGCAGTCCATGTGACCGCTGCAGCCGTCACTTACACTGAAACGTCATCCTGGGAAGCCGGACTGGAGACAGAAGCAGGGAGTTCTCGGTAAGTATGAACTTCTATTTTTTTGACAGGTTGCTGTATATTGCGATCGGTAGTCACTGTCCAGGGTGCAGAAACAGTTAATGCCGATCGCTTAACTCTTTCAGCACCCTGGACAGTGACTATTTACTGGCGTCTCCTAGCAACGCTCCCGTAATTCCGGGAGCCCCATTGACATCCTCAGTCTGGCTGTAGACCTAGAAATACATAGGTCCAGCCAGAATGAAGAAATGTCATGTTAAAAAAGCAAGACGCATCCGCAGCACAAATAACATGTGCACGACAGCTGCGGACTTCATTGCGGAATTTAGAATCTCCATTGAAGTCAATGGAGAAATTCCGCCATGAGTCCGCAACCAGTCCGCCACTGGTCCGCAACAGACAGAGCATGCTGCGGACACCAAATTCCGCTCCGCAGTATATGCCCCGCAGCGGAATTTTTCTCAACGTCTAAACGAACACTTCTAAATTAAAGTGGAAGTCAATGGAGAAACGGCTCCGCTGCGGATTAACGCTGCGGAGTGTCCGCAGCGGAATTCAAGTGCAATTCCGCCACATGTGAACCCAGCCTTACTATAAAATATTTGCAGATGTTTTGGCCCCTCACTTGGTCACCCTTTTTAATGATTTGAAGGATGGGGGCTCTTCTGGACCTGAAGCCCTCAAAGCATACATTTCGGTGATCCCCGACTCAGGTAAGGACCCCTCTTCCTGTCAAAATTATCGGCTCATATCATTGATTAATGTTGACATGATTATACTCACTAAAATTTTGGCCACCCGACTTAATGGCTTTCTAGAACAATACATTCACGCTGATCAGGTGGGTTTCGTACCGAATAGACAAGCGGCTGACCAGACTAGAAGGATCATTGATCTTATCTCCCTTGTACGTTCCCATTGGGATGGATCGCAGAGGTTGTGAGCATTGTGCCTGTCGCTAGACCTGCATAAGGACTTAGATTCCCTGACCTGGGATTACTTATTCTTTTTATTACGGAGATGGGGGCTTAGTGATAAATTTATTAATCTTATTTATTACTCAATCATGACACGTCTGAGGTTTTGAACATCAGCGTTCCACATTCCATGGCCAAGTTTATACAACTGAACTTTGAGCTGAGATGGAGGGAAGACAAAATTTCCTATCTGGGCGTTTATCTCACTCCTTGCTGTTCCACCCTTTTTCGCACAAACTTCCTCCCTCTCAAACAAAAATTTGAAACAAACCTATTGCACTGGGCTTCTATGCCTCTTTACTGGTTTGGCAGGATAGCAGCTGTTAAGATGATGGTTCTCCCCAGAATCTTATATTATTTCCACCCTTTACTAATAGATGTCCTTGCTCCCTTTTTAAAAGACCTTCAAAGGCTTATATTGTCCTTCATTTAGGGTCCTAAATGTTGTAGAGTCCCACAAAGTACTTTATATGCTCTTAAAGCCTCTGGGGGTTTGGGTTTACCGAACCTCACTAAATATTATTATACTGCTCGTCTGGCACCCTTACTCTCACTCCATAGTAGCAGTAATCAAACACGTTGGATTTATATTGAACAGGCACAGTTGTTATGGTTGAAGCCCAAACACAGACCACCTGCATTGTGTCCACTCCTCTCTTCTTCCTTGGCGCTGTGGGATAGGTTGAGTCACAGGTTCCGGCTCTGTTCTGTACACATGCCTGCAGCTAGATTGTATGCTAATCCTATTTTTGCACCTGGAATGCAACCGTCAGCATTTCAATGGTGGCTGGACAAGGGTTTGTATCGAATTGGACACTTTTTGATAGACTAGGCGTAAAACCCTGTCATTTTTATCAGTCTATCCACGACATGCCGGACTCATGTACTCATTTAGACCTGCTTCGGTTCTGAAAAGTACGTCTGCATTTGAACATTTATGCTTGAATAATCCTAATGGCCATCACCTCCTGTCTCATATTTATTCATATTTAGTTTCTCCGTCGGATAAACTATCGTATATGTCTATGTGGGAGAGGGACTTACACACATCCTTTACTGTAAGGAAATGGTGGGATATGGTAGAATGTACTGCGAAAATTTCTATTAACGCTTCGCTGGTCGAAGCCAATTATAAAGTATTTTTACGATAGTGGAGAAAATGGAGAAAATGATCCAGCGCTGCAGGAGTGTATTTAAAAAGGAACGTATTCCTAAATTTATTGGCAAACAAATGTTAAAAAAGTATGGCAGGCAGACTTGGTAGCAAGGCAGCAACAGGTAGGTATATTGAGCCTACGTGTTTCAAGCACGTCAAGTGCTCTTACTCATGGCTATCATTCATTCACTGAGACACAAGTCCAAAGGTTTATATGGTAGGCTCCATAGGTGGAGCTTTGGATATTTCTTAATTAGTTAATTAGTTTGGGCAACTTCTGTGTTGCTTGGGAGTATAGAGTATAATATTAACCCCTGGTTGTTTGTGGGTTAATTAACTTTGTCTCTCCTCCAGGAAGACAGAGAATATAAACGGTGGATACCAAGCAAGATCGATCAATTTTTAAGTATATTCTTATTAATTTATATCTTAGAAGTGGTATACATCATAGCTCCAATATATATCTTTAATATGGAGCTATTTGATGTCAAACAATAATAGAAAAAATCGACCAATATCGCATTTGGACCGCACCAAATGTGAAAGTGCCCTAATTGTGCCGATTAAAGATAAAGTTTTAAACCTCTTTTAGGACTTGTGTATCTGTGGATCAGTGAAATGTAGATAAATACCAATATTGCAACAAGTTTGGAAAACATGAAAAGATATTTTAAAAAAAAGTAATTTTGAAGAGGACATATATAATTTCAAATGAAAAAAACACGAAGAAAATGTTAAAAGTAAATGTGAATGTGAATGTTCACATAATAAATTCTATGTTATTTTGAGAACCAAAAATATTGGTATAATTAAAGTGGAAGCAGTTACTCCTATAATGTTGTATATGGTTGTTTGATATATTCTTTTATTGTGCATAAATATATATATGGAGAAACCTATCTCCGTATGTCATCTATTTTTAAACCTGAGTATATTAAATACGATAATGGTAGTAAATAAGCACCTAATTAATAGTATTAATGCTACAGCTTCAGCTATATGGAAACCGAGGTGTACTGGTCATTCATGCGTGAGATACATCGGGACTCCAGTTATAACATGTTGCAGAAATCCTTTTTAAAGGGGATTGAAGAATAATGCGGTTATAGTATATTTATAACAAGTTTGCCATATTGATGGGGAAATTTAGATGTCTATATGCTTCCATGGTTATAATATATTATATATTGTTTGTAAGAAGTTGACTATGTAGGGAAACATTTTTTGGGGGAATGCCTGAGTAACTCAGTATAAAAACATGAGCTCTTTTCGCAAATTTAGACCCTGTGGAAACATGGTTTTCAAATTATATATCCAAAATGCCTCACGAGTTAGAAGCATTTTTTTGAGGTCCCCTCCTCTGATAGAACTTTTAATTTTTTCAATGGCATAGGTTTTTAGAGAAGTTATATTCCTATCATGGCAGGTGATAAAATGCCGCGCGACATTTGATATGTTGGTGATTGCGGGATTTCTGACATAGCTCAAGTGCTCTAGAATTCTAATTTTAAATTTTTTTGTAGTACAGCCTACATATTTTAGGTCACAACTAGTGCATTCTATGATGTAAATTACAAGCTCGGTGTTACAATTAATATATGATTTAATGGGAAAACTAAGTTCACCATTAGAATCTTCGAATTTTCTAGTTATTTTAGTGTAATTGCACACCTTACAGGGGTGGGATCCACACTTGAAAAAACCTTGCTGTTCAAGCCAGGTAGTGTTGGTTGTGTTGGTTGGCAGTAGTGAGGGAGATAAGATGTTACCTATCGTCGGTGCTCTGCGTGCTACTATCCTGCACCCTGATTTTAGAATGTTTTCTAATTTGATATCCTCGTATAATAATGGGATATATCTGTGGATCATATTTTTAATAGCAGAAAATTGTTTGCTAAATTGTAAGCTTAATGTTGGAATATCGTTATTTACGATGATTATCTTTTTATTGATATTTTTATCTGTTAGTAAATCCTGTCTATCTTTAGTGTTCACAATTGCTTTAGCTCTATTGAGCATCCAATTCTTATAGCCCCTTTCGGTTAATTTTTTGCTCATTTTAGATTGTTCCCTATCAAAGCTTTGGCTTGAACGGCAGTTCCTCTTAGCTCTTGTAAATTCACCTATAGGAATTGATGCAATGGTATGCCTTGGATGATTAGAACTGGCATGTAATATAGTGCTACCAGATATTGGTTTCTGGTAAATTTCAGACTGTATAGTTTTGTCTGTTGTAGCAGTAAGTTGTAAATCCAGGAAATTGATGTTATTCTCTTGACTATTGTAAGTGTACCTGAGATTAAAGTCATTGTTGTTAAGATATTTGAGAAAATCAGGAATGGCAGATACATCTCCCTCCCAGATGAAGAGGAGGTCGTCGATGTATCTGCCATACCAATGTATATATTTATTTTTACGATAGTACTTAGTTCTCTCTAGAATGGCCAAGATTTTCCCTTCTTCCTCATCGTTGTGCTTCAGACACTGTGGATGTGTGGGAGATCCTTTACATATATGGGGGGGGCTGCCCGAATGTTCACCGATTTTGGCTGAGAATCTTTAATATGTTATATTCCATAACTCAGATTAATTTGACTCTGTACCCGTCACAGATGTTACTTAATGAGACTGTCCCTGGCTTGTCTAAGGCCTATCATAAATTTGTATCCTTTCTTTTACTTGCAGCCAAAATTGCTATAGCTACATCTTGGAAAAGTCCTGTGATTCCTCTTCATCTGGTTAAGACTAAGTTAAATTGGATTATGGTGAATGATCGATTACAATTAGAGATGAGCGAACCGGGACAACCGAACCCGGTTTCGGTCCGAACTTCCGGAAAAGTTCGGTTCGCAGCGAATCCGAACTTCACCGGGTTCGGTCGAACCCGTTTTGATCGAACCCGGCTACATTTTGGCGCCTGCCACATGTTACATCTAAAATGGAGGATTTCACAAGATCACCTGACATCAGGCTACCCCATAATGCCTTGCAAACGGCTCTCCCAGCCAATCGGGAGGCAGCATAGGGGCGGGCTCAAGCCTGCAATAAAAGTCTATGCACGGAGCTCAGCGGCCATTTTACAGACAGGAGCTGTAGGGATAGCATCTCTGTGCAGTAAGGGAAAGCTTTAGGAATCTAAAAGGCAGGAATTCAGAAATCGAAGGGGCTCATCCACTACTCACTACTCAGCCAGTGTGTGAATACGCTTTTATAAGGGGCTCATCCCCGTTGCATCCAACTTGCAATACAGGCAGCCTTTGTAGTAGTGGTAGTAGTAGTACTACAAGGCCCAGCATTCCCTGAGTGCACTGCGGCGTGGCTGATAGAAATTCTCATTCATTGCCATTTGGCAAGCCAGTGTCAGTGTGTGAATACGCTTTTAGAAGGGGCTCATCCCCGGCCGTTAACATAAATAACAATCCAACTTGCGATACAGGCAGCCTAGTAGTACTACAACACCCAGCATTCCCTGAGTGCACCGCAGCGTGGCTGATAGAAATTGTCATTCATTGCCATTTGCCAAGCCAGTGTCAGTGTGTGAATACGCTTTTAGAAGGGGCTCATCCCCGGCCCGTTAACATAACAAACAAATAACAATACAACTTGCAATACAGGCAGCCTTTGTAGTAGTGGTAGTAGTAGTACTACAAGGCCCAGCATTCCCTGAGTGCACTGCAGCGAGGCTGATAGAAATTCTCATTCATTGCCATTTGCCAAGCCAGTGTCAGTGTGTGAATACGCTTTTAGAAGGGGCTCATCCCCGGCCCGTTAACATAACAAACAAATAACAATACAACTTGCAATACAGGCAGCCTTTGTAGTAGTGGTAGTAGTAGTACTACAAGGCCCAGCATTCCCTGAGTGCACTGCGGCGTGGCTGATAGAAATTCTCATTCATTGCCATTTGGCAAGCCAGTGTCAGTGTGTGAATACGCTTTTAGAAGGGGCTCATCCCCGGCCGTTAACATAACAAACAATACAACTTGCAATACAGGCAGCCTAGTAGTACTACAAGGCCCAGCATTCCCTGAGTGCACTGCAGCGAGGCTGATAGAAATTCTCATTCATTGCCATTTGCCAAGCCAGTGTCAGTGTGTGAATACGCTTTTAGAAGGGGCTCATCCCCGGCCGTTAACATAACAAACAATCCAACTTGCAATACAGGCAGCCTAGTAGTACTACAAGGCCCAGCATTCCCTGAGTGCACTGCAGCGAGGCTGATAGAAATTCTCATTCATTGCCATTTGCCAAGCCAGTATCAGTGTGTGAATACGCTTTTGGAAGGGGCTCATCCCCGGCCCGTTAACATAACAAACAAATAACAATACAACTTGCAATACAGGCAGCGTTTGTAGTAGTGGTAGTAGTAGTACTACAAGGCCCAGCATTCCCTGAGTGCACTGCGGCGTGGCTGATAGAAATTCTCATTCATTGCCATTTGCCAAGCCAGTGTCAGTGTGTGAATACGCTTTTAGAAGGGGCTCTGAAATGTCTGGGAAAAAAAAGGTTGTGAAAGGACGGGGTAGAGGAAAAAACACCCATGCCGTCTCCTCTTCCAGTCCAAATGTTGGATCTGTTTGTGCCAGACCCAGTACCAGCATTTGTGGCACAAGACATGTGCCCAGTTCCACTAGTAGCAGCTGCCATGTGCCTGCTGGTAGTAGTATCAGCAAGCCAGACTTGTCCATCTCCTCCGGTGGGCGGGTTACTTTAGACAATACGGCCATTGTGGACTGGTTGGCTGGCGCGCGGTCATCTCAGCAGGAAGACTCTGACGATCTGGCTTCAAGCCAGGTTTCGTTGAATTCCAGATCCTCTACAGTTCCTTAACACAGTGACAGTAGTAATATAGGTATTTCTAGCGTTTCCATTCCATCATCTATGTCTTCACTCCCCCTTCCTAGCGGGAAGCCATCTTTCCTGAGAGTCCTAAGAGACATCTCCTCGGGTGCGAAGGAAGATACTGAACAACATAGTGATGATGATGATGATGATTTGTTTTCCGCGAGTCAGCCAACGGAGTGTGTTGCGGCAGTGGTGGAGGTGGAAGCAGTGTCCGAGACGCATAGCTGCGGTAGTGGGGGTGTTGGTGGTGGTAGCCGTGGTGGCAGACGCAGTAATGAGGGGGGGCATGGAACCCGCCATGATGTCACATCACATTCACAACATAGTGACAGAAGTGGCGGGGATGATGAGGAAGGCTATGATGATGATGTTGTTTCAGACAGGACGTGGGAACCAGGTGACCAGGTGATGACGGTGTCAGAGGAGGAGGGTAGTAGTGGCGGCACTGGACGTGATAAACAGCCAAGCCGAGGTAGGGGCAGAAGTCAATCTGCAAAACGTTGCAGCGGTAGGGTCAGCTCAGGAGCCGGTGACGGCGACACAGATGCTGGTGTAGGCTCCCGAAAAAAGCCTGCCAGACAAGGGGCAAGCTCGGGTGGTTGTGGTGGTGGTGGTGGTGGTGGACGTGGTACTACCTCTTTACGGTACTCTGCCGTGTGGCAATTTTTCTGTACCTTCCCGGAGGACGAAAACATGGCACAGTGCCGTATCTGCAAGCAGAAAGTAAGGCGTGGGCAGGGCAGCAATGTAGGAACTACCGCTCTACGTAAACACATGGAGCGGCATCACAAGGCCATGTGGGACAATCGACATGCCCCAATATCATCATGTACATCTAATGAAGACCCCTCTTCCGCTGCTGCTGCTCCGAGTCCCTGTCATCTAAGTAGTAGCCAGGCCTTATCCACCATCTCGTTGTCATCATCATCACTGTCATCTAGTGCTCCTCCTACGTCCCGTCAGTTATCCATTACGGAATCGTTGTCCAATAAGCAACAATATATACCCAGTCATCCACTTGTCGTGCGGCTTAATTCACACCTGGCTAAGTTGTTGGTGGTGCAGTCGCTGCCATACCACCTGGTCGACTCCGCCGGCTTCAAGCAATTGATGGCGTGCGCTCAGCCTAGGTGGCGAATACCTAGCCGACATTACTTCTCCAAAACAGCTGTCCCTGCCTTGCACAAGCATGTGGAGGAAAAGGTGTGCCAGTCCTTGCAATTATCCGTGTGCAGCAGGGTACATGCCACCGTCGACATGTGGAGCAGCAAATATGGGCAGGGACAGTACATGTCTTTCACGGACCACTGGGTCAATATTTTGCAGTCCGATGCACCACCGCAGCAATGCCAGGCATTACCACCTCCACGCTTGTATCTTTCTGGTTCAACTCCGGACACCAGGCGCCTACCATCCTCCTCCTCCTACTCCTCCTCCTCCTCCTTGCCTTCCTCCTTGGAGGTATTCCCGTCCCCGACAGGACACAGCGTATCTTCCACTCCTCCTCCCTCCTCTTTTCATAGGTGCAAGGTGAAGCGCCACAACGCTGTCTTACACCTGCTGAGCCTGGGCGAGAAAAGCCACACAGGGCAGGAGCTCCTGCTGTGCATCAAGGAGGAAATCGCACGCTGGCTGTCTCCTCTGAAACTCACACTGGGCAATGTTGTCTCTGATAACGGCAAGAACGTTGTGGCTGCACTGCGTCTAGGTCACCTGACACACGCTCCTTGCATGGCACATGTGATCAATCTGGTCATAACACGCTTCTTAAAGTCATATGTCCAGGAGGGTTTGCGTTCGCTTTAGACGTTCGTATGCATTTAAGCACGCCCTCCTGGACTTGCAGCGTCAAAACAATCTCCCAGAACACAGCCTGATTTGCGACGTTCCAACACGCTGGAATTCCACCCTGCACATGTTGGACCGTCTGTACGAACAGCGGAAAGCCGTGAATGATTTCCTGATGCAGCAGACGGGCAGCGTTTGGAGCCAGTGTAATTTCGAGCTCAGGCACTGGCAGCTGGTTAGAGACGCATGTCGCGTTTTGAGGCCCTTTGAAGAGGCCACACGATTTGTGAGCCGTGACGCTAGCGGAATGAACGATGTTATGCCGCTGATATTCATTATGGAGCAAACGCTCACAGCGATGATTCAGCAAAGGATGGAGGAAGGATCACATCTGGCTATGGATGTTGAGGAGGAGGAGGAGGAGGAGGAGGATGAGGAAACAGGACCTGAAGAGGAGCTGGATTTGGAAATGGAATCACAGGAAGGGATAGGGGACGAGGCAGCCGCACAACATGACAGTGATGGTGGTGATGACGAGTCTGACGACGACCTTGATGATGGACAACCATGGCAGTATGGGGCGGAGATGGAACCAACCGGGCCCTCTGAAACGCTGGCCAGGATGGCGAGCTGTATGCTTCGTTACTTGAGCGCTGACTGTCGTATTGTTAGCATGAAGCAAAGAGATGAGTACTGGATAGCCACACTTTTAGACCCTCGGTATAAAGCCAGAATGGGGGAGTTTTTTGCGCCTTCCGAGAGGGAGGCAAAATTGGCTTATTATAGAGAGAAGCTATGCAGCCAGCTTGTCACGGCTTTCAAACGGCAAACCCCTTCTGCAAGCATGTCTGACGGGGGGGCCACTCTCCGCTCCCCACTGTTTCATCGTTCCACCGCCTCTGGCAGAGCTACCTCTGCAATAGGCGGCAGCCACAGCAGCAGCGGCAGCAGCAGCAGCAGTAGCAGCAGCCAATTCAGTTTGGAAAATATGATGACAACATTTTTACATCCAATACCCCGACCTGACACACATCGTAGTCACCAAAGGGATGTTCACCATCACCAGGTGCAGCACCTAAACAACCAGGTTCACTCGTACCTGGACTGTGCCCTTTCTCCGTCAGAAATCCTGATCCCAGACCCCATGGACTTCTGGGTCAGCAGATTGGATCATTGGCAAGAACTGGCCCAGTTTGCCATGGGTGTACTGTCTTGTCCACCCTCCAGTGTAGCGTCAGAGAGGGTATTCAGCGCGGCAGGGGGCTTCGTCACCCCTAAGCAAACAAGATTGTCCGCCAACAGCTTGGAAAATCTCACGTTTCTGAAAATGATTCAAGCGTGGATCGGTGAGGATTTTAAAACCCCTGTGCCTGATGCCACTGATTAAATCTGACATTGCTGCTGCTGCTGCTGCCGCCTGCTACTGCCGCCTGCTACTACGGGATTCTGTCCTGTCCACTCTTTTTTAATGTGCCGCTGTTGGTGCTGCTACTACTTCTACCACCAATCCACCCCAGTGCCGTCTGCTACAAGCAGGCCTGCCCCACCACAGGGCTTTGTCCTGTGATTGTCCAGTCTCTTTTTTTAATGTGCTGCTACTACTACTACCACCCTTGCTGTCCGTTGGCTACCTCTACTACCACCAATACACCTCCACTGCCGTCTGCTACAAGCAGGCCTGAGGCCGAGGCCTGCCCCACCAGAGGGCTTTGTCCTGTGACTGTCCAGTCTCTTTTTTTAATGTGCTGCTACTGCTACTACTACTACCACCCTTGCTGTTCGTTGGCTACCTCTACTACCACCAATACACCTCCACTGCCACCAGTCTGCTACAAGCAGTCCTGCCCCACCACAGGGCTTTGTCCTGTGACTGTCGTCCAGTCTCTTTTTTTAATGTGCTGCTGCTACTACCAGTCTACCACCCTTGCTGTCTGTGTTGGCTACCTCTACTACCACCAATACACCTCCACTGCCGCCCGTCTGCTACAAGCAGGCCTGCCCCACCACAGGGCTTTCTCCTGTGACTGTCATCCAGTGTCTTTTAATGTGCTGCTACTACTCACCGTTGTCAATAAAAAGGGTAAATTTTTGGAGGGCTTGTCAAAAGCCATTGCTTGTTGCTTTAATGCTTTTACATCTATGTATGGAACTCTTTTATTATAAAAGTAAAAAACATAACAACAACATCAGCCGATGTAAACCATAACCAAAATACAACATATACAAACATAAACATAAGACATTATATACATATTTTTAAATACATCACTGTATTCCTCCATGTTCCCGGACTTGGCCAATTCCTCAACCAGCTACACTCATCCACATTCAACTTTTATCGTATCCCCCGCCACCTCTCAGTATCCATTTGCCCCCACTCACTCCCTTCCGTACTCATTTGAAACAATCAGCCGGAATGTGTCAAACCCCCCAACGTTCATACCCATATTTATATACAACATACTTTAATCTTTACGCCCACATATAAATAAGAATATATATACACCTATACTTTTTTTACACCTCCACCTATATACCTATATATATATTTTTTAATTTATTTATTTTTTTCTTATTATTTTTTTATTATTTTTTTATTATTATTATTTTTTTTTTTCTCAATATATATACTAACCCTAACTCTAACTAACCTAACCCTTCACCACACCAGGCCAACACCCCGCCTCATGTCCCCTCATGTCCGCTTAGTCCTGATGCTGGCCTCCGCCACCACACCGTAGACCTCCCACTCAGACCCTCGCCCCATGTCCTCTCATGTTCTGCATAGTCCGGGCCCGAGCGGGAGAAAAAAAGAAAACAATATAATCCTCCCCACACCCCCCCCCATTCCCCCACCCAACCTATCTAAACCCCTGTCACTCTCCCTCGCATATACATAACAACAAAAACTCAACCCGAAAGCACCAAGTTCGGTTCCTGTAAGCCTTTATACTACCTTTATGTACAGAAAACAAAAAACTCTGCCGTGCACAATCCCAGCCTACCACCATAAAGAGGAGAAAGAGACCCACCCGACCCCCCCGAGGATAGGATCCACCCACGCCGACACCTCCCTATCGCTTCCCCTATCGCTTTCCCCTAAAGCTGTCCCTTCTCTTACCCTTTGTTTGATCTAGCCCTAAACTCGCCCTCCTTTCCCTATTGTTTTCCCTATCGCTTAATTTTTTAGTGCCTAAGCGAGGGCGGACCCCCCCCAGACGAGCCAGATGAGCCCCCCCTCCCCCTGAAGGTCAATACCCTAAGGCACCCCAAAAGAAAAGCCCCTCCATAGGCGAGAGGCTTTGGATGCTCCCAGTCTATCAACCTCCAAAGAACGTACCTTCACCAGGCCACCGATGATGTTCCCTACAACTTCTTCCACCAGAAGGATTTTGCTCTGCGTAGATACTAAACACCGTGCGTTCCAGGTAAAGTGCCTAACCACTATGCTAACTAAAAAAGAAGTGTTACGGTCCCTACCACCTAGGTCTCCGAACATCCCATAAGCCCACCCGGCGTAGGAGAGGTTGGCTAAGCCGAGCCAGCCGATGGAGGCACCCACCCTTTTGTACACCTCTGCATTAAAGGAGCAATGAAGCAGGAAATGCTCCATACTCTCTAGTGTATCGCTACACTCCTCCCGAGGATATCCTCTGTCATCAGTGTTTCTGGACTTCAAATTGCCCCTTACGTACAGTCTCCCGTGGAAGCAGCGCCAAGCCAGATCCCAAAACTTCTGGGGAATCCTCACTGAATTTAAAAGTTTTAATCCCTCCCTGAGGTCACTACTTGGGCAGTCTTTGAGAGCCAGGGGCTTCTGGAAGTGGGTCATCAGAACCCTTCTGTCGAGGAATTTCCTCGGCATGATCCTGATCTCCCACACCCCCAGACCCCACCGGCGTACCATCTTCAAGACCAGGGCGGCATAAGCTGGGAGATGTCCATGGGGTGTACGCAGGTCTTTCACTTGGCCTCCTCTCTCCCATTCCTGGAAGAAGGGCTGAAACCACTCCCTGTAGGAGAGAATCCACCAAGGAGCCCTCTCTTGCCAGAGGTTTGCCATATTGATCTTAACAAAGGTGTTCACTAGGAACATCACTGGGTTAACCATACCTAACCCTCCTAGTTTCCTTGGTAGATACGTAACTTCTCTCTTAATTAGGTTGAGCCTGTTCCCCCATAACAGTTGGAAGAACAGGCTATAGACCCGAGCCCAGAGAGGTTCTGGCAAGATGCACACACTGCCGAGGTAGAGCAACATGGGCACCAGGTAAGCTTTGGCCAAGTGAACCCTTTCTCTAAGGGTTAAGGACCAACCCTTCCATTGGCCGACCTTCTGGGCAACTAACTTTAGCCTGTCATCCCAGTTTTTCTTGGGATAATCACCCGGGCCAAATTCCACTCCTAAGATCTTTGCAGACCCCTGAGGCTCTGGAAGGGTGTCCAGGAGACCAAAACTAGGATCTCCTCCTCCCAGCCAGAGACTCACGCACTTGTCGCGGTTAACCTTGGACCCAGATGCCCGTGAGTAACATTCCACTTCTGACATCACCCACTCCGCCTCCCCTTGAGAGGAGACGAAAATGGAGACGTCATCCGCGTATGCAACCACCCTCTGAGTGGCTTCCGGCCCTTCCAAGCCGACCCCGATCCCCGCCAATGGTCCACGGTCAACCCTTCTTAAAAAAGGGTCAATCGCAAACACATATAGCAGGGGACTCAGAGGACAGCCCTGGCGGACACCAGACCCAACCTCAAAGGGGGTTCCAACCCAACCGTTAACCAGCGGGAAAGTCTCTGCCCCAGTGTATAAGGTCTGGAGCCAATTGACAAACCCTTCCCGGCAGACCATACCTCAGAAGGACCGACCATAGATACTCATGATTCACTCGGTCAAACGCTTTAGCCTGGTCCAAGGACAGGACGTACCCCTTCCACTGGCCAGAATTTCCCCGCTCCACTGCCTCTCTGACACTGAGGACAGCACTAAAAGTGCTGCGGCCTGGAACGGAACAATGCTGGACCGGCGAAAGAAGCCGGGGTGCAAATTTCACCAACCGATTAAACAGCACCTTTGCGAGAACCTTTCTGTCCGTATTGAGGAGTGCTATGGGACGCCAATTCTCAATACGGGTCGAATCCTTACCCTTTGATAGAACAATCAAAGCTGACCTCCTCATTGACTTTGGCAGAGTGCCCGAGGATAGACACTCATTAAATACCGCTGTCAAGAGAGGAACTAGGGTTCCTTTAAAGGTCTTATAGAACTCGGATGTTAAGCCATCCGGCCCTCGCGATTTTTTCAGACCTAGTCCGTCAATCGCCAGCATTACTTCCTCTTCTTTGTTTGGATCCATCAAAACATTAAGGGAGGAGTCCTCTCCTGGCTCAGGGATAGTTTCAGCCAGGAAAGCCGACATCTCCTCCCGGTCTGGATCCTGCCTACCCAAAAGGTGAGAGTAGAAGGATCTAACGACCTCCAGAATCCCTGACTTGGATCTCCTCAGGGACCCTGTACTGTCTATTAGTCCTGTCACTATTTTACGACTCACTGACATCTTACAGTTCCTGTAGGGGTCGGGCGAGCGGTAACTCCCGAAATCCCTCTCAAGAACCAAAGATGCGTGCCTATGATACTGACACCTCTTGAGCAACGCTTTCACCCCGGAGATCTCCTCCTGGCTACCTCCGTCCGAGACCAGACGTTCGAGTTTCCTCCTCAGCTCCTGATACAGGCGGTACCTGCTCATGGACCTGAGGCCTGAAAGCCGGCGGAAAAATCCTGACACCCGATATTTAAACAACTCCCACCACTCAGACTTAGTGCCACCTAGATCCAACAAAGATACCTGGTCCTGGAGAAAATCTTCAAAGGCCTGTCTTATTTCCGCTTCTTCCAGGAGAGTAGAATTCAGCCTCCATATACCTCGACCCATCCGAAGGGATTCTGCAATGTTCAGAGAAAACAAAATCATACAGTGGTCGGAGAATTCCACCTCAACAACGGACACTGGTGAAGAGATGGCTTCCTCCTTCAAAAAAAACCTATCTATCCTAGACCTACAGCTTCCTCTTTGATAGGTGAACCCGGGGTGACCTGGGGTATGCCTGATGTGGATATCCACCAGGCGAGCCTCGCTAGCTATGCTATTTAAGGCTATACTATCGTAGGCCAGTCTGTCTATGGAACCTCCTCTATCGCGGGGTCTAACGACAGTGTTAAAATCCCCTCCAAAGATGACCTGTCGCCTAGAAAAAAGGAAAGGCTTAATCCTCATAAAGAGACTTTTCCGGTCCCACTTAGTTTGGGGACCATAGATGTTGATTAATCGCAATTCTTGTCCCTTTATGAGAACATCTAAAATCAGGCACCTTCCCATTTCTAATTCTATCATCCGTCGGCATTTTACCGGTGCGGTGAAAAGAACCGCCACACCGCTATATGGCTCGGCCGCAAGAGACCAGTAGGAGGGCCCGCGTCGCCAATCCCTCCTGGCTTTTACGACGTCTGCCAAAAGCGCCAGCCTGGTCTCTTGCAAAAACAAAATGTCAGCTTCAACTCGGCTGAGAAAATCAAAGGCCATAAATTTAGCCATATCTGACTTAATGCTGGCGACATTAATGGAAGCCAGCGTCAACGGTGTGGGTACCGCCATCCTGGATGATAAAATTAGATGGCTTTCTTCTTCCCACCCCTGTCATGGTCTGAGGAGGACCCCCCAGACTCTCTACCTTTCTTAGCACGTTTTTTGGAGGTGGTGGAGTCCATCCCCTCCTGGCGGACCTCCCCCCCTCACTCACACTCTCATCCTCGTCCACCTGCCCCAGGTTGACCCCTGCCCCAGAGGCCTTTGTACCTCTCGGGGGAAGGGGTCCGGCGCCCTCTGAGACCCCTACCTCACCCTCCTCTTCACTTTGCTGAAGAGCTGGAAAATCCATGAGGGCTTGGTAGCGGTTGGGGGAGAGCACCAGAGGGGTGCAGATGTTGCCTTCCGTGGCCGGGGCATGGCCAGATGACTTTGGCCCGCACAAGATCTTGCCCTGTGTCCCAGGTGTTTTTTTAGGCTGTACCCTCTCTTCCTCACCAACACTTTCATATTGGGAGGATTGAGAGTCCTCAGCCGCTTGCTCCCTCTGGATCCTCCTGACCTCCTCATCCAATTCAGTGTCCCCAAGGGCATCCGTCTCCAGGGCAGGCTCCGGGTTCAGGCCAGAGGTCCGCCCAGTTGCCTGGGCTTCCCTCAGCTCCCTCTCCTTTTGCCTTTTCTCCAGCCTTCGATGGTAGGAAGGCTGGAGCCCTCTCCTTGATATCTTCACTTGCCCTTTTGCCCCGCCGTCTCTGCATGCCCCCTCACCCACAGGAGCCACCCCACTCTCTTCTCCTGCAGGCTTGGCGACAACATTGACCACGGAGCGAGGACACCTACTGAATGGGTGACCTAAGTCACCACACAGGTGACACCTAATCTGGTCACACGATGCGGCCAGATGACCTACCCCCCCACAATGAGCGCACTTCTGCACCGTGCAGCCTGTGCTCAAGTGTGAGGGGTCGCCACACCGGTGACACAGCCTCGGCTGCCCCTGGTAGAAGACCAGGATGCGATCCCTCCCAAGGAAAGCAGAGGATGGAATGTGGGACACAGTTTGCCCCAGACGCCTAAGTTTAACCATAAACGTCCAGGCCCCTGACCAGATGCCAAACTCATCCAGATTCTTCCTGGGCATCTCCGCCACCTCTCCAAAACGACTTAACCAGGTCATGATGTCAATGCAAGAAAGTGACTCGTTACGGGTGAGAACGGTCACCTTCTTGAGACCATTCTGGCGGGATATCGCTTGTGCAGCAAAATCCCGCCAGCCGGGCTCGTCCTTCACCAGCTCATAATTCCCCCAGAAGACCTCCAGGCCTCCTGGTTGAACAAAGCTGATGTCGAACTCAGCTGAGCCATGAGGGTGTATCAGGGCAAAGATGTCACGTGCCCTGAAGCCCATCCCCAGCAGCAGCTCCACCACCGTTTTCCTGGGGGGACAGATCTCATTGCCACGCCACCGGAGACGGACCACATTCCTCCTGACCACAGCCTGCCCGGTTGTCGGGAGCGACCACTGATCTCCTCTTTTCTCTCGGAAGGCCTCCAACCCGTACCTATCTATCCAGAATGATAGGTCCCTCTGCACACCCCCTACAGTCAGGGACTGCTTCCCCTCCCTTAAGGCCTGCAGGAGGCGCTGTTGCAAGTGACCTTCCCCAGGGCCGGAGGACGAGGGTGGGTGGGCTGGTGGTCCCCCCCCCACTACCCCGGCATAAGTCCTGCTTGGGGCACTGGGAAGAGGAGCACCAGGCCCTCCCACATTTCCTGCTGACACTTTCTCTCGCAACCCTGTCATTCCCTTGGCCAAGCCAGGCTCAACATTTTTTTTCTTTTCACTCGCTTTCCCTGCCCTGACTCCAACTCCCACCTCTGCATCATCAGGTGCAGCTACGGAGGGGCCGCCAGATGACATAAGCGGCACCTCCAAGCAACCCTCCGCATCATCGGTGTCCATATCACTTGCCAGGGCAGGAAAAGACACTTCTCTATTTACATCACTATATACTTCATTAATCACCTCTTTATTTACATCATTGCTCTTTTCTTTACCTTCTTCATTAATTTTTATTTTACGCTCTTCATTAACTTTTATTTTACACTTTTCATTTACTGGCACTGTCACTTTAATTTCTGAGCTGCTTTTCAGCAGCAACTCTGGATTTACATTTGCCAAGCCACTCCCCTCCTCCACTCCGGAGTGACTGGCTCTGCCAGAGGCTTTGGCTCCGCCCTTATCCGAGGCATCGGGTGCCTGCAGACCTATTACGCTGACCGGTCGCGGTGTGACAGGACCGGCCACGTTACAGGCACCCGATCCACGGGACCGCGCCGCCGCTGACTTCCGGTCCGCCCCCTCCTCCGATACTCGGCTCACGCCAAGCACCGGTCTCCGGGGCTCGCCGTCAGCCTGCTCTGGGACCACGCCCCCTGCTGCGCTCTGGCCGCCAGTGCCGCCCACTTCACAGCGAGCGCCGTCCGGCGCCATTTTGCCCGTCCTCGCTGCGATCTTCCCGCTTTCCCGCCCCGCCCCACTGCAGGAGCCGGGGCTGGGGGGTTTGCGGGTTCTGCACTCCGAACCAGAATCTCTTGTGACCCGGAGTGCAGGGGAGACCCATGGACATACACGAGTCTCACCTCTTTCAGCCGCCTCTCCTCTCTCAGCTTCTGCCGCATCTTTTTCTTCCTCCGTTTCTCTGCTGCTGCACTTTTTTCCTCTTCTTCTGGGGGCAGCTCCGAGCCGAAACTGAACCCCTCCAGCGACACAGGGGATTCCTGGTCGCAGATCTGTGTCAGTAGACCGGGGGAGTGCTCCTCCTCTGACCCAGAGCTGCTCCCCGGTAAACGTACCATATTCGGTGAAATAGTCCTTGCCGTTAAATCCCCCGACTCGCGCGGCGCCTCTGCGTCCGACTCCTCCCGTGCTGGGACAGGCACCGGCTCGACAGGGGTTTCCTCCATGGCAGCTTCCATGCTTGCTGCCGAGGTTCCTTGACCGCTTCCTCTAACCGCCATTTCCGTAAATCGGTCCTCATTTTTTAACTTTTCAGCGAAAACGCCTCCTCCTTTTAGGATGGTCGCTCTCCTCTCCTCCACTTCCTTCACCTCCCGGAGCAGGGAGCGGACCTGCGCCGAAAAATTGGCTCTCCTGCCGCCAGAGGATTTCGCTGCCCTCTGCCGGGCTACCGCTAGCTCTCCACGGAGGCGCTGCAGGGACCTACCCAGGTCTTTATACTCCTCGAGGTGGGCCACCAGGCGGGAGCCAAAAGTGGTAGCCTCCTCTCCCGGCCTCAGTGACCCCCACTCCGCGGGGTCCCTGCAGCCATGGTCTTCCGGGCCCGATCTTGCTGGTCCCTCTCCTGGAGAGTGCTCCATCGCCTCTACTCTCTTTGCAGCATGCTGCGATGCCCCAGCCCTGGGGGGCGACGAGGCCACATTGCTGCAGCCCCGAGATGACCTTCTCTCCCCCAGGGCTGGCTCCACTTTCCCAGCCGGCTGGGATGTCCCTCCACTCCCCACCGGCCTACTCCGGAGGGTGGAGGACCGGGACTCCATCTCCGGATGGAGCCCCCCTCAGGGCACTCTGCAAGCCCAGACAGGTGTAACAAACCTGGGCAGGTAATAAAGCAGAGTCCCTCGGAAGGTATATACAAAAAAAACCACACCCAAAACCAAAGCACCTCCACACTCCTCAGAGAGCAAGCCGCATCTGCCAAGAAAATGGGTCAATTTTTGGAGGGCTTGTCAAAAGCCATTGCTTGTTGCTTTAATGCTTTTACATCTATGTATGGAAGAACCCCGGCAGGCATCTGCCAAAAAAAGGGTCAATTTTTGGAGGGCTTGTCAAAAGCCATTGCTTGTTGCTTTTACATCCATGTATGGAAGAACCCCGGCAGGCATCTGCCAATAAAAAGGGTAAATTTTTGGAGGGCTTGTCAAAAGCCATTGCTTGTTGCTTTTAAAAAGGGTCAATTTTTGGAGGGCTTGTCAAAAGCCATTGCTTGTTGCTTTTACATCCATGTATGGAAGAACCCCGGCAGGCATCTGCCAATAAAAAGGGTCAATTTTTGGAGGGCTTGTGAAAAGCCATTGCTTGTTGCTTTTACATCCATGTATGGAAGAACCCCGGCAGGCATCTGCCAATAAAAAGGGTAAATTTTTGGAGGGCTTGTCAAAAGCCATTGCTTGTTGCTTTTAAAAAGGGTCAATTTTTGGAGGGCTTGTCAAAAGCCATTGCTTGTTGCTTTTACATCCATGTATGCAAGAACCCCGGCAGGCATCTGCCAATAAAAAGGGTCAATTTTTGGAGGGCTTGTCAAAAGCCATTGCTTGTTGCTTTTAAAAAGGGTCAATTTTTGGAGGGCTTGTCAAAAGCCATTGCTTGTTGCTTTTACATCCATGTATAGAAGAACCCCGGCAGGCATCTGCCAATAAAAAGGGTCAATTTTTGGAGGGCTTGTGAAAAGCCATTGCTTGTTGCTTTTACATCCATGTATGGAACTCTTTTATTATAAAAGTAAAAAACATAACAACAACATCAGCCGATGTAAACCATAACCAAAATACAACATATACAAACATAAACATAAGACATTATATACATATTTTTAAATACATCACTGTATTCCTCCATGTTCCCGGACTTGGCCAATTCCTCAACCAGCTACACTCATCCACATTCAACTTTTTTCGTATCCCCCGCCACCTCTCAGTATCCATTTGCCCCCACTCACTCCCTTCCGTACTCATTTGAAACAATCAGCCGGAATGTGTCAAACCCCCCAACGTTCATTCCCATATTTATATACAACATACTTTAATCTTTACACCCACATATACATAAGAATATATATACACCTATACTTTTTTTACACCTCCACCTATATACCTATATATATATTTTTTAATTTTTATTTTTATTTATTTTTTCTTATTATTTTTTTTAATTTTTTTATATTTTTATTTTTTTATTTTTTTATTATATTTTATTTTTTTTCCTCAATATATATACTAACCCTAACTCTAACTAACCTAACCCTTCACCACACCAGGCCAACACCCCGCCTCATGTCCCCTCATGTCCGCTTAGTCCTGATGCTGGCCTCCGCCACCACACCGTAGACCTCCCACTCAGACCCTCGCCCCATGTCCTCTCATGTTCTGCATAGTCCGGGCCCGAGCAGGAGAAAAAAATAAAACAATATAATCCTCCCCACACCCCCCCATTCCCCCACCCAACCTATCTAAACCCCTATCACTCTCCCTCGCATATACATAACAACAAAAACACAACCCGAAAGCACCAAGTTCGGTTCCTGTAAGCCTTTATACTGCCTTTATGTACAGAAAACAAAAAACTCTGCCGTGCACAATCCCAGCCTACCACCAGAAAGAGGAGAAAGAGACCCACCCGACCCCCCCCGGGGATAGGATCCACCCACGCCGACACCTCCCTATCGCTTCCCCTATCGCTTTCCCCTAAAGCTGTCCCTTCTCTTACCCTTTGTTTGATCTAGCCCTAAACTCGCCCTCCTTTCCCTATTGTTTTCCCTATCGCTTAATTTTTTAGTGCCTAAGCGAGGGCGGACCCCCCCAGACGAGCCAGATGAGCCCCCCCTCCCCCCGAAGGTCAATACCCTAAGGCACCCCAAAAGAAAAGCCCCTCCATAGGCGAGAGGCTTTGGATGCTCCCAGTCTATCAACCTCCAAAGAACGTACCTTCACCAGGCCACCGATGATGTTCCCTACAACTTCTTCCACCAGAAGGATTTTGCTCTGCGTAGATACTAAACACCGTGCGTTCCAGGTAAAGTGCCTAACCACTATGCTAACTAAAAAAGAAGTGTTACGGTCCCTACCACCTAGGTCTCCGAACATCCCATAAGCCCACCCGGCGTAGGAGAGGTTGGCTAAGCCGAGCCAGCCGATGGAGGCACCCACCCTTTTGTACACCTCTGCATTAAAGGAGCAATGAAGCAGGAAATGCTCCATACTCTCTAGTGTATCGCTACACTCCTCCCGAGGACATCCTCTGTCATCAGTGTTTCTGTACTTCAAATTGCCCCTTACGTACAGTCTCCCGTGGAAGCAGCGCCAAGCCAGATCCCAAAACTTCTGGGGAATCCTCACTGAATTTAAAAGTTTTAATCCCTCCCTGAGGTCACTACTTGGGCAGTCTTTGAGAGCCAGGGGCTTCTGGAAGTGGGTCATCAGAACCCTTCTGTCGAGGAATTTCCTCGGCATGATCCTGATCTCCCACACCTCCAGACCCCACCGGCGTACCATCTTCAAGACCAGGGCGGCATAAGCTGGGAGATGTCCATGGGGTGTACGCAGGTCTTTCACTTGGCCTCCTCTCTCCCATTCCTGGAAGAAGGGCTGAAACCACTCCCTGTAGGAGAGAATCCACCAAGGAGCCCTCTCTTGCCAGAGGTTTGCCATATTGATCTTAACAAAGGTGTTCACTAGGAACACCACTGGGTTAACCATACCTAACCCTCCTAGTTTCCTTGGTAGATACGTAACTTCTCTCTTAATTAGGTTGAGCCTGTTCCCCCATAACAGTTGGAAGAACAGGCTATAGACCCGAGCCCAGAGAGGTTCTGGCAAGATGCACACACTGCCGAGGTAGAGCAACATGGGCACCAGGTAAGCTTTGGCCAAGTGAACCCTTTCTCTAAGGGTTAAGGACCAACCCTTCCATTGGCCGACCTTCTGGGCAACTAACTTTAGCCTGTCATCCCAGTTTTTCTTGGGATAATCACCCGGGCCAAATTCCACTCCTAAGATCTTTGCAGACCCCTGAGGCTCTGGAAGGGTGTCCAGGAGACCAAAACTAGGATCTCCTCCTCCCAGCCAGAGACTCACGCACTTGTCACGGTTAACCTTGGACCCAGATGCCCGTGAGTAACATTCCACTTCTGACATCACCCACTCCGCCTCCCCTTGAGAGGAGACGAAAATGGAGACGTCATCCGCGTATGCAACCACCCTCTGAGTGGCTTCCGGCCCTTCCAAGCCGACCCCGATCCCCGCCAATGGTCCACGGTCAACCCTTCTTAAAAAAGGGTCAATCGCAAACACATATAGCAGGGGACTCAGAGGACAGCCCTGGCGGACACCAGACCCAACCTCAAAGGGGGTTCCAACCCAACCGTTAACCAGCGCGAAAGTCTCTGCCCCAGTGTATAAGGTCTGGAGCCAATTGACAAAGCCTCCCGGCAGACCATACCTCAGAAGGACCGACCATAGATACTCATGATTCACTCGGTCAAACGCTTTGGCCTGGTCCAAGGACAGGACGTACCCCTTCCACTGGCCAGAATTTCCCCGCTCCACTGCCTCTCTGACACTGAGGACAGCACTAAAAGTGCTGCGGCCTGGAACGGAACAATGCTGGACCGGCGAAAGAAGCCGGGGTGCAAATTTCACCAACCGATTAAACAGCACCTTTGCGAGAACCTTTCTGTCCGTATTGAGGAGCGCTATGGGACGCCAATTCTCAATACGGGTCGAATCCTTACCCTTTGATAGAACAATCAAAGCTGACCTCCTCATTGACTTTGGCAGAGTGCCCGAGGATAGACACTCATTAAATACCGCTGTCAAGAGAGGAACTAGGGTTCCTTTAAAGGTCTTATAGAACTCGGATGTTAAGCCATCCGGCCCTGGCGATTTTTTCAGACCTAGTCCGTCAATCGCCAGCATTACTTCCTCTTCTTTGATTGGATCCATCAAAACATTAAGGGAGGAGTCCTCTCCCGGCTCAGGGATAGTTTCAGCCAGGAAAGCCAACATCTCCTCCCGGTCTGGATCCTGCCTACCCAAAAGGTGAGAGTAGAAGGATCTAACGACCTCCAGAATCCCTGACTTGGATCTCCTCAGGGACCCTGTACTGTCTATTAGTCCTGTCACTATTTTACGACTCACTGACATCTTACAGTTCCTGTAGGGGTCGGGCGAGCGGTACCTCCCGAAATCCCTCTCAAGAACCAAAGATGCGTGCCTATGATACTGACACCTCTTGAGCAACGCTTTCACCCCGGAGATCTCCTCCTGGCTACCTCCGTCCGAGACCAGACGTTCGAGTTTCCTCCTCAGCTCCTGATACAGGCGGTACCTGCTCATGGAACTGAGGCCTGAAAGCCGGCGGAAAAATACTGACACCCGATATTTAAACAACTCCCACCACTCAGACTTAGTGCCACCTAGATCCAACAAAGATACCTGGTCCTGGAGAAAATCTTCAAAGGCCTGTCTTATTTCCGCTTCTTCCAGGAGAGTAGAATTCAGCCTCCATATACCTCGACCCATCCGAAGGGATTCTGCAATGTTCAGAGAAAACAAAATCATACAGTGGTCGGAGAATTCCACCTCAACAACGGACACTGGTGAAGAGATGGCTTCCTCCTTCAAAAAAAACCTATCTATCCTAGACCTACAGCTTCCTCTTTGATAGGTGAACCCGGGGTGACCTGGGGTATGCCTGATGTGGATATCCACCAGGCGAGCCTCGCTAGCTATGCTATTTAAGGCTATACTATCGTAGGCCAGTCTGTCTATGGAACCTCCTCTATCGCGGGGTCTAACGACAGTGTTAAAATCCCCTCCAAAGATGACCTGTCGCCTAGAAAAAAGGAAAGGCTTAATCCTCATAAAGAGACTTTTCCGGTCCCACTTAGTTTGGGGACCATAGATGTTGATTAATCGCAATTCTTGTCCCTTTATGAGAACATCTAAAATCAGGCACCTTCCCATTTCTAATTCTATCATCCGTCGGCATTTTACCGGTGCGGTGAAAAGAACCGCCACACCGCTATATGGCTCGGCCGCAAGAGACCAGTAGGAGGGCCCGCGTCGCCAATCCCTCCTGGCTTTTACGACGTCTGCCAAAAGCGCCAGCCTGGTCTCTTGCAAAAACAAAATGTCAGCTTCAACTCGGCTGAGAAAATCAAAGGCCATAAATTTAGCCATATCTGACTTAATGCTGGCGACATTAATGGAAGCCAGCGTCAACGGTGTGGGTACCGCCATCCTGGATGATAAAATTAGATGGCTTTCTTCTTCCCACCCCTGTCATGGTCTGAGGAGGACCCCCCAGACTCTCTACCTTTCTTAGCACGTTTTTTGGAGGTGGTGGAGTCCATCCCCTCCTGGCGGACCTCCCCCCCCTCACACACACTCCCATCCTCGTCCACCTTCCCCAGGTTGACCCCTGCCCCAGAGGCCTTTGTACCTCTCGGGGGAAGGGGTCCGGCGCCCTCTGAGACCCCTACCTCACCCTCCTCTTCACTTTGCTGAAGAGCTGGAAAATCCATGAGGGCTTGGTAGCGGTTGGGGGAGAGCACCAGAGGGGTGCAGATGTTGCCTTCCGTGGCCGGGGCATGGCCAGATGACTTTGGCCCGCTCAAGATCTTGCCCTGTGTCCCAGGTGTTTTTTTAGGCTGTACCCTCTCTTCCTCACCAACACTTTCATATTGGGAGGATTGAGAGTCCTCAGCCACTTGCTCCCTCTGGATCCTCCTGACCTCCTCATCCAATTCAGTGTCCCCAAGGGCATCCGTCTCCAGGGCAGGCTCCGGGTTCAGGCCAGAGGTCCGCCCAGTTGCCTGGGCTTCCCTCAGCTCCCTCTCCTTTTGCCTTTTCTCCAGCCTTCGATGGTAGGAAGGCTGGAGCCCTCTCCTTGATATCTTCACTTGCCCTTTTGCCCCGCCGTCTCTGCATGCCCCCTCACCCACAGGAGCCACCCCACTCTCTTCTCCTGCAGGCTTGGCGACAACATTGACCACGGAGCGAGGACACCTACTGAATGGGTGACCTAAGTCACCACACAGGTGACACCTAATCTGGTCACACGATGCGGCCAGATGACCTACCCCCCCACAATGAGCGCACTTCTGCACCGTGCAGCCTGCGCTCAAGTGTGAGGGGTCGCCACACCGGTGACACAGCCTCGGCTGCCCCTGGTAGAAGACCAGGATGCGATCCCTCCCAAGGAAAGCAGAGGATGGAATGTGGGACACAGTTTGCCCCAGACGCCTAAGTTTAACCATAAACGTCCAGGCCCCTGACCAGATGCCAAACTCATCCTGATTCTTCCTGGGCATCTCCGCCACCTCTCCAAAACGACTTAACCAGGTCATGATGTCAATGCAAGAAAGTGACTCGTTACGGGTGAGAACGGTCACCTTCTTGAGACCATTCTGGCGGGATATCGCTTGTGCAGCAAAATCCCGCCAGCCGGGCTCGTCCTTCACCAGCTCATAATTCCCCCAGAAGACCTCCAGGCCTCCTGGTTGAACAAAGCTGATGTCGAACTCAGCTGAGCCATGAGGGTGTATCAGGGCAAAGATGTCACGTGCCCTGAAGCCCATCCCCAGCAGCAGCTCCACCACCGTTTTCCTGGGGGGACAGATCTCATTGCCACGCCACCGGAGACGGACCACATTCCTCCTGACCACAGCCTGCCCGGTTGTCGGGAGCGACCACTGATCTCCTCTTTTCTCTCAGAAGGCCTCCAACCCGTACCTATCTATCCAGAATGATAGGTCCCTCTGCACACCCCCTACAGTCAGGGACTGCTTCCCCTCCCTTAAGGCCTGCAGGAGGCGCTGTTGCAAGTGACCTTCCCCAGGGCCGGAGGACGAGGGTGGGTGGGCTGGTGGTCCCCCCCCACTACCCCGGCATAAGTCCTGCTTGGGGCACTGGGAAGAGGAGCACCAGGCCCTCCCACATTTCCGGCTGACACTTTCTCTCGCAACCCTGTCATTCCCTTGGCCAAGCCAGGCTCAACATTTTTTTTCTTTTCACTCGCTTTCCCTGCCATGACTCCAACTCCCACCTCTGCATCATCAGGTGCAGCTACGGAGGGGCCGCCAGATGACATAAGCGGCACCTCCAAGCAACCCTCCGCATCATCGGTGTCCATATCACTTGCCAGGGCAGGAAAAGACACTTCTCTATTTACATCACTATATACTTCATTAATCACCTCTTTATTTACATCATTGCTCTTTTCTTTACCTTCTTCATTAATTTTTATTTTACGCTCTTCATTAACTTTTATTTTACACTTTTCATTTACTGGTACTGTCACTTTAATTTCTGAGCTGCTTTTCAGCAGCAACTCTGGATTTACATTTGCCAAGCCACTCCCCTCCTCCACTCCGGAGTGACTGGCTCTGCCAGAGGCTTTGGCTCCGCCCTTATCCGAGGCATCGGGTGCCTGCAGACCTATTACGCTGACCGGTCGCGGTGTGACAGGACCGGCCACGTTACAGGCACCCGATCCACGGGACCGCGCCGCCGCTGACTTCCGGTCCGCCCCCTCCTCCGATACTCGGCTCACGCCAAGCACCGGTCTCCGGGGCTCGCCGTCAGCCTGCTCTGGGACCACGCCCCCTGCTGCGCTCTGGCCGCCAGTGCCGCCCACTTCACAGCGAGCGCCATCCGGCGCCATTTTGCCCGTCCTCGCTGCGATCTTCCCGCTTTCCCGCCCCGACCCCACTGCAGGAGCCGGGGCTGGGGGGTTTGCGGGTTCTGCACTCCGAACCAGAATCTCTTGTGACCCGGAGTGCAGGGGAGACCCATGGACATACACGAGTCTCACCTCTTTCAGCCGCCTCTCCTCTCTCAGCTTCTGCCGCATCTTTTTCTTCCTCCGTTTCTCCGCTGCTGCACTTTTTTCCTCTTCCTCTGGGGGCAGCTCCGAGCCGAAACTGAACCCCTCCAGCGACACAGGGGATTCCTGGTCGCAGATCTGTGTCAGTAGACCGGGGGGGTGCTCCTCCTCTGACCCGGAGCTGCTCCCCGGTAAACGTACCATATTCGGTGAAATAGTCCTTGCCGTTAAATCCCCCGACTCGCGCGGCGCCTCTGCGTCCGACTCCTCCCGTGCTGGGACAGGCACCGGCTCGACAGGGGTTTCCTCCATGGCAGCTTCCATGCTTGCTGCCGAGGTTCCTTGACCGCTTCCTCTAACCGCCATTTCCGTAAATCGGTCCTCATTTTTTAACTTTTCAGCGAAAACGCCTCCTCCTTTTAGGATGGTCGCTCTCCTCTCCTCCACTTCCTTCACCTCCCGGAGCAGGGAGCGGACCTGCGCCGAAAACTTGGCTCTCCTGCCGCCAGAGGATTTCGCTGCCCTCTGCCGGGCTACCGCTAGCTCTCCACGGAGGCGCTGCAGGGACCTACCCAGGTCTTTATACTCCTCGAGGTGGGCCACCAGGCGGGAGCCAAAAGTGGTAGCCTCCTCTCCCGGCCTCAGTGACCCCCACTCCGCGGGGTCCCTGCAGCCATGGTCTTCCGGGCCCGATCTTGCTGGTCCCTCTCCTGGAGAGTGCTCCATCGCCTCTGCTCTCTTTGCAGCATGCTGCGATGCCCCAGCCCTGGGGGGCGACGAGGCCACATTGCTGCAGCCCCGAGATGACCTTCTCTCCCCCAGGGCTGGCTCCACTTTCCCAGCCGGCTGGGATGTCCCTCCACCCCCCACCGGCCTACTCCGGAGGGTGGAGGACCGGGACTCCATCTCCGGATGGAGCCCCCCTCAGGGCACTCTGCAAGCCCAGACAGGTGTAACAAACCTGGGCAGGTAATAAAGCAGAGTCCCTGGGAAGGTATATACAAAAAAAACCACACCCAAAACCAAAGCACCTCCACACTCCTCAGAGAGCAAGCCGCATCTGCCAAGAAAATGGGTCAATTTTTGGAGGGCTTGTCAAAAGCCATTGCTTGTTGCTTTAATGCTTTTACATCTATGTATGGAAGAACCCCGGCAGGCATCTGCCAAAAAAAGGGTCAATTTTTGGAGGGCTTGTCAAAAGCCATTGCTTGTTGCTTTTACATCCATGTATGGAAGAACCCCGGCAGGCATCTGCCAATAAAAAGGGTAAATTTTTGGAGGGCTTGTCAAAAGCCATTGCTTGTTGCTTTTACATCCATGTATGGAAGAACCCCGGCAGGCATCTGCCAATAAAAAGGGTCAATTTTTGGAGGGCTTGTCAAAAGCCATTGCTTATTGCTTTTACATCCATGTATGGAAGAACCCCGGAAGGCATCTGCCAAAAAAAAGGGTCAATTTTTGGAGGGCTTGTGAAAAGCCATTGCTTGTTGCTTTTATATCTATGTATGGTAGAACCCCGGCAGGCATCTGCCAATTGAGGAGTATTGTTCTGACTTTAGGAAGTGGTGCGTAGCTTCTCGGTGGAATGACCCTGCCTTAAGGTGCCAGTTTAGGTTGGGTCTGTCGAACGCCATGAAAGACCTGCTAGTTAGCTATCCCTCTTCTGACTCCCTAGACCAGGTTATGGCTTTAGCGGTACGACTTGACCGACGTCTCAGGGAACGACAACTTGAACGTTTTTGTGTTCACCCCTCTGACTCCCCCATGATGCCTCCCGAGGTCCCGTTTCTTCGCTCTTCCACGGAAGACTCGGAGGTACCTATGCAACTCGGGGCCTCCGTGTCCCCTCGACAACGTAGAGAGTTCCGCAGCAAGAATGGTCTCTGCTTCTATTGTGGGGATGACAAGCATCAAGTGAACACCTGTCCTAGGCGTAAGAATAAGCAGCCGGAAAACTTCCGCGCCTAAGTGATCATCGGGGAGGTCATTTGGGCGCACAGGTATTTCCCGTAAACATGAAACGTAATAAAATCTTGCTTCCCTTTCAGGTCTCTTTTGGTGGTAGGTCTGCTACCGGCAGTGCCTTCGTGGATTCAGGATCTTCTGCTAATATCATGTCTGTGGAATTTGCCATGTCTCTAGCTATGCCTTTGATTGATTTGCCTAAACCTGTCCCGGTAGTGGGTATCGACTCCACTCCTCTTGCTAATGGTTATTTTACACAGCACACCCCTGTTTTTGAACTCCTTGTTGGCTCCATGCATTTGGAGCAGTGCTCTGTACTGTTGATGCAGGGATTATCGTCTGATTTGGTTTTAGGCCTTCCCTTGTTGCAGTTGCATAATCCCACGTTTGACTGGAATACTGGGGAGCTTACCAAATGGGGTAATGAATGCTTGATGTCATGGTTTTCTGTTAATTCTATTTCTCCCCCTGAGGAGGTGAACACGCTACCTGAATTTGTTCAGGACTTCGCTGATGTTTTCTCTAAGGAGGCCCCCAAAGTGTTACATCCTCATAGAGAATACGATTGCGCTATCGAATTGGTACCAGGAGCTAAGCTCCCTAAGGGTAGGATATTTAATCTTTCTTGTCCCGAACGTGAAGCCATGAGAGAGTATATCCAGGAATGCCTGGCCAAGGGTTACATTCGCCCCTCTACTTCTCCGCGCTGGCTTCTTCTTCGTAGGGAAGAAGGATGGTGGTCTTAGGCCATGCATTGACTACCGTAACTTGAATAAGGTCACTGTAAGGAACCAGTATCCCCTTCCTTTGATTCCTGATCTCTTTAATCAGGGTCAGGGGGCCCAATGGTTCTCTAAGTTTGATCTACGGGGGGCGTATAACCTTATCCGCATCAAAGAGGGGGATGAGTGGAAGACTGCGTTTAACACGCCCGAAGGTCATTTCGAATACCTCGTCATGCCCTTTGGGTTGTGTAATGCTCCTGCGGTCTTCCAGAATTTCATAAATGAGATTTTAAGAAATTACCTAGGGGTATTTCTTGTAGTGTACCTTGATGACATACTGGTGTTTTCCAAGGACTTGTCCTCCCACATTGAGCATGTCAGGAAGGTGCTCCAGGTCCTTCGGGGAAAACAAACTGTTTGTGAAAACCGAAAAATGTGTGTTTGTGGTACAGGAGATACCATTTTTGGGTCAAATCCTCACTCCTCATGAATTCCGCATGGACCCCGTCAAGGTCCAGGCTGTGGCAGAATGGGTCCAACCTGCCTCCCTGAAGGCGTTACAGTGTTTCTTGGGGTTCGCTAATTATTACAGGAGATTTATTGCTAACTTCTCGGTCATCGCTAAGCCTCTTACGGACCTCACTCGCAAAGGTGCTGATCTCCTTCACTGGCCTCCTGAGGCTGTCCAGGCTTTTGAGGCCCTTAAGAAGTGCTTTATCTCGGCCCCGGTGCTGGTTCAGCCCAGTCAAATGGAGCCATTTATTGTGGAAGTTGACGCATCCGAGGTGGGAGTGGGGGCTGTCTTGTCCGAGGGTACCAGGTCCCTCACCCATCTCCGTCCCTGTGCCTACTTTTCCAGGAAGTTTTCGCCCACTGAGAGTATCTATGATATTGGCAACCGCAAACTCTTAGCCATTAAATGGGCATTTGAAGAGTGGCGCCACTTCCTGGAGGGGGCTAGGCACCAGGTAATGGTCCTTACTGACCACAAGAATATGGTTTTCCTAGAATCTGCCCGGAGGCTAAACCCGAGACAAGCTCGATGGGCGTTATTTTTTACCAGATTCAACTTTTTGGTTACCTATAGGGCTGGGTCTAAAAATATTAAGGCCGATGCACTGTCGCGTGGCTTCATGGCCAGCCCTCCTTCGGAGGAAGATCCTGCTTGTATTTTGCCTCCTGGTATAATCATTTCTTCTATTGATTCTGATTTAGTCTCTGAAATTGCGGCTGATCAAGGTTCAGCTCCCAGGAACCTTCCTGAGGACAAGCTGTTTGTTCCCCTGCAATTCCGGCTAAGGGTACTTAGGGAAAATCATGACTCCGCACTATCTGGTCATCCCGGCGTCCTGGGTACCAAACACCTCATTGCCAGGAACTATTGGTGGCCTGGGTTGCCTAAAGACGTTAAGGCCTATGTCGCCGCTTGTGAGGTTTGTGCTAGGTCCAAGACTCCCAGGTCCCGACCAGCGGGCTTACTATGTTCTTTGCCCATTCCCCAGAGACCTTGGACCCATATCTCCATGGATTTTATCACTGATTTGCCTCCATCTCAAGGCAAGTCGGTGGTGTGGGTTGTAGTAGACCGCTTCAGTAAGATGTGCCACTTTGTGCCCCTCAAGAAACTACCCAATGCCAAGACGTTAGCTACCTTGTTTGTCAAACACATCCTGCGTCTCCATGGGGTCCCTGTCAATATTGTTTCAGACAGAGGGGTACAAATTGTTTCATTGTTTTGGAGAGCCTTCTGTAAAAAGTTGGAGATTCATCTGTCCTTCTCCTCTGCCTTCCATCCTGAAACTAATGGCCAAACTGAGAGGACTAATCAATCTCTAGAACAGGGGTCTCAAGCACACGGCCCGCGGGCCGCATGCGGCCCCTGGGGCTGTCATCTGCGGCCCGCGGGACACAGAGCCGCTAGTATCGGCTCTGCTCTGAGACTCTGGAATTCCCTGACATCGCTGTCCACATATGAACAGCGATGTCTGGGGCTTCCCCAGAGCCGGAGTCCCGGGCAGAGCACTAGTACAGGCTCTGCTCCGGGACTCTGTGGAATTCCCTGACATCGCTGCCGATATATGGACAGTGTGTCAGGGTCTTGCCCAGAGCGGAGCAGAGCGCTGGTGTCGGCTCTGCTCCTGGACTCTGTGGAATTCCCTGACATCGCTGTCCACATATGAAGAGTGATGTCTGGGGCTTCCCCAGAGCCGGAGTCCTGAGCAGAGCGCTGGTGTCGGCTCTGCTCCGGGACTCTGTGGAATTCCCTGACATTGCTGCCCATATGTGGACAGTGTGTCAGGGTCTTCCCCAGAGTGGAGCAGAGCGCTGGTGTCGGCTCTGCTCCTGGACTCTGTGGAATTCCCTGACATCGCTGTCCACATATGAACAGCGATGTCTGGGGCTTCCCCAGAGCCGGAGTCCCGGGCAGAGCACTAGTACAGGCTCTGCTCCGGGACTCTGTGGAATTCCCTGACATCGCTGCCCATATATGGACAGTGTGTCAGGGTCTTGCCCAGAGCGGAGCAGAGCGCTGGTGTCGGCTCTGCTCCTGGACTCTGTGGAATTCCCTGACATCGCTGCCCATATGTGGACAGTGTGTCAGGGTCTTCCCCAGAGCGGAGTCCCGGGCAGAGCGCTAGTGGAATTCCCTGACATATCTGCCCATATATGGACAGTGTGTCAGGGTCTTCCCCAGAGCGGAGTCCCTGGCAGAGCGCTATTATCGGCTCCGCTCCGGGACTCTGTGGAATTTCCTGACATTGCTGCCCATATATGGACAGTGTGTCAGGGTCTTCCCCAGAGCGGAGTCCCGGGCAGAGCGCTATTATCGGCAACACAGGACTTAATTACTATATTTTTTCTATCGATCCTCATTTTTAACAATCAGAATTAAAACTTGGAAAAAGTTTATTTTTACATTTCATCAGCGCTGGATCTACCTCTTCCCCTATACAACGTTCGTGTGCCGTCACGAAGACCCGTGCGCAGGGACCTAATACTAACGTCCACATAATAAGGTGAGCTGGAGGCATCTTTCTCTTTTTTCTTGTAAATCTATAATTTTATTACATCTTTTAATACAGGGAGCAAATCCATTAGATCAATTTTACAAAAACATTGGCATATCTTATGTAATGATCCGGTTTTAAAGGGGTCACTACCATCTATACCGAAGGTTACTTTTAGAAGATCAAAAATCTTAAAAAATTTATTAGCCCCAAGTAAATTACATAACATTAATAAACAACAAATTCCAAGAATAAAACCAATACTTTTGGGATCTTTCCATTGTGGGCAACCAAGATGCCTTTGTTGTTCCAATATGACACACAAAACAACAACCTTTATTTCCATGGTAACATCAGAATCTTTTTCTATTAAAAGTTTTTTAAATTGTGGGAGTGAATATGTCATCTACTTGCTGCAGTGCACTTGCAAATTACAATACATAGGGCGCACGACTCAGACCTTACGGAATAGGATCAATAAGCACAGGTCAAACGTGAATAGAGGATTTCCCAAAGTGTCTCCCGACACTGTTTGTATAAGCACAACTGTAATTTAGAGTGCATAAGTATTACTCCAATTGAACAAATACCGGCACACCATACCAATAGATTCATATGTTTGAAACAGAGAGAGAACTATTGGATCTATAAAAGTTGTACATTGCATCCTGAAGGTCTAAATTACATCAGTGAGTCCTCATTAGACTAAAATATCGATATTACTCCTTCAAATATATATGATATGGTTTGGAAGTACTTATAATAGATTTTTCCCTACAGACATAAATTTCTATAACCTCTTTTCTACCGACTTTCTGTTCATTGCAAACTGGTTTCCAAGTTGCTCTGACTAAAAGGTTAGCTAGTTTTATATGTCAACCTTTGATCTATATATTTATATGCATATTTGGATTTTTTAAATTGAGTATGATAATCTCTATTTTTGATGAAGTGCATCTTTCCCTTCAATGTAATAGAAGGGATTGTTTCTGTGTGGCAGGTGTTGTTGTGGCAACGGGGACGCTATTTGCCTCCCTCTAGCGTATAAATGGATTTGGGTCTCTTATAAGCAAAATAATGTCTATAATACTTGGAACTTACTTTGGAATGATTGAATTAAATGCCACATGCATTATTCGTTTTTTATCAATGCTGCTATATGTTGCTTTTGTTTTATATATGTTTTTCTTTTTAATTTCTCCACTAATTTTCTGTTTACCGTAAAATGGTTTTTAATTGACTCTGACTAAAAAGGTTAGTGAACCACCTTTTCTATTATTATCATTGTATTTATACATTTACATATACATTTTGATCATAGTCATCTTTAAAAATGGAGTATAGTGTTTTTTATTTTTGATACAATACATCTTTCCCTTCAATATAATATGCTTCCCCTCTTCTATTTTTTGCGATTCTATGTGACAGGTGTTGTTATGGCAACAGGGACGCTATTTGTCTCCTCTGTAGCGTATAAATGGATCTTGGTCCCTTGTAAGTAAAATAATGTCTATAATGATTTGAATTTATTCTAGAATCGTATTAAATTGTTACAATTATTATTTGTTTTTAACCAATGCTGCTATATGTTGGTTTTTAAATACTCCATGTTTTACCAATAATTTTTTAGTGCGCTTATCGCATTCTTTATTTTCTATTTAAATACTTTTACTAATAGTCTGAAATTTTACAGATAATGTTGATTTTATAATAATGTATTAACATATGAATCTATTATTTTGATGTTCAAGTGAGATTATATATGCGACTTTCCTCTTCCGGAGTATCTTTTGTCCCCTCCCCATTTCCCTTCTATGATTGGTCTTTTTTGGGGATTGATATGTATATATATATATATATATATATATATATATATATGAGATGTTTGTTGTATACCATATATTTATGGCCTGATGAAGACGAATGTCCTGCTTCGAAACGCGTAGCCTGTAAATTATGTCATATTAAATACGTTTATTATAGCAGCGCCTGAAAATTCTGGTCCTTTTTTCTTTTCCTTTTTACTTTACACAGTATAATGTCCGCTTAGTGACCCCCACACAGTATATTGCCTCCTGTAGATTTTGCAATATAGCCTCCCTGTAGACAGTGCCATAATCCCCCACCTCCTTTTTGTAGATCGTGCCATACAGCCCCCCACCTCCCCCTTGTAGACAGTGCCCTACAGTCCCCCACCTCCCCCTTGTAGACAGTGCCATACAGTCCCCCACCTCCCCCTTGTAGACAGTGCCATACAGTCCCCCACCTCCCCCTTGAATACAGTGCCCCCAAACAAAAACAAAAATTGTACTCACCTAGGCCCCGTTCCCATGACGAACTGAGCTGCTCCACGACGGGATCCTGTAGCCTAGTACAGAGTTTCCCAACCTTTTCAGACTCGAGGCAGCACTGGAAAAATAAAATTTCCTCAGGGCCCCCTTACCAAAAATTGTTTAGAGAACGACAGAAAACGGCTAAGAACAAGCACTACATTCGTAGGGTATGTTCACACAGCGTTTTTTGTAAGGCAAAAAAAATCTGCCTCAAAATTCCTTCAGGAAGTGACAGCGTTATTTGACCTTTTTTTGTGTTTTTTCATAAGCTGTTGAAGCGAATGCAAAAGACGCAGGAAAAAAAGCTCCAAACGGGCGCCACAGGTATTTTCTGCCTATTAATTTCAATTGGAGGTCAGAGGCGGAAACCACTTGAAGACCATCAGCCCCCCACTCACAGTAAAATGACCATCAGCCCGCCACTCACAGTAAATTGACCATCAGCCCACCACTCACAGTAAAATGACCAACAGCCCCCCACTCACAGTAAAATGACCATCAGCCCACCACTCACAGTAAAATGACCATCAGCCCACCACTCACAGATTCCCCCTGTAGGTAGCGCCACACAGCGCCTTGTAGGTAGCGCCACACAGCCCCTTGTGGGTAGCGCCACACAGCCCCCTTGTGGGTAGCACCACACAGCCCCTTGTAGGTAGCACCACACCTCCCCCATTGAAGGTAGCACCAGACAGCCCCCTTATAGGTAGCGCCAGAGAGCCCCCTTGTAGATAGCGCCACACAGCTCCCTTGTAGGTAGCGCCACACAGCCACCTTGTAGATAGCGCCACACAGCCCCCTGTATGGAGTACCACAAAGCCCCCTGGTAGGAAGTGCCGCACAGCCCTCTGCTATGGAGTGCCGCAAAGCCTCCTGCTATGGAGTGACGCACAGCCCCCTGATAGGGAGTGCCGCACAGCCCCCTAGTAGGGAGTGCTGCACAGCCCCCTGGTAGGGTGTGCTGCACAGACCCCTGGTTGGTAGTGCCACAAAGCCCACAGCCCCATGGTAGGTAGTGCCACACTGCCCACAGCCCCCTGGTTGGTAGTGCCACACTACCCACAGCCCCCTGGTTGGTAGTGCCCCACAGCCCCCTGGTTGGTAGTGCCACACAGACCCCTGGTTGGTAGTGCCACAAAGCCCACAGCCCCATGGTAGGTAGTGCCACACTGCCCACAGCCCCCTGCTTGGTAGTGCCACACAGCCCCCTGGTTGGTAGTGCCACACAGCCCCCTGGTTGGTAGTGCCACAAAGCCCACAGCCTCATGGTAGGTAGTGCCACACTGCCCACAGCCCCCTGGTTGGTAGTGCCACACTACCCACAGCCCCCTGGTTGGTAGTGCCCCACAGCCCCCTGGTTGGTAGTGTCACACAGCCCACAGTCCCCTGGTTGGTAGTGCCACACAGCCCACAGCCCCCTGGTTGGTAGTGCCACACTGCCCACAGCCTCCTGGTTGGTAGTGCCACACAGCCCTCAGCGCCCTGGTTAGTAGTGCCACACGGCTCACAGGTTGGTAGTGCCACACAGCCCCCTGGAAGGTAGTGCCACACTACCCACAGCCCCCCTGTAGGTAGTGCAAGGACTACGAAATGACCCTGATAGGTGGTGGGCAATAGACATTCAAAAAAGGACAACTGTGCAGGAGCACACAAAATACCCAGCTTTCCCGGCTATCAAATAAATGTGAGGAAATAAACTAAGATATAACTTTTATTTAGTCTAGATAAAGGATTAATCCTTTTAGCTAGATTAAATAAAAGTTATATCTTAGTTTATTTCCACACATTTATTTGATAGCCGGGAAAACTGGGTATTTTGTGTGCTCCTGTACAGTTGTCCTTTTTTGTAGGTAGTGCACTGCAGCCCACAGCCCCCCTGTAGATAGAACCCCCCCACAACCCCTTCCAGTATAGATAGCTGTAGCTACCTGAAGGAGCGGAATCCCCATGTGGCCGTGGATTCCGCTCCTGGAGCGCTGCTTGATGTCTCTGTCCATATATGGACAGTAACATCAGAGGAAACGCCTGAAGCCGAATCCCCGTCCACAGCGTAGCTGACGCTGTGACCGTCGATTCCACTCCAGGAGAAGCTCCTATCATCTGTGTCCATGACGTCATTGGCTTCTCCTGGAGTGGATTCCCCGGTTATGGTGTCTGCAACGCTGTGGATGGGGATTCCGCTTCAGGAATTTCCCCTGATATCACTGTCCATATATGGACAGAGACATCAAACAGCACTCCATGGCCACATGGGGATTCCGCTCCTTCAGGGAGCTACAGTGGCGCTAGTAGATAACAGAGCAGGGAGATACCTCCCGCTCTGCTATACGGCCGTCGTTACCGCTATAGCAGCCGCAGCAGCTGGTAGCGGCGCCACCACCCTCATGCCCGGTGTCGCCGCTAGCAGCCGCTATGGCTGCTACAGCGGTAGCGACGGCCACTAAGTTAAGAAGCGCCCAGGCGGAAAGGCGACTGTAGTTAGTGTGTGTATCCCCGCTTGTAGTTGCAACGGCACGGGGATACACACACCCGATGGCGCCCCTCTTGCAGTGTGGCGGCTGGCGACCTGTGCGACATCACTGGTCGAACGTATCGAAGGCCGGCCATGGGTGTGGGTCCCATCGGTCGGACCCCCACCGATCTAGCATTTTTCACCTATTCAGTGAATAGGTGAAAAAGACTAAAGGTTGGAATACCCCTTTAAACATGCTATCACTTGCTCTTTTTTTTTTTTTTTTTGTGAAATCCACTTATTTTCTGAAATTTTCAGCTTTTTATTTTATAGCTTAGCAGACAAGTTTTTTTTTTCTTACTAGCTTTTCTATCAGTAAGACTCTGCTGTGGTTAGTTCTGTGTGAATGAATAACAGGTTGCTGCAAGACTCCCGACACTCCAAGTAAGTATTATTTGTGCCTGAATCCTTTTGCAGACAAAAGGATGTACTGCTCCTCCTGCAAAGTTATCACCAAATTACACTAGAACCTAAGCTCAGAGATGGTGGTCAGCTTTCAATCAAATGTCCTGCTGACAGAAACCAAAATGCAAAAAAATACAGTGCCATTCAGGTAGGGGGAAGCTTTAGAGACTATTAGAGAAAGAAAAAAAATCAATGGAGTCTTACTTTAACCAAATGTGAGTTAAAGAGTAACTACACTTTTATCAAAGTTTTGATATGTCTTAGAAACATATCAAAAGTTTGGACCGGTGGGGCTCCAGGTGCTGTGACCCCCACCGCTACTGAAATGAAGGTGGAGCAGCGCTCAGCTGAGCGCCCTGCACCTTTGGCTGTGATCGGCGCTCCCTCTCAAGCTGCAGACAGATCACATAGACGTTCTATGTTAGCTGTCCTCAGCCTGACGAGGAGCACTGATCACAGCCGAAGGAGCAAAGCACTCAGCTCAGGGATTTTGCACTTTAGTTTAAACATTGATCTCAGCACTCAGACCACCACCAATACAAACTTTTGATATGTCTCTATGAAGTATCAAAAGTTTAAAAGTGTAGTTCCTATTTAACTGTGGCCATTTGTGTCTGTGCCACACGAAGTAGGAAAAACATAGGAAGGATGAAACATGGTACTAACAGAAGGCACTTTAATCAAAGGATCATAGGAAACCCCTTTTAGATTAGCTCCATCCAGGCTACTGGCCTGGCAAACAGCTGAATTTGCCGGCAAGAAGCCAATAGAAAGAAATAAGGGTCTACAAAAGTTAAAAGTTAGGACATATTGTATAATATGATTTTAAGTTGGGACACATGAATTTCTGATGTGTTAGGAAATAAACATTATGAGGTAATGAGACACAGCATTGCCTCCTGGCACATAATACACAGCTGTGTAGCATTAATACCATTATACATGTGAAAGTCAGTCTAGAAATGCCACATCACCAAGGTCCTTAGACCATTATTAATATTCATATACAAATATACAAGCTTTAGATGTTGTTATATAACACTCAAGTACCATCACAGATATTGAACTCTGTCATAGGGACTGTGGATAACGAGACATGGGGCCTATAGAGGATGGTGTGGTGTGGACCCACTGTGTCACCAAGAGATTTGGCTTGTGGTAATCTGGAGTCCCTGGGTATTCACCCTTTAACACAGGGGTCTCAAACACGTGGCCCGCGGGCCACATGCGGCTACTGGGGATGTCATCTGCGGCCTGCGGTGCACTGTAGCTCCCTCGGAAGAGGAGAGAGCAGGCCAAAGGAGGAATGCGCTGGCGCTCCTTCATGACGTCATGAAGGAGCGCAGTCTGTTGGTGGTAGGTGAGCAATAGCCTCACAGCCCCTGGAGATAGTGCAACCCCCCCATAGATATCGCCCCACACACACCCCTGTAGATAGCGCTACTTTCCCCCCTGAGCAAATCTCCCAACCGTCCTGGATTCAGCGGGACAATTCTGGATTATGGGCTGTGTCCCGCTGTCCCGGGCGGCTGGGGGATGTCCCGCTGTCAATTGTATCTGCATCCTCAGGACGCAGATACATTTGAATCCAATGCTGAAGCAAGGAACCGTCAGCTCCCTGCTTCAGCATTAGTTCATAGCGGAGGAACAAAGGGAGCTCCTCCGCTTGCCGTAGACTCCCTGGACACAGCGCTACTAAGTGCTGTGCCCGGGGAAGCCCTGAACGTCACTGTCCATATATGGACAGTGACGTCAGTGGCTACTCCTGGAGTGGAATCCCCGTTGCCGACTCTCTGGCAGAGGATTCCGCTCCAGGAGTAGCCCATGACATCACTGTCCATATATGAACAGTGACATCAAGTATTCCCTCTAGGAGCAGAATCCTCGGCCTATGCTCTGGCTGGGGATTCCACTCCTACAGGGAGTCCCAATGGCGCTATCTACGGCGGAGGGGGTGGCACTACAGAGGGCAGTGTGGCATTATCTATAGAGGGCAGTGTGGCTTTATCTACAGAGGGCAGTTTGGCATTATCTACAGAGGGCAATTTGGCATTATCTACAGAGGGCAGTGTGGCAGTATCTACAGAGGGCACTGTGGCAGTATCTACAGGGGGCACTATGGCAATATCTACAAAGGGCAATGTGGCATTATCTACAGAGGGCAGTGTGGAATTATCTACAGAGGGCACTGTGGCATTATCTACAGAGGGCAGTGTGGCAGTATCTACAGAGGGCACTGTGGCAGTATCTACAGAGGGCACTATGGCATTATCTACAGAGGGCACTGTGGCACTATCTACAGAGGGCACTGTGGCACTATCTACAGGGGGCACTATGGCATTATCTACAGAGGGCACTGTGGCAGTATCTACAGTGGGGACTATGGCAATATCTACAGAGGGCACTGTGGCAATATCTACAGAGGACACTGTGGCAATATCTACAGAGGGCAGTGTGGCATTATCTACAGAGGGCAGTGTTGCATTATTTACGGAGGGCACTGTGGCATTATCGACATAGGGAAGTGTGGCATTATCTACAGAGGGCACTGTGGCAGTATCTACAGTGGGCACTGTGGCAATATCTACAGAGGGCACTGTGGCAATATCTACAGAGGGCACTGTGGCAATATCAACAAAGGGCAATGTGGCATTATCTACAGAGGGCAGTGTGGAATTATCTACAGAGGGCACTGTGGCATTATCTACAGAGGGCAGTGTGGCAGTATCTACAGAGGGCAGTGTTGCATTATCTACAGAGGATAATGTGGCATTGTCTACAGAGGGCAGTGTGGCAGTATCTACAGAGGGCACTGTGGCAGTATCTACAGAGGGCACTGTGGCACTATCTACAGGGGGCACTATGGCATTATCTACAGAGGGCACTGTGGCAGTATCTACAGTGGGGACTATGGCAATATCTACAGAGGGCACTGTGTCAATATCTACAGAGGACACTGTGGCAATATCTACAGAGGGCAGTGTGGCATTATCTACAGAGGGCAGTGTTGCATTATTTACGGAGGGCACTGTGGCATTATCGACAGAGGGAAGTGTGGCAGTATCTACAGAGGGCAGTGTGGCATTATCTACAGAGGGCAGTGTGGCAGTATCTACAGAGGGCACTGTGTAATTATCTAGGAGGGGTGTGGAATTATATAGAATAAACATTTACAATAAGTGACCCACAGGTGACGTTTTCTCAGATTCTAGTTGTTGTTTTTTTTGCATCTGGTCGAGACCTCTATGATGACTTCTCCCGACAACGGCCCATTTCTGCAGTTTTACGCTCATATCTCTTCATCTTCTCACTTTTTAAACATTTCTGCACTTGTCAACAAAGATAAATTTCTCATGGCACCACACACTACGCCCCTAAATATAATATCGCCAAACACTGCACCTCTAATTATTATAGCACCATACACTGTGTCTCTGATTATAATAGCACCATACACTGTGTCCCCCCCCCACACACACAGTGCCCCCTGTAGATAGTGCCCCTCATAGAGCCCCTGTATATCGTGCCCCCATAGATCCCCCTGTAGATAGTGGCCCCATAGATCACCCAGTAGATAGTGCCCCAAATACAGCCCCCTGTAGATAGGGCTCCACATATAGCCCCTCACACTTTTAACAGAGAAAAAAACTTTACATACTAACCTAAACCCATTCCCGCTCTGTCCTCTTGCAATGCAATGATGTCAGTTGCGTCGTTGAAAGGTGCTGTCATTCAACGATGTTAGCGGATCTTGCAGCATATGTCATTAAAAGGCACTTATGTGCTTATGCATGCAATTGTATATGCATCCTGTATCTGCTCATCTCGTCTCATGGACAGTGCAGCCCTGGGCAGGGGCAATCCACAGGTATAACAAGCAAACGACAATGCAAGGTTTCACCAGGGACGTAACTAGGAAAAACTGGGACGCATAGCAAACTTTTGACTGGGTCCACGGGTCCCCCCCCTCCCCTAGGTGCCACACACAGCTCCTCTTGTAGATAGTGCCATACAGCCCCCCCTGTAGAGAGCGCCACACATCACCCCCTGTAGATAGCGCCATACACACCCCTGTAGATAGCGCCAAACAGCTCCCCCTGTAGATAGCGCCATTCAGCCCCCTCCTGTAGATAGCGCCATATAGTGAACGCCCCTCCTTTACATAGCGCCATTTAGCGACCCGAAACAAATAAAACAAATAAAACAAAAAAACGTCATACTTACCTAGGCCCTGTTCCCCTGACAAACACCGACAGGATCCTTGCGTAGGCCGGCGTGATCCAGTGACGTCATCACGCCGGCCTGCGCAGGGATCCTGTCCTTGCTGCTGATAGGCTGCAGGCCGAACGTGGCCTATAGCCTAGTAAATTGCAGAGTAGGGAGCTTCCTCCCTGCTCTACCATAGTGTTCAATAGCATTTGCATCCTAAGGCTGCTAGTGGTGCCACCGGGCATGCTATGTCTGCTACATCGGTAATTACGTCACAGGGTTTCACTAGCAAATAGGAGGAACAAAATTGCTTGGGCAATTACCAAACAGATGGGAGGCTCCTTTATAACCTGGTGAATAGTGCCCAAGATGCAAGAGGAGAATGACGGCGATGGACGCCTCAAATGACGTCTGAAAATACGGCTCCAATACGTCGGCAAACATCTGCCCATTCATTTCAATGGGTTTGCCGATGTACTGTGCCGACGACCTGTCATTTTACGCGTCGCTGTCAAAAGACGACGCGTAAAATTACAGCCTCGTCAAAAGAAGTGCAGGACACTTCTTGTGACGTTTTTATAAACTATATAAATTTGGTATTGCCGCATACATAACGACTCGCTGAATAAAGTTATTATGTTTATACCACACGGTAAACGGTGTAAATTTAAAACGCAAAAAAGAATGTCAACATTTTCCTGAGTTTTTTTCCATTACTGCCCAAAAAGTTAATCAATAAATTATACTTAAATTATGTGTGTCTTATATATAAATTATGTACCCCAAAATGGTGCTATTAAAAAATACAACTTGTCTCGCAAAAAACAAGACCTTATACAGCCGTGTGGAAAAAAAAAGTTGTATCTCTTTGAATACAACTAGAGATGAGCGAACCGGGACAACCGAACACGGTTTCGGTCCGAACTTCCGGAAAAGTTCGGTTCGCAGCGAATCCGAACTTCACCGGGTTCGGCTGAACCCGTTTTGACCAAACCCGGCTACATTTTGGCGCCTGCCACATGTTACATCTAAAATGGAGGATTTCACAAGATCACCTGACATCAGGCTACCCCATAATGCCTTGCAAACAGCTCTCCCAGCCAATCGGGAGGCAGCATAGGGGCGGGCTCAAGCCTGCAATAAAAGTCTATGCACGGAGCTCAGCGGCCATTTTACAGACAGGAGCTGTAGGGATAGCATCTCTGTGCAGTAAGGGAAAGCTTTAGGAATCTAAAAGGCAGGAATCCAGAAATCGAAGGGGCTCATCCACTACTCACTACTCAGCCAGTGTGTGAATACGCTTTTATAAGGGGCTCATCCCCGTTGCATCCAACTTGCAATACAGGCAGCCTTTGTAGTAGTGGTAGTAGTAGTACTACAAGGCCCAGCATTCCCTGAGTGCACTGCAGCTAGGCTGATAGAAATTCTCATTCATTGCCATTTGCCAAGCCAGTGTCAGTGTGTGAATACGCTTTTAGAAGGGGCTCATCCCCGGCCGTTAACATAACAAACAATCCAACTTGCAATACAGGCAGCCTAGTAGTACTATAAGGCCCAGCATTCCCAGAGTGCACTGCAGCAAGGCTGATAGAAATTCTCATTCATTGCCATTTGCCAAGCCAATGTCAGTGTGTAAATACGCTTTTAGAAGGGGTTCATCCCCGGCCGTTAACATAACAAACAATCCAACTTGCAATACAGGCAGCCTAGTAGTACTACAAGGCCCAGCATTCCCTGAGTGCACTGCAGCGAGGCTGATAGAAATTCTCATTCATTGCCATTTGCCAAGCCAGTGTCAGTGTGTGAATACGCTTTTAGAAGGGGCTCATCCCCGGCCCGTTAACATAACAAACAATCCAACTTGCAATACAGCCAGCCTAGTAGTACTACAAGGCCCAGCATTCCCTGAGTGCACTGCAGCGAGGCTGATAGAAATTCTCATTCATTGCCATTTGCCAAGCCAGTGTCAGTGTGTGAATACGCTTTTAAAAGGGGCTCATCCCCGGCCCGTTAACATAACAAACAAATAACAATACAACTTGGAATACAGGCAGCCTTTGTAGTAGTGGTAGTAGTAGTACTACAAGGCCCAGCATTCCCTGAGTCAGTGCACAGTGGCTGACAGAAATTCTCATTCATTGCCATTTGCCAAGTCAGTGTCAGTGTGTGAATACGCTTTTAGAAGGGGCTCATCCCCGGCCGTTAACATAACAAACAAATAGCAATCCAACTTGCAATACAGGCAGCCTTTGTAGTAGTAGTAGTAGTAGTAGTAGTACTACAAGGCCCAGCATTCCCTGAGTGCACTGCGGCGTGGCTGATAGAAATTCTCATTCATTGCCATTTGCCAAGCCAGTGTCAGTGTGTGAATACGCTTTTAGAAGGGTCTCATCACCGGCCGTTAACATAACAAACAAATAACAATCCAACTTGCAATACAGGCAGCCTTTGTAGTAGTAGTAGTAGTAGACGTAGTACTACAACGCCCAGCATTCCCTGAGTGCACTGCAGCGTGGCTGATAGAAATTCTCATTCATCGCCATTTGGCAAGCCAGTGTTGTGTGAATACGCTTTTAGAAGGGGCTCATCCCCGGCTGTTAACATAACAAACAAATAACAATCCAACTTGCAATACAGGCAGCCTTTGTAGTAGTAGTAGTAGTAGTAGTAGTAGTACTACAAGGCCCAGAATTCCCTGAGTGCACTGCGGCGTGGCTGATAGAAATTCTCATTCATTGCCATTTGCCAAGCCAGTGTCAGTGTGTGAATACGCTTTTAGAAGGGGCTCATCCCCGTCCGTTAACATAACAAACAAATAACAATCCAACTTGCAATACAGGCAGCCTTTGTAGTAGTAGTAGTAGTAGTAGTAGTAGTAGTAGTAGTACTACAAGGCCCAGCATTCCCTGAGTGCACTGCAGCGTGGCTGATAGAAATTCTCATTCATTGCCATTTGCCATGCCAGTGTCAGTGTGAATACGCTTTTAGAAGGGGCTCATCCCCGGCCGTTAACCCCTTGCGTACCTTCGCCGTAATAGTACGTCGCTGGCCGCTTATTCCAGCGTACCTTCGACGTACTATTACGGCGCAGGAATAAACTGTCACTATGTGAAATCACATAGTGACAGAACAGCGGCGGCAGCTGTCATTGACAGCTAACCGTCTCTGCTACCGGCCTGGGGACCAATTAGCAGTCCCCAATGCCGGCGATTGCTGTGATTGGTCAGTCTCTGAAGACTGACCAATCACAGCCGTCTGTGACGTCGTCTGCAGGAGAAAGCTCCTGTCACTTTCTCTGATCTCCTCACTTCTGTGAGATACGTGAGGAGATCAGAAAAAGCGGTGTAAAAAAAAAAACCACTTTTTATTAACCCCTTCCCGAAAATGGGCGTATAGTAACGCCCTGAGGATGAAGCGGGCACAGGAGCTGTGCTCGCTCCATCTTCATCGGATGTCGGCTGTAATATACAGCCGACATCCCACTGCAACTACAGCGATCACTGTCCTCTCCGATCGCTGTAGTTTAACCCCTTAAATGCCGCTGTCAATAGCGACAGCGGCATTTAAGTGATTGATACAGAGGGAGGGGGCTCCCTCTGCACCCCATTGCCCCCCCCCCCGCGAGAAATCGCGGGGTTCTGATGGTTGCAATGGCAACCAGGAAGCCTAGCAACGGCTTCCTGGTTGCCAGGTACGGGAGCCTATTAGGTCCTGCCCAGGGCAGGACGTGATAGGCTCAACTGTAAGTTGTAAAGTGACAGTTACAATACACTGCACTACACAAGTACATACAGAAGTAGTGCAGTGTATTGTGCAGGGGATCAGAAGATCAGATCTTCCAGTCCCCTAGTATGTGTAAAATAAAAAGTGAAAAAAAAGTTAAAAAAAAGTTTTAGATAAATAAATAAATAAATACAAGTTTTACGTAATAAAAACAATAATCGCCTTGTTTCCCTGATCAAGCCCTTTATAATTAGAAAAAAAATGAAAAAAAAGACAAAAACTAGACATAATAAGTATCGCCGCGTTCGTATTGGCCTGACCTAAAAAAATATCATATTATTTATCCCGCACGGTGAACACTGTAAAAAAAATACCATAAAAAACAATGGCAGAATTTCCTTTTTTGGTCACGTTGTTTCCAAAAAAATGGAATAAAAAGTGATCAAAAAGTCGCGCATAGCCAAACATGGTACCAATAAAAACGACAGTGTGTCACGCAAAAAACAAGCCCTCACAAAGCTCCGTCGACAAAAAAATAAAAAAGTTATGGCTCTCAGGAGATGGTGACACTAAAACATTTTATTTAGAAAAAAGTGTTTTTTTTTTTGTAAAAGTAGTAAAACATATAAAAACTATATAAATTTGGTATTGCCATAATCGTATCAAACCGCAGAATAAAGTATACATGTTGTTTATACTGCACAGAGAACGCCGGTAAAAAATTATAAAAAAAATAGTGAAAGAATTTCTGTTTTTTGGTCTCCTCACCTCAGAAAAAATGGAATAAAAACTGATCAAATTATCGCATGTACCCCAAAATGATACTAATAAAAACTACAGCTCGTCCCATGAAAATCAAGCACTCACATAGCTCGTCAACGGAAAAATAAAAAGTTCTGACTCTTGGAACGCAATAATGCAAAATGACGGCCCAGACTAATTTATGTGTGCAGCAGTTCTTTACCTAAAACCCCACGTCATCATTTGCAGCCCCCACTGGTAGATCCTGTAAATGCAGCGAAAACGATGACATTTTGGGGTCTGTGCTACATATGGGGCTAGTGAAGAAGTCAAGATTAGTCAATACTGGAGTGCGGATATTTTGTACAACACCACAGACACCCTTTAGAAGTGCGACTCCTGCACCCAATAATCCGGCCTGTGCATGAAGGATTGGTTCAAAGCGTACGTCACTATCCAGGGATAATTAATTTTATTATTCATTCTCCCCATTATTACATCATCCTATTATGACCTATTGCACTCCGCCCAGCTTACATATACCCTGATGTACTCCGCACAGTTTACATATACCCTGATGTACTCCGCCCAGCTTACATATACCCTGATGTACTCCACCCAGCTTACATATACCCTGATGTACTCCGCCCAGCTTACATATACCCTGATGTACTCCGCCCAGTTTACATATGCCCTGATGTACTCCGCCCAGCTTACATATGCCCTGATGTACTCTGCCCAGCTTACATATACCCTGATGTACTCTGCACAGCTTACATATACCCTGATGTACTCCGCGCATCTTACATATACCCTGATGTACTCCGCCCAGCTTACATATAACCTGATGTACTCCGCACAGTTTACATATACCCCGATATACTCCGCACAGCTTACATATACCCAGATGTACTCTGCACAGCTTACATATACCCTGATGTACTCCGCGCATCTTACATATACCCTGATGTACTCCGCCCAGCTTACATATACCCTGATGTACTCCGCACAGTTTACATATACCCCGATATACTCCGCCCAGCTTACATATACCCTGATGTACTCCGCACAGTTTACATATACCCTGATGTACTCCGCCCAGCAAACATATACCCTGATGAACTCCGCCCAGCTTACATATACCCTGATGTACTCCGCCCAGCTTACATATACCCTGATGTACTCCGCCCAGTTTACATATGCCCTGATGTACTCCGCCCAGCTTACATATGCCCTGATGTACTCTGCCCAGCTTACATATACCCTGATGTACTCTGCACAGCTTACATATACCCTGATGTACTCCGCGCATCTTACATATACCCTGATGTACTCCGCCCAGCTTACATATACCCTGATGTACTCCGCACAGCTTACATATACCCTGATACACTCCGCCCAGCTTACATATACCCTGATGTACTCTGCCCAACTTACATATACCCTGATGTACTCCGCACAGATTACATATGCCCCCACATTATAAACTGAAACACCAGTAAAACACTAAACAAAACTACTACCAAGCAAAATCTGCGCTCCAAAAGCCAAATGGCGCTCCTTCTGGGCCTGGCAGTGTGCCCAAACAGCGGTTTATGACCACATATGGGGTATTACCATACTCTGGAGAACCGCTTAACAATTTATGGGGCGTATGTCTCCAGTGGTACAAGCTGGGCCCAACGCATTGGGCACTGAAATAGCATATATGTGGAAAATGTCAATTTTCAATCTGCAACATCCACTGTGCACTAATTTCTGCAAAACCTTTGGGGGTCAAAATGCTCACTACACTTCTAGATGAATTCCTTGAGGGGTGTAGTTTCCTAAATGGGGTCACTTCTCGGGAGTTTTCACTGTACTGGTACCTCAGCGCAATGCAACATGGCGTCAAAAACAAATTTTGTAAAATCTCCACTCCAAAAATGAAATTGCACTTTTTCCGTTTAGACCCTTGCCGTATGTCCAAATAGCCGTTCACAACCACATATGGCGTATTTCCGTAATCAGGAGAAATTGTGTAACACATTTTGGGGTGTCTTTTCTCCTGTATTCCTTGTGGAAATGAAAAATTCTGAGCTAAAGCTACAGGTTATTGGAAAAAAAAAATGTTTTCATTTTCACGGACCAATTCTAATAAAATCTATAAAACACCTGAGGGCTCAAAATGCTCACTACACCTCTAATTTAATTCTTTCAGGGGTATAGTCTCCAAATTGGGATCACATCTGGGGAATTTCTACTATACTGGTACTTCAGGGGCTCTGCAAATGCGACATGGCCCCCAGAAACCAATTCAGCAAAATCTGAGCTGCAAAATCCAAATGGTGCTCCGTCCCTTCTGTGCCCTGCCATGGGTCCAAACAGCAGTTTATTACCACATAATGGGGTATTTCCGTAATCAGGAGAAATTTCTTTACAAATGTTGAGGTGCTTTTTCTCCTTTATTCCTTATAAAAATTTGAAAATTCTGTGTTTTTTCCAAAAAAAAGTCTCTTTTCATCTTCACAGACTAATTCCAATAAATTCAGCAAAAAAACTGTGGGGTCAAAATGATAACTATACCACTAGAAAAATTCCTTGAGGGGTATAGTTTCCAAAATGGGGTCACTTTTGGGGGGATTCCACTGTTTAGGTCCCTCCAGGGCGTTGCAAACGTGACACGGCACTGAAAACCATTCCAGTAAAATCAGAGCTCCAAAATCCAAATGAGGGTCCTTCCCTTCTGAGCCCTGCTGTGGGTCCAAACAGCAGTTTATTACCACATATGGGGTATTTCCGTAATCGCGAGAAATTACTTTACAAATGTTGGGGTGCTTTCTCTCCTTTATTTCTTGCAAAAATTAGAAATTTTTACGTTTTTCCAGAAAAAAAGTAGATTTTCATTTTCACAGACTAACTCCAGAAAATATAGCAAAATACCTGTGGGGTCAAAATGCTAACTATACCCCTAGATAAATTCCCTGAGGGGTGTAGTTTAAAAAATGGGGGTTACTTTTGGGGGTTTCCACTGTTTTGGCACCACAAGACCTCTTCAAACCTGACATGGTGCCTAAAATATATTCTGAAAAAAGGAGGCCCCAAAATCCAAGAGGTGCTCCTTTGCTTCTGAGGCCTCTGTTTCAGTCCATTAGCGCACTAGGGCCACATGTGGGATATTTCTAAAAACTGCAGAATCTGGGCAATAAATATTGGGTTGCGTTTCTCAGGTAAAACCTTCTGTGGTACAGAAGAAAATGTATTACATATGAATTTTGTAAAAAAAAATGAAATTTAGGGATCTCAGGCTGTCTAAGCAGGGGAGCCACTGACTGGATGTCAGGTCTCCTTTAAGTATCCCATAAAGCACACTGAGTGGGTTCCTGATATGAGTGGTCGAAGGAATCACATGGGAGGGAGGGTTTAAGATTATATAAAGGAGGTTACTTCCTGTAGTGAGCCTCTTTCCCGCTTTCCAGACAGAGTTAAGGAACCTCTACAGCTAGTGAAGCTTTACAGAGGAATCATCACTCTAACATGGCGGAGCAAGCGCTGCTGGCGCTATTGAAAGAGAAGATAGCAAAGGAAGGATCAGCCTGGCTAACCCCGCTCCTACGAGGTTTGTCTGAGCAAATTGATGGCGCGGTGTCTGAGCCGTTAGCCAGTGGCAGGAGGCCCGCAAGGAGGTGCCGTCCGCCTACTCGGCTGAGTCCTTCCCCCACTAGAGCTAAAAAACGGGGGAGGGCGCCGTCTCGTCACCAGGCTCAGCAGCGTGGCGCAGTGAGCGAGCAGCGTAGTGCAGAAGAGACACTGCCGGTGCTCGATGGAGTGCTGGCTGGCAGCCAGGCCTCCCATCCCCCAGGGCATCATAGCAGACAGGCAGGGGTAGTGAGGCAACGCACACCCCCGCGTGTAGATGGCGCGGTGGGACATAGCAGCGGCATGGGACAGGAGGTAGTGAAGCAACAGGCTGCTCCAAAACCACCTGGCAGGCTTGCTAGGTGGTTTGGCAGGAAATCTGCTAATGTTGTAAAGGACACGGCAGTTATGAGTGGAGACAGGGGGGAGGGGGGAGTCCCCACAAGCAATGCAGGACCTAGTCAGATTGCAGACGATAGTGAGGAAGATTTTTTCGAGTGCATTCAGGGTACACCGCAGGATAGGGCAAGTGAGCAGTTACAGAGATGTGTTTCCGCCGGCAGGGCCCACAGGTGTGGGACAAGGGGCCGTGGATCGGACACATGCTCCGAATCTGGATCTGACAGGTCGGGGAGACGAAAGCAGAGAAGGCTTGGCTCCCACAGACGCACAAATTATAGGGATAGAAGGAGTAGGCATAGGCAACGGTCGTGCAGTAGGGTTTCTAGACATCGTTCACGAGGCGCACGAAGAAGTAGGTCAGCATATCGCACGTCCTCGGCTTCCTCGGAGGAGTCCGTGGATAGACACAGCAGGAGGTCACGCGGGAGCAGACAACGTGGGCGGAGAAGCAGATCGTTCGACCGAAGGAGACACGGAAAGACTACATCGGTTGAGGCGACAACGGTTGTTTCTCCGCCGCCCACAACGCAAAATGCAGATGTTCAGTCAGCGGGTCATCAGAGTGGTGAGTTATCATGCGCACAAGCATGGAATAAAAACGCTGATAATGGTGACGAGTTATTTGGTATGCTGAAAAATGTTTTGGAGAAAATGGGGGGGGCTGAGGTCCCGATTAAGGTCCCAGGGGCGGCGGAGCCGCAGCCTGTGCAGGCGTTGGATAACACGGGCATGTTGCTCAGGGACTCGTATTTTTGTGGAGTTGCTCCTCTGGGGACACATATTTCAAATGAAGTTAGAGAAAAAATTAAAAAATTTGAATATGTGGATATATGGTCTTTAGTGTCGCCAGAGCAGCTAACAGTTGATAAAGAGAGGAAGTTTGAAAAAACTGATGATAAAAAGCCCAAAGTGGCAAAAACGTTTGGAAATTGGTTGCAGGCTTTCGCGGTGTTGGCAAGCATAGCGAGTCAAAGTAAACCAGAAAAAGCCTTCGAATTGTTTACATATCTGGATACAATTTATTCTGCGCATAAGTTGCACGGGGGAACGGCATGGTGGAGGTACGACGAGGAATTCAGGCGCCGTTTAGCTATTCGGCCAGACATAGGTTGGTCCTCTAAGGCCACGGATGTATGGATACAATTAATGATGACGCAGCGGCCCCAGAATTCCTTTCTTGCCTCCTCCGCCGCCCCCCCTTAGGCGGCAGTTGCGGGTCGAAGACCAGGGGCTTGTTGGCTCTTCAATGAGGGGCATTGTCGGTTTTTCGCTTCATGCAAATTCAAGCATGAATGCTCCATATGTGGGGGATCCCACTCAGCGCTGCGTTGCTTTAAGAGAAGTAAGAACCCCGCGAGACCAGCTGCTGCAGGTAAGCCAGAGGACGCCGGTGAACGTCAAAAGGATGCGCCCCTGGTTAGACAGGTACCCCAGGAGACAGGAGGCAGAAATGCTCATTAAGGGTTTTACACAGGGTTTTCATATACCACATGTTTATCAGCCGGCTGCTACGTTTGCTTCAAATTTAAAGTCTGTTATAGCTCAACCGGAAATTGCTCAGGAAAAAATAGACAAGGAAGTTAGCACGGAACCACCATTAGAGAACCTCAGAATTTCCCCTCTGGGGATCGTGCCAAAGAAAGAGCAGGGAAAATTTCGTCTCATACACCACTTGTCCTTCCCTCCAGGTGAATCAGTCAATGATGGGATATCTAAGGAGGAGGCGGCTGTGTCGTACATATCATTTGACAGAGCTATGCAGTTAGTTTCAAAAGCGGGCCCTTTTTCCTTGCTAGCTAAGTCTGACATTGAATCAGCCTTCCGCCTCCTCCCGGTTCATCCTGACTGTTTTCACCTGTTGGGGTGTCAATTGAACGGGCTATATTATGTGGACATGTGTTTGCCGATGGGGTGCTCTATTTCATGCCGCTATTTTGAGATGTTCAGTTCCTTTTTAGAGTGGGTTGTGCGGTCTGAGACAGGCAACACATCGGTAATACACTACTTGGATGATTTTTTGTTCATCGGTCCACGGGATGAGTCGTTATGTTTATACACTTTGAATTCTTTCAGGTTTTTTATGGCCATGTTTGGTGTCCCTCTAGCGGAGGACAAAACGGAAGGCCCATGTTGGTGCCTCTCCTTCCTGGGGATAAAAATCGATACGAGCAGGATGGTTCTCAGCCTCCCGGAAGACAAAATTGCAAAATTGAGACGGGATATCAACAGTAGCATATGCGCAAAAAAGGTCACGTTGCATGACTTACAGTCCTTGTTGGGTCAATTGGCGTTTGCATGCAGGATATTCCCTATGGGAAGGGTTTTTGCTAGGAGGTTGGCCATGGCAACGGCAGGGGCAAAACAGCCGCACCATTTTATAAGACTACCCAGTTCGTTAAAAGATGATTTAAGGATGTGGCAATCTTTCCTAAAAGTTTATGAAGGTATATCGTGTCTCATGGAGGAAGAAATGGGCAATGCGGACCTGCAGCTGTACACAGATGCGGCAGGGGCCCATGGTTATGGGGCGGTTTTTGAGCATAAGTGGTCGGCTGGTGTTTGGCCGGCGGATTGGTACGAAAAAGGTTTTACTAAAAATCTGACGTTATTGGAGTTGTTCCCCATCGTAGTAGCAGTGGAGCTATGGGGTGCAGAGATGGCGAACAGGCGTATCTTGTTTTGGTCCGATAATGAGAGTACGGTTGTGGTTATAAATAAATTAACGTCTAGTTCTCTCCCGGTGTTAGCTCTGCTCAGACGGTTAGTGCTAAAATGTTTATCGTTTAATGTGGTGTTCAGGGCATGTCATGTCCCGGGGGTTGTTAATGACGTTGCTGATGCTCTGTCTCGTTTTCAGTGGCTTCGTTTCAGGACATTGCATCCTCGGGCGGATCAGGAGGGGTACGACTGCCCGCCATCTCTTTGGGACCTGCCGGGGAGCAGCTGACACCGCTGCTGCAGAATTCTCTGGCGACAACTACGTGGAACTGCCATGGTAAGACATGGTCTGAATGGCTGTCACATGCAAATGCGACTGAGGTAATGTCCCCGGAGTCATGTTATGTGATCACGTTGCGGTATTTAGGTTCTTTAAGGGAAAAAGGCATGTCGGCAGCGGTGGTTCAAAAGCGCTTATCAGGGGTTGCGTTTGCGCTAAAGATGTTGGGGGTGGAGGATGTCACCAAGCGTTTTGTTTTTGCGCAAATGTTAAAAGGTTGGAGGAAGGAAAAGAAGACATCGGACGGCCGTCGTCCAGTGTCTTTTATTTTGCTACGGCGATTGGCGGACGCGGCGACATCAGTTTGTTCTTCCGTTTTTGAAGCATGCTTATTTTCATGCGCTTTTGCGCTCGCTTTTTCGGGGCACTGCGCGTTAGTGAATTAGTATCCACCTCGCGGTCCTGTCCGTCGGGCTTGTTGGCGGATGACGTAGTGGCACTGTCGGATTCAATAAAAATTCGGGTGCGGCGGTCTAAAACAGATGTGTTGGGAAAAGGGGTGTGGTTAACCATCTTTGCTCTAGATTCAAAATTTTGCCCGGTAAGGGTGGTGAAGAGCTACATGGCGTTGCGCCCGCAGGGGGGTAGTTTCTTGTCACATAAGGATGGATCTCCTTTGTCAAAATTTCAATTTTCTTCCATTTTTAAAAAATGCTTGGTCTCGGTGGGTTTGCCTCCTTCTGAGTTTGGGACCCATTCGTTCCGCATAGGGGCCGCCACAATGGCGGATGTGGCGGGTTTGACGGAGGTGGAAATAAAAAATTTGGGAAGATGGAAATCGGGTTGTTTTAAGAGTTACATTCGTCCTCATTTGTTAACCTGTTGAATTTTATATGTTTCTGCAGATGTTCGTAGACCGGTGGTTTGGTTTATTGGTCATTCGTACATTTATTGGGCGGCTCAGAGGGCGTCTTGCCGACCTGGAGGGCTGGATCTTGGCTTCAAACATGCGGATGTGTACTGGAGGGGTATCAGAGGCCTAAAATGGCTGCAAGTCCTTCCGGAGGTGGTGGCTGTGAGCAGGATGTCACAATCTCCAACGGTCGTGGTGATACACGCAGGTGGCAATGACCTGTGCTCAACGAGGGTAGCGGAGCTGATTTCCATTATGCGGTCGGACTTTGATCGCTTCGCTGCCTTTTTTACGGATCTGGTGGTAGTGTGGTCCGAAGTAGTTCCGAGGGTTTTATGGAAGGGAGCTAGGAACAACGCGTCCCTGGAACGGACCAGACGGCTTTTGAACGTTAGGGTATCGCGGCATGTCAGGGGTCAAGGGGGTGTAGTCATCAGGCATAGGCAGTTGGAAGGTGACAATAGGGGTTTAATGTTGCAAGACGGGGTACACTTGAACGACATTGGCCTGGACATTTTCCTTTCAGGTTTGCAGGACGCCGTCGATAGGGCATTGTTTTTGCTTAGGGGGGTGGGACGGAGCGCGGTGTAGGAATACACCCGTCTCCGCTTGGCGTGTTCGGAGGCTCTTGTTCCGTTTCGTTGAAGGGAATGTGTAAGACGGCTCACCTGGCAAAACAACAAAGACATGCCCACCGCGGGGGCGGTGGCACGGCATGCGAGGTGATCGTCATCCAGAACATCAAGTTAATGAATGTCAATGAACGGACAAGGTTTCCTTTTGTTATATTGTTAATAAAAGCTGTGGCCACCCCCACTTTATTCCACTAAGATGACTATGTGTGTTTTTCTATAGTAAGTATTTAAGTTGCACTCAGTAGCTGGGAAGGTACATACAGTCTTAGGGATCTCAGGCTGTCTAAGCAGGGGAGCCACTGACTGGATGTCAGGTCTCCTTTAAGTATCCCATAAAGCACACTGAGTGGGTTCCTGATATGAGTGGTCGAAGGAATCACATGGGAGGGAGGGTTTAAGATTATATAAAGGAGGTTACTTCCTGTAGTGAGCCTCTTTCCCGCTTTCCAGACAGAGTTAAGGAACGCCCGCCCGCCCGCCCGCCCTTCTTTTATTGAGAAATTAGAAGTATTTATGGCTTTGTGTTGTATGACTTTGTATTGATAAGATTGGTTTCCATTTGTCACAGCTGGCGTGTTCGGAGGCTCTTGTTCCGTTTCGTTGAAGGGAATGTGTAAGACGGCTCACCTGGCAAAACAACAAAGACATGCCCACCGCGGGGGCGGTGGCACGGCATGCGAGGTGATCGTCATCCAGAACATCAAGTTAATGAATGTCAATGAACGGACAAGGTTTCCTTTTGTTATATTGTTAATAAAAGCTGTGGCCACCCCCACTTTATTCCACTAAGATGACTATGTGTGTTTTTCTATAGTAAGTATTTAAGTTGCACTCAGTAGCTGGGAAGGTACATACAGTCTTGAAAATTTCAGCTCTACTTTCCTTCAATTCCTGTAAAATGCCTAAAGGGTTGAAACACTTTCTGAATGCTGTTTTGGATACTTTGAGGGGTGCAGTTTTCAAAATGGGGTGTTTTATGGGGGTTTCGAAAAATAAAAGGATGTTCAAAAAACGATGCAAACATAAAGTAGACATATGGGAGATGTTAATTGGTAACTATTTTGTGTGGTATTACTATCTGTTTTACAAGCAGATGCATTTAAAATTGGAAAAATCATAATTTCTTCATATTTTCGCTAAATGTTGGTGTTTTTCACAAATAAGCAATGAATTTATCGACCAAATTTTTTCACTAAACTAAAGTACAATATGTCACGAGAAAACAATCTCAGAATCAATTGGATAGGTAAAAGCATTCCGGAGTTATTACCACATAAAGTGATACATGTCAGATTTGAAAAAATGGGTCTGGTCCTCAAGGCCAAAATGAGCTGGGTACTCAAGGGGTTAACATAACAAACAAATAACAATCCAACTTGCAATACAGGCAGCCTTTGTTGTAGTAGTAGTAGTAGTAGTACTACAAGGCCCAGCATTCCCTGAGTGCACTGCGGCGTGGCTGATAGAAATTCTCATTCATTGCCATTTGCCAAGCCAGTGTCAGGGTGTGAATACGCTTTTAGAAGGGGCTCATCCCCGGCCGTTACATAACAAACAAATAACAATCCAACTTGCAATACAGGCAGCCTTTGTAGTAGTAGTAGTAGTAGTAGTAGTAGTAGTAGTACTACAAGGCCCAGCATTCCCTGAGTGCACTGCGGCGTGGCTGATAGATATTCTCATTCATTGCCATTTGCCAAGCCAGTGTCAGTGTGTGAATACGCTTTTAGAAGCGGCTCATCCCCGGCCGTTAACATGACAAACAAATAACACTCCAACTTGCAATACAGGCAGCCTTTGTAGTAGACGTAGTACTACAACGCCCAGCATTCCCTGAGTGCACTGCAGCGTGGCTGATAGAAATTCTCATTCATCGCCATTTGCCAAGCCAGTGTCAGTGTGTGAATACGCTTTTAGAAGGGGCTCATCCCCGTCCGTTAACATAACAAACAAATAACAATCCAACTTGCAATACAGGCAGCCTTTGTAGTAGTAGTAGTAGTAGTAGTAGTAGTAGTAGTAGTAGTACTACAAGGCCCAGCATTCCCTGAGTGCACTGCAGCGTGGCTGATAGAAATTCTCATTCATTGCCATTTGCCATGCCAGTGTCAGTGTGAATACGCTTTTAGAAGGGGCTCATCCCCGGCCGTTAACCCCTTGCGTACCTTCGCCGTAATAGTACGTCGCTGGCCGCTTATTCCAGCGTACCTTCGACGTACTATTACGGCGCAGGAATAAACTGTCACTATGTGAAATCACATAGTGACAGAACAGCGGCGGCAGCTGTCATTGACAGCTAACCGTCTCTGCTACCGGCCTGGGGACCAATTAGCAGTCCCCAATGCCGGCGATTGCTGTGATTGGTCAGTCTCTGAAGACTGACCAATCACAGCCGTCTGTGACGTCGTCTGCAGGAGAAAGCTCCTGTCACTTTCTCTGATCTCCTCACTTCTGTGAGATACGTGAGGAGATCAGAAAAAGCGGTGTAAAAAAAAAAAACACTTTTTATTAACCCCTTCCCGAAAATGGGCGTATAGTAACGCCCTGAGGATGAAGCGGGCACAGGAGCTGTGCTCGCTCCATCTTCATCGGATGTCGGCTGTAATATACAGCCGACATCCCACTGCAACTACAGCGATCACTGTCCTCTCCGATCGCTGTAGTTTAACCCCTTAAATGCCGCTGTCAATAGCGACAGCGGCATTTAAGTGATTGATACAGAGGGAGGGGGCTCCCTCTGCACCCCATTGCCCCCCCCCCCGCGAGAAATCGCGGGGTTCTGATGGTTGCAATGGCAACCAGGAAGCCTAGCAACGGCTTCCTGGTTGCCAGGTACGGGAGCCTATTAGGTCCTGCCCAGGGCAGGACGTGATAGGCTCAACTGTAAGTTGTAAAGTGACAGTTACAATACACTGCACTACACAAGTACATACAGAAGTAGTGCAGTGTAGTGTACAGGGGATCAGAAGATCAGATCTTCCAGTCCCCTAGTATGTGTAAAATAAAAAGTGAAAAAAAAGTTAAAAAAAAAGTTTTAGATAAATAAATAAATAAATACAAGTTTTACGTAATAAAAACAATAATCGCCTTGTTTCCCTGATCAAGCCCTTTATAACTAGAAAAAAAATGAAAAAAAAGACAAAAACTAGACATAATAAGTATCGCCGCGTTCGTATTGGCCTGACCTAAAAAAATATCATATTATTTATCCCGCACGGTGAACACTGTAAAAAAAAATACCATAAAAAACAATGGCAGAATTTCCTTTTTTGGTCACGTTGTTTCCAAAAAAATGGAATAAAAAGTGATCAAAAAGTCGCGCATAGCCAAACATGGTACCAATAAAAACGACAGTGTGTCACGCAAAAAACAAGCCCTCACAAAGCTCCGTCGACAAAAAAATAAAAAAGTTATGGCTCTCAGGAGATGGTGACACTAAAACATTTTATTTAGAAAAAAGTGTTTTTTTTTTTGTAAAAGTAGTAAAACATATAAAAACTATATAAATTTGGTATTGCCATAATCGTATCAAACCGCAGAATAAAGTATACATGTTGTTTATACTGCACAGAGAACGCCGGTAAAAAATTATAAAAAAAATAGTGAAAGAATTTCTGTTTTTTGGTCTCCTCACCTCAGAAAAAATGGAATAAAAACTGATCAAATTATCGCATGTACCCCAAAATGATACTAATAAAAACTACAGCTCGTCCCATGAAAATCAAGCACTCACATAGCTCGTCAACGGAAAAATAAAAAGTTCTGACTCTTGGAACGCAATAATGCAAAATGACGGCCCAGACTAATTTATGTGTGCAGCAGTTCTTTACCTAAAACCCCACGTCATCATTTGCAGCCCCCACTGGTAGATCCTGTAAATGCAGCGAAAACGATGACATTTTGGGGTCTGTGCTACATATGGGGCTAGTGAAGAAGTCAAGATTAGTCAATACTGGAGTGCGGATATTTTGTACAACACCACAGACACCCTTTAGAAGTGCGACTCCTGCACCCAATAATCCGGCCTGTGCATGAAGGATTGGTTCAAAGCGTACGTCACTATCCAGGGATAATTAATTTTATTATTCATTCTCCCCATTATTACATCATCCTATTATGACCTATTGCACTCCGCCCAGCTTACATATACCCTGATGTACTCCGCACAGTTTACATATACCCTGATGTACTCCGCCCAGCTTACATATACCCTGATGTACTCCACCCAGCTTACATATACCCTGATGTACTCCGCCCAGCTTACATATACCCTGATGTACTCCGCCCAGTTTACATATGCCCTGATGTACTCCGCCCAGCTTACATATGCCCTGATGTACTCTGCCCAGCTTACATATACCCTGATGTACTCTGCACAGCTTACATATACCCTGATGTACTCCGCGCATCTTACATATACCCTGATGTACTCCGCCCAGCTTACATATAACCTGATGTACTCCGCACAGTTTACATATACCCCGATATACTCCGCACAGCTTACATATACCCAGATGTACTCTGCACAGCTTACATATACCCTGATGTACTCCGCGCATCTTACATATACCCTGATGTACTCCGCCCAGCTTACATATACCCTGATGTACTCCGCACAGTTTACATATACCCCGATATACTCCGCCCAGCTTACATATACCCTGATGTACTCCGCACAGTTTACATATACCCTGATGTACTCCGCCCAGCAAACATATACCCTGATGAACTCCGCCCAGCTTACATATACCCTGATGTACTCCGCCCAGCTTACATATACCCTGATGTACTCCGCCCAGTTTACATATGCCCTGATGTACTCCGCCCAGCTTACATATGCCCTGATGTACTCTGCCCAGCTTACATATACCCTGATGTACTCTGCACAGCTTACATATACCCTGATGTACTCCGCGCATCTTACATATACCCTGATGTACTCCGCCCAGCTTACATATACCCTGATGTACTCCGCACAGCTTACATATACCCTGATACACTCCGCCCAGCTTACATATACCCTGATGTACTCTGCCCAACTTACATATACCCTGATGTACTCCGCACAGATTACATATGCCCCCACATTATAAACTGAAACACCAGTAAAACACTAAACAAAACTACTACCAAGCAAAATCTGCGCTCCAAAAGCCAAATGGCGCTCCTTCTGGGCCTGGCAGTGTGCCCAAACAGCGGTTTATGACCACATATGGGGTATTACCATACTCTGGAGAACCGCTTAACAATTTATGGGGCGTATGTCTCCAGTGGTACAAGCTGGGCCCAACGCATTGGGCACTGAAATAGCATATATGTGGAAAATGTCAATTTTCAATCTGCAACATCCACTGTGCACTAATTTCTGCAAAACCTTTGGGGGTCAAAATGCTCACTACACTTCTAGATGAATTCCTTGAGGGGTGTAGTTTCCTAAATGGGGTCACTTCTCGGGAGTTTTCACTGTACTGGTACCTCAGCGCAATGCAACATGGCGTCAAAAACAAATTTTGTAAAATCTCCACTCCAAAAATGAAATTGCACTTTTTCCGTTTAGACCCTTGCCGTATGTCCAAATAGCCGTTCACAACCACATATGGCGTATTTCCGTAATCAGGAGAAATTGTGTAACACATTTTGGGGTGTCTTTTCTCCTGTATTCCTTGTGGAAATGAAAAATTCTGAGCTAAAGCTACAGGTTATTGGAAAAAAAAAATGTTTTCATTTTCACGGACCAATTCTAATAAAATCTATAAAACACCTGAGGGCTCAAAATGCTCACTACACCTCTAATTTAATTCTTTCAGGGGTATAGTCTCCAAATTGGGATCACATCTGGGGAATTTCTACTATACTGGTACTTCAGGGGCTCTGCAAATGCGACATGGCCCCCAGAAACCAATTCAGCAAAATCTGAGCTGCAAAATCCAAATGGTGCTCCGTCCCTTCTGTGCCCTGCCATGGGTCCAAACAGCAGTTTATTACCACATAATGGGGTATTTCCGTAATCAGGAGAAATTTCTTTACAAATGTTGAGGTGCTTTTTCTCCTTTATTCCTTATAAAAATTTGAAAATTCTGTGTTTTTTCCAAAAAAAAGTCTCTTTTCATCTTCACAGACTAATTCCAATAAATTCAGCAAAAAAACTGTGGGGTCAAAATGATAACTATACCACTAGAAAAATTCCTTGAGGGGTATAGTTTCCAAAATGGGGTCACTTTTGGGGGGATTCCACTGTTTAGGTCCCTCCAGGGCGTTGCAAACGTGACACGGCACTGAAAACCATTCCAGTAAAATCAGAGCTCCAAAATCCAAATGAGGGTCCTTCCCTTCTGAGCCCTGCTGTGGGTCCAAACAGCAGTTTATTACCACATATGGGGTATTTCCGTAATCGCGAGAAATTACTTTACAAATGTTGGGGTGCTTTCTCTCCTTTATTTCTTGCAAAAATTAGAAATTTTTACGTTTTTCCAGAAAAAAAGTAGATTTTCATTTTCACAGACTAACTCCAGAAAATATAGCAAAATACCTGTGGGGTCAAAATGCTAACTATACCCCTAGATAAATTCCCTGAGGGGTGTAGTTTAAAAAATGGGGGTTACTTTTGGGGGTTTCCACTGTTTTGGCACCACAAGACCTCTTCAAACCTGACATGGTGCCTAAAATATATTCTGAAAAAAGGAGGCCCCAAAATCCAAGAGGTGCTCCTTTGCTTCTGAGGCCTCTGTTTCAGTCCATTAGCGCACTAGGGCCACATGTGGGATATTTCTAAAAACTGCAGAATCTGGGCAATAAATATTGGGTTGCGTTTCTCAGGTAAAACCTTCTGTGGTACAGAAGAAAATGTATTACATATGAATTTTGTAAAAAAAAATGAAATTTAGGGATCTCAGGCTGTCTAAGCAGGGGAGCCACTGACTGGATGTCAGGTCTCCTTTAAGTATCCCATAAAGCACACTGAGTGGGTTCCTGATATGAGTGGTCGAAGGAATCACATGGGAGGGAGGGTTTAAGATTATATAAAGGAGGTTACTTCCTGTAGTGAGCCTCTTTCCCGCTTTCCAGACAGAGTTAAGGAACCTCTACAGCTAGTGAAGCTTTACAGAGGAATCATCACTCTAACATGGCGGAGCAAGCGCTGCTGGCGCTATTGAAAGAGAAGATAGCAAAGGAAGGATCAGCCTGGCTAACCCCGCTCCTACGAGGTTTGTCTGAGCAAATTGATGGCGCGGTGTCTGAGCCGTTAGCCAGTGGCAGGAGGCCCGCAAGGAGGTGCCGTCCGCCTACTCGGCTGAGTCCTTCCCCCACTAGAGCTAAAAAACGGGGGAGGGCGCCGTCTCGTCACCAGGCTCAGCAGCGTGGCGCAGTGAGCGAGCAGCGTAGTGCAGGAGAGACACTGCCGGTGCTCGATGGAGTGCTGGCTGGCAGCCAGGCCTCCCATCCCCCAGGGCATCATAGCAGACAGGCAGGGGTAGTGAGGCAACGCACACCCCCGCGTGTAGATGGCGCGGTGGGACATAGCAGCGGCATGGGACAGGAGGTAGTGAAGCAACAGGCTGCTCCAAAACCACCTGGCAGGCTTGCTAGGTGGTTTGGCAGGAAATCTGCTAATGTTGTAAAGGACACGGCAGTTATGAGTGGAGACAGGGGGGAGGGGGGAGTCCCCACAAGCAATGCAGGACCTAGTCAGATTGCAGACGATAGTGAGGAAGATTTTTTCGAGTGCATTCAGGGTACACCGCAGGATAGGGCAAGTGAGCAGTTACAGAGATGTGTTTCCGCCGGCAGGGCCCACAGGTGTGGGACAAGGGGCCGTGGATCGGACACATGCTCCGAATCTGGATCTGACAGGTCGGGGAGACGAAAGCAGAGAAGGCTTGGCTCCCACAGACGCACAAATTATAGGGATAGAAGGAGTAGGCATAGGCAACGGTCGTGCAGTAGGGTTTCTAGACATCGTTCACGAGGCGCACGAAGAAGTAGGTCAGCATATCGCACGTCCTCGGCTTCCTCGGAGGAGTCCGTGGATAGACACAGCAGGAGGTCACGCGGGAGCAGACAACGTGGGCAGAGAAGCAGATCGTTCGACCGAAGGAGACACGGAAAGACTACATCGGTTGAGGCGACAACGGTTGTTTCTCCGCCGCCCACAACGCAAAATGCAGATGTTCAGTCAGCGGGTCATCAGAGTGGTGAGTTATCATGCGCACAAGCATGGAATAAAAACGCTGATAATGGTGACGAGTTATTTGGTATGCTGAAAAATGTTTTGGAGAAAATGGGGGGGGCTGAGGTCCCGATTAAGGTCCCAGGGGCGGCGGAGCCGCAGCCTGTGCAGGCGTTGGATAACACGGGCATGTTGCTCAGGGACTCGTATTTTTGTGGAGTTGCTCCTCTGGGGACACATATTTCAAATGAAGTTAGAGAAAAAATTAAAAAATTTGAATATGTGGATATATGGTCTTTAGTGTCGCCAGAGCAGCTAACAGTTGATAAAGAGAGGAAGTTTGAAAAAACTGATGATAAAAAGCCCAAAGTGGCAAAAACGTTTGGAAATTGGTTGCAGGCTTTCGCGGTGTTGGCAAGCATAGCGAGTCAAAGTAAACCAGAAAAAGCCTTCGAATTGTTTACATATCTGGATACAATTTATTCTGCGCATAAGTTGCACGGGGGAACGGCATGGTGGAGGTACGACGAGGAATTCAGGCGCCGTTTAGCTATTCGGCCAGACATAGGTTGGTCCTCTAAGGCCACGGATGTATGGATACAATTAATGATGACGCAGCGGCCCCAGAATTCCTTTCTTGCCTCCTCCGCCGCCCCCCCTCAGGCGGCAGTTGCGGGTCGAAGACCAGGGGCTTGTTGGCTCTTCAATGAGGGGCATTGTCGGTTTTTCGCTTCATGCAAATTCAAGCATGAATGCTCCATATGTGGGGGATCCCACTCAGCGCTGCGTTGCTTTAAGAGAAGTAAGAACCCCGCGAGACCAGCTGCTGCAGGTAAGCCAGAGGACGCCGGTGAACGTCAAAAGGATGCGCCCCTGGTTAGACAGGTACCCCAGGAGACAGGAGGCAGAAATGCTCATTAAGGGTTTTACACAGGGTTTTCATATACCACATGTTTATCAGCCGGCTGCTACGTTTGCTTCAAATTTAAAGTCTGTTATAGCTCAACCGGAAATTGCTCAGGAAAAAATAGACAAGGAAGTTAGCACGGAACCACCATTAGAGAACCTCAGAATTTCCCCTCTGGGGATCGTGCCAAAGAAAGAGCAGGGAAAATTTCGTCTCATACACCACTTGTCCTTCCCTCCAGGTGAATCAGTCAATGATGGGATATCTAAGGAGGAGGCGGCTGTGTCGTACATATCATTTGACAGAGCTATGCAGTTAGTTTCAAAAGCGGGCCCTTTTTCCTTGCTAGCTAAGTCTGACATTGAATCAGCCTTCCGCCTCCTCCCGGTTCATCCTGACTGTTTTCACCTGTTGGGGTGTCAATTGAACGGGCTATATTATGTGGACATGTGTTTGCCGATGGGGTGCTCTATTTCATGCCGCTATTTTGAGATGTTCAGTTCCTTTTTAGAGTGGGTTGTGCGGTCTGAGACAGGCAACACATCGGTAATACACTACTTGGATGATTTTTTGTTCATCGGTCCACGGGATGAGTCGTTATGTTTATACACTTTGAATTCTTTCAGGTTTTTTATGGCCATGTTTGGTGTCCCTCTAGCGGAGGACAAAACGGAAGGCCCATGTTGGTGCCTCTCCTTCCTGGGGATAAAAATCGATACGAGCAGGATGGTTCTCAGCCTCCCGGAAGACAAAATTGCAAAATTGAGACGGGATATCAACAGTAGCATATGCGCAAAAAAGGTCACGTTGCATGACTTACAGTCCTTGTTGGGTCAATTGGCGTTTGCATGCAGGATATTCCCTATGGGAAGGGTTTTTGCTAGGAGGTTGGCCATGGCAACGGCAGGGGCAAAACAGCCGCACCATTTTATAAGACTACCCAGTTCGTTAAAAGATGATTTAAGGATGTGGCAATCTTTCCTAAAAGTTTATGAAGGTATATCGTGTCTCATGGAGGAAGAAATGGGCAATGCGGACCTGCAGCTGTACACAGATGCGGCAGGGGCCCATGGTTATGGGGCGGTTTTTGAGCATAAGTGGTCGGCTGGTGTTTGGCCGGCGGATTGGTACGAAAAAGGTTTTACTAAAAATCTGACGTTATTGGAGTTGTTCCCCATCGTAGTAGCAGTGGAGCTATGGGGTGCAGAGATGGCGAACAGGCGTATCTTGTTTTGGTCCGATAATGAGAGTACGGTTGTGGTTATAAATAAATTAACGTCTAGTTCTCTCCCGGTGTTAGCTCTGCTCAGACGGTTAGTGCTAAAATGTTTATCGTTTAATGTGGTGTTCAGGGCATGTCATGTCCCGGGGGTTGTTAATGACGTTGCTGATGCTCTGTCTCGTTTTCAGTGGCTTCGTTTCAGGACATTGCATCCTCGGGCGGATCAGGAGGGGTACGACTGCCCGCCATCTCTTTGGGACCTGCCGGGGAGCAGCTGACACCGCTGCTGCAGAATTCTCTGGCGACAACTACGTGGAACTGCCATGGTAAGACATGGTCTGAATGGCTGTCACATGCAAATGCGACTGAGGTAATGTCCCCGGAGTCATGTTATGTGATCACGTTGCGGTATTTAGGTTCTTTAAGGGAAAAAGGCATGTCGGCAGCGGTGGTTCAAAAGCGCTTATCAGGGGTTGCGTTTGCGCTAAAGATGTTGGGGGTGGAGGATGTCACCAAGCGTTTTGTTTTTGCGCAAATGTTAAAAGGTTGGAGGAAGGAAAAGAAGACATCGGACGGCCGTCGTCCAGTGTCTTTTATTTTGCTACGGCGATTGGCGGACGCGGCGACATCAGTTTGTTCTTCCGTTTTTGAAGCATGCTTATTTTCATGCGCTTTTGCGCTCGCTTTTTCGGGGCACTGCGCGTTAGTGAATTAGTATCCACCTCGCGGTCCTGTCCGTCGGGCTTGTTGGCGGATGACGTAGTGGCACTGTCGGATTCAATAAAAATTCGGGTGCGGCGGTCTAAAACAGATGTGTTGGGAAAAGGGGTGTGGTTAACCATCTTTGCTCTAGATTCAAAATTTTGCCCGGTAAGGGTGGTGAAGAGCTACATGGCGTTGCGCCCGCAGGGGGGTAGTTTCTTGTCACATAAGGATGGATCTCCTTTGTCAAAATTTCAATTTTCTTCCATTTTTAAAAAATGCTTGGTCTCGGTGGGTTTGCCTCCTTCTGAGTTTGGGACCCATTCGTTCCGCATAGGGGCCGCCACAATGGCGGATGTGGCGGGTTTGACGGAGGTGGAAATAAAAAATTTGGGAAGATGGAAATCGGGTTGTTTTAAGAGTTACATTCGTCCTCATTTGTTAACCTGTTGAATTTTATATGTTTCTGCAGATGTTCGTAGACCGGTGGTTTGGTTTATTGGTCATTCGTACATTTATTGGGCGGCTCAGAGGGCGTCTTGCCGACCTGGAGGGCTGGATCTTGGCTTCAAACATGCGGATGTGTACTGGAGGGGTATCAGAGGCCTAAAATGGCTGCAAGTCCTTCCGGAGGTGGTGGCTGTGAGCAGGATGTCACAATCTCCAACGGTCGTGGTGATACACGCAGGTGGCAATGACCTGTGCTCAACGAGGGTAGCGGAGCTGATTTCCATTATGCGGTCGGACTTTGATCGCTTCGCTGCCTTTTTTACGGATCTGGTGGTAGTGTGGTCCGAAGTAGTTCCGAGGGTTTTATGGAAGGGAGCTAGGAACAACGCGTCCCTGGAACGGACCAGACGGCTTTTGAACGTTAGGGTATCGCGGCATGTCAGGGGTCAAGGGGGTGTAGTCATCAGGCATAGGCAGTTGGAAGGTGACAATAGGGGTTTAATGTTGCAAGACGGGGTACACTTGAACGACATTGGCCTGGACATTTTCCTTTCAGGTTTGCAGGACGCCGTCGATAGGGCATTGTTTTTGCTTAGGGGGGTGGGACGGAGCGCGGTGTAGGAATACACCCGTCTCCGCTTGGCGTGTTCGGAGGCTCTTGTTCCGTTTCGTTGAAGGGAATGTGTAAGACGGCTCACCTGGCAAAACAACAAAGACATGCCCACCGCGGGGGCGGTGGCACGGCATGCGAGGTGATCGTCATCCAGAACATCAAGTTAATGAATGTCAATGAACGGACAAGGTTTCCTTTTGTTATATTGTTAATAAAAGCTGTGGCCACCCCCACTTTATTCCACTAAGATGACTATGTGTGTTTTTCTATAGTAAGTATTTAAGTTGCACTCAGTAGCTGGGAAGGTACATACAGTCTTAGGGATCTCAGGCTGTCTAAGCAGGGGAGCCACTGACTGGATGTCAGGTCTCCTTTAAGTATCCCATAAAGCACACTGAGTGGGTTCCTGATATGAGTGGTCGAAGGAATCACATGGGAGGGAGGGTTTAAGATTATATAAAGGAGGTTACTTCCTGTAGTGAGCCTCTTTCCCGCTTTCCAGACAGAGTTAAGGAACGCCCGCCCGCCCGCCCGCCCTTCTTTTATTGAGAAATTAGAAGTATTTATGGCTTTGTGTTGTATGACTTTGTATTGATAAGATTGGTTTCCATTTGTCACAGCTGGCGTGTTCGGAGGCTCTTGTTCCGTTTCGTTGAAGGAAATGTGTAAGACGGCTCACCTGGCAAAACAACAAAGACATGCCCACCGCGGGGGCGGTGGCACGGCATGCGAGGTGATCGTCATCCAGAACATCAAGTTAATGAATGTCAATGAACGGACAAGGTTTCCTTTTGTTATATTGTTAATAAAAGCTGTGGCCACCCCCACTTTATTCCACTAAGATGACTATGTGTGTTTTTCTATAGTAAGTATTTAAGTTGCACTCAGTAGCTGGGAAGGTACATACAGTCTTGAAAATTTCAGCTCTACTTTCCTTCAATTCCTGTAAAATGCCTAAAGGGTTGAAACACTTTCTGAATGCTGTTTTGGATACTTTGAGGGGTGCAGTTTTCAAAATGGGGTGTTTTATGGGGGTTTCGAAAAATAAAAGGATGTTCAAAAAACGATGCAAACATAAAGTAGACATATGGGAGATGTTAATTGGTAACTATTTTGTGTGGTATTACTATCTGTTTTACAAGCAGATGCATTTAAAATTGGAAAAATCATAATTTCTTCATATTTTCGCTAAATGTTGGTGTTTTTCACAAATAAGCAATGAATTTATCGACCAAATTTTTTCACTAAACTAAAGTACAATATGTCACGAGAAAACAATCTCAGAATCAATTGGATAGGTAAAAGCATTCCGGAGTTATTACCACATAAAGTGATACATGTCAGATTTGAAAAAATGGGTCTGGTCCTCAAGGCCAAAATGAGCTGGGTACTCAAGGGGTTAACATAACAAACAAATAACAATCCAACTTGCAATACAGGCAGCCTTTGTTGTAGTAGTAGTACTACAAGGCCCAGCATTCCCTGAGTGCACTGCGGCGTGGCTGATAGAAATTCTCATTCATTGCCATTTGCCAAGCCAGTGTCAGGGTGTGAATACGCTTTTAGAAGGGGCTCATCCCCGGCCGTTACATAACAAACAAATAACAATCCAACTTGCAATACAGGCAGCCTTTGTAGTAGTAGTAGTAGTAGTAGTAGTAGTAGTAGTACTACAAGGCCCAGCATTCCCTGAGTCAGTGCACAGTGGCTGACAGAAATTCTCATTCATTGCCATTTGCCAAGTCAGTGTCAGTGTGTGAATACACTTTTAGAAGGGGCTCATCCCCGGCCGTTAACATAACAAACAAATAGCAATCCAAATTGCAATACAGGCAGCCTTTGTAGTAGTAGTAGTAGTAGTAGTAGTAGTAGTAGTACTACAAGGCCCAGCATTCCCTGAGTGCACTGCGGCGTGGCTGATAGAAATTCTCATTCATTGCCATTTGCCAAGCCAGTGTCAGTGTGTGAATACGCTTTTAGAAGGGGCTCATCCACGGCCATTAACATAACAAATAACAATCCAACTTGCAATACAGGCAGCCTTTGTAGTAGTAGTAGTACTACTAAAAGGCCCAGCATTCCCTAAGTGCACTGCGGCGTGGCTGATAGAAATTCTCATTCATTGCCATTTGCCAAGCCAGTGTCAGTGTGTGAATACGCTTTTAGAAGGGGCTCATCCACGGCCGTTAACATAACAAACAAATAACAATCCAACTTGCAATATAGGCAGCCTTTGTAGTAGACGTAGTACTACAACGCCCAGCATTCCCTGAGTGCACTGCAGCTTGGCTGGTAGAAATTCTCATTCATCGCCATTTGGCAAGCCAGTGTCAGTGTGAATACGCTTTTAGAAGGGGCTCATCCCCGGCTGTTAACATAACAAACAAATAACAATCCAACTTGCAATACAGGCAGCCTTTGTAGTAGTAGTAGTAGTAGTAGTAGTAGTAGTAGTAGTAGTAGTAGTAGTAGTACTACAAGGCCCAGCATTCCCTGAGTGCACTGCAGCGTTGCTGATAGAAATTCTCATTCATTGCCATTTGGCAAGCCAGTGTCAGTGTGAATACGCTTTTAGAAGGGGCTCATCCCCCAGGTTTTGATTCAACTTGCTGCACTCTAGCAGTGAAATGTCTTGTTAAAAAAAGGTTTTGAAAGGACGGGGTAGAGGAAAAAACACCCATGCCGTCTCCTCCTCCAGTCCAAATGTTGGATCTGTTGGTGCCAGACCCAGTACCAGCATTTGTGGCACAAGACATGTGACCAGTTCCACTAGTAGCAGCAGCCATGTGCCTGCTGGTAGTAGTAGCAGTATCAGCAAGCCAGACTTGTCCATCTCCTCCGGTGGGCGGGTTACTTTAGACAATACGGCCATTGTGGACTGGTTGGCTGGCTCGCGGTCATCTCAGCAGGAAGACTCTGACGATCTGGCTTCAAGCCAGGTTTCGTTGGATTCCAGATCCTCTACAGTTCCTTGGCACAGTAACAGTAGTAATATAGGTATTTCTAGCGTTTCCATTCCATCATCTATGTCTTCGCTCCCCCTTCCTAGCGGGAAGCCATCTTTCCTGAGAGTCCTAAGAGACATCTCCTCGGGTGCGAAGGAAGATACTGAACAACATAGTGATGATGATTTGTTTTCCGCGAGTCAACCAACAGAGTGTGTTGCGGCGGTGGTGGAGGTGGAAGCGGTGTCCGAGACGCATAGCTGCGGTAGTGGGGGTGTTGGTGGTGGTAGCCGTGGTGGCAGACACAGTAATGAGGGGGGCATGGAGCCCGCCATGATGTCACATCAAATTCACAACACAGTGACAGAAGTGACGGGGATGATGAGGAAGGCTATGATGATGATGTTGTTTTAGACAGGACGTGGGAACCAGGTGACGAGGTGATGACGGCGTCAGAGGAGGAGGGTAGTAGTGGCGGCACTGGCCGTGATAAACATCCAAGCCGAGGTAGGGGCAGAAGTCATTCTGCAAAACGTTGCAGCGGTAGGGTCAGCTCAGGAGCCGGTGACGGCGACACTGATGCTGGTGTAGGCTCCCGAAGAAAGCCTGCCAGACAAGGGGCAAGCTCGGGTGGTGGTGGTGGTGGTGGACGTGGTACTACCTCTTTACGGTACTCTGCCGTGTGGCAATTTTTCTGTACCTTCCCGGAGGACGAAAACATGGCACAGTGCCGTATCTGCAAGCAGAAAGTAAGGCGTGGGCAGGGCAGCAATGTAGGAACTACCGCTCTACGTAAACACATGGAGCGGCATCACAAGGCCATGTGGGACAATCGACATGCCCCACCATCATCATGTACATCTAATGAAGACCCCTCTGCCGCTGCTGCTGCTGCTCCGAGTCCCTGTCATCTATGTAGTAGCCAGGCCTTATCCACCATGTCGTTGTCATCATCATCATCACTGTCATCTGGTGACGTAGGACTGGACTGGATAGCCACACTTTTAGACCCTCGGTATGAAGCCAGAATGGGGGAGTTTTTTGCGTCTTCCAAGATGGAGGCAAAATTGGCTTATTATCGAGAGAAGCTATGCAGCCAGCTTGTCACGGCTTTCAAACGGCAAACACCTGCTGCAAGCATGTCTGACCGGGGGGCCACTCTCCGCTCCCCACTGTCTCATCGTTCCACCGCCTCTGGCAGAGCTACCTCTGCAACAGGCGGCAGCAGCGGCAGCAGCAGCAGCAGCCAATTCAGTTTGGAAAATATGATGACAACATTTTTACATCCAATACCCCGACCTGACACACATCGTAGTCACCAAAGGGATGTTCACCATCACCAGGTGCAGCACCTAAACAACCAGGTTCACTCGTACCGGGACTGTGCCCTTTCTCCATCAGAAATGCTGATCCCAGACCCCATGGACTTCTGGGTCAGCAGATTGGATCATTGGCAAGAACTGGCCCAGTTTGCCATGGGTGCCCCACCACAGGGCTTTGTTCTGTGACTGTTGTCCAGTCTCTTTTTTTAATGTGCTGCTACTACCAATCTACCACCCTTGCTGTCTGTGTTGGCTACCTCTACTACCACCAATACACCTACACTGCCGTCTGCTACAAGCAGGCCTGAGGCCTGCCCCACCACAGGGCTTTGTCCTGTGACTGTTGTCCAGTCTCTTTTTTTAATGTGCTGCTACTACTACTACCACCCTTGATGTATGTGTTGGCTACCGCTACTACCACCAATACACCTCCACTGCCATCTGCTACAAGCAGGCCTGCCCCACCACAGGGCTTTGTCCTGTGACTGTCGTCCAGTCTCTTTTTTTAATGTGCTGCTACTACTACTACCACCCTTGCTGTCTGTGTTGGCTACCTCTACTACCACCAATACACCTCCACTGCCGCCCGTCTGCTACAAGCATTCCTGAGGCCTTTCCCACCACAGGGCTTTGTCCTGTGACTGTCGTCCAGTCTCTTTTTTTAATGTGCTGCTACTACCAGTCTACCACCCTTGCTGTCTGGGTTGGCTACCTCTACTACCACCAATACACCTCCACTGCCATCTGCTACAAGCAGGCCTGCCCCTCTCTTCTTTTAATGTGCTGCTAAAACTACTACCACCCTTGCTGTCTGAGTTGGCTACCTCTACTACCACCAATACACCTACACTGCCGTCTGCTACAAGCAGGCCTGAGGCCTGCCCCACCACAGGGCTTTGTCCTGTGACTGTCGTCCAGTCTCTTTTTTTAATGTGCTGCTACTACCAGTCCTCCACCCTTGCTGTCTGTGTTGGCTACCTCTACTACCACCAATACACCTCCACTGCCATCTGCTACAAGCAGGCCTGAGGCCTGCCCCACCACAGGGCTTTGTCCTGTGACTGTCGTCCAGTCTCTTTTTTTAATGTGCTGCTACTGCTACTACCACGCTTGTTGTCTGTGTTGGCTACCTCTACTACCACCATGACCTGCCTAAGTAGAGTCGTGTGTTAATGAACCTTCCCTTACCCATCCTATCCCTCCACCCCCACCTTTAGGAAAGACACGTGACACCGAGGTTGGATGTGAAATGGCCACAGCAGCCGTTTATTAATTTCACAGTTTTATAAAAACAATTTAAATCCGAAACATTCGGATAACTAGTTAGGAATCCACCAGAGAATTCCTCCTAATAATTCACATGACCCAACATGGGTCAGAATCGTAAATAACAATTTTAACGTTAACATTAACCCGAGCAGAGGAAGTCCTTGAAGCCCTTTCAGATATTCCTTTTTTAAGAACACACCGAGTTAGCCATCTGCAAACCACCAATTACCTCCAGCCGTCAACCAGCTCGGAAGCACCGTTCACCTCTGCAGATGGCTCCAACCACTAGAAGTCCACTTCAAAGGGATAACACCCGATGAAGCCCTCAAGTGATATACCGACCACTAGAAGTCCACTTCAAAGGGATAACACCCGATGAAGCCTTCAAGTGATATACCTTCCACCAGAAGACCACTTCAAAGGGATAACACCCGATGAAGTCTTCAACCATGTACCTTTTTTGGGGGACGCATACCCCCGATGCGACCCCCCCACCATTTTGTACTGACTGGCCTCAAGGACTGGCCACAGCGAAACAGGCCTTGACCACCTTAAGCCTGTGAGTTCCGCCACACCACCACCGCCCTTTCTATTCCTTCTGCTATCGCCAAGCTCCAAAGATCAATGCCAACCTCGGTCAGATGAACCCCATCACTCCTCCAGAAGTTCCCCACTCCTGACTCCAAATCCCTGTGCCGCACGCAAATGCCCCCGTTTTTTGCTACAAAACGGGACACCGCCCGATTAACTTTAATGCGAGCCTTATTGACTCTCTCCACTGACCTAGCCAACCGCCAATGTTTCCTCGGGACTATGTCCGACCACACTATCACCAACTTGGGATAAGAAACCCACAAACACAACATATCGTGTTTGATGTCCCGCACCAACTCACGAAAGGGGCGGACTCCTAAGTCATTCCCACCCACGTGCAACACTAAGACCTCCGGAACCCTATCAAGCCGGGCATATGTCTGGAATTCCGCCAACACCCTGCTCCATGACATACCTCTAAATCCCAGCCAATGCACAACCGCATCCTGTCGCGGAATGCGCAACTGGCGACCGTCCGGGCGGACGTCCGCCCTCAAAGCCCCCCAGTGCACGTAAGAATGACCCAGCAACCACACCAAACACGGAGGCGAATCTGAAACAGAAAAACAATTAGACACCACCATATAAAACATTTCTTAAGCGTTAACAACAAACCTCATAACAAATGGGGGCGGACATAGGACCTAAATCTGTTGGACTCCCATCGACCAATGCGCCGAACCCCTTCATCATCCAACCCCCAGCGCCCCGCTTCAGTTGCTGCGCCAATCCTGAAGGAATGAGATGAATATGAGCCCGCCGCGACACCAACCGCCGTCAGACATTTTTTAAATACAGCTCCAAACTGAAACCTGGACAAAAACGACCCGTCCACATGACGTAACAAAGGCAAATCTGGAGACCACGCTCGCGGCTTAAAACCCTGCATGCACTCTACTGGGCACATAACCGACCCCGGGAGGGCGAACAAAACTATCAGCTTACCCTTCCCTAATTGGTCAGTTTTTGACCGACGCAACCATACCTCCAGCCGATCTGCGAATAAGCTCACTTCCCCAGATCTCAGCCCCCCTGCCTGTTTGGTACTTGGCGACACCAACTCACCTACTCTAAATGCCCCAAAGAACGCTAACGAAAAAGCTAACCGAAACAAATCCCTTTCGTCTGAAGAACGACAGACCGATGCTAATGAACCGCCCAACGAGCTAAGCAACGCAAACGACACAGGCCTTCTACTATCCGCCTCCACTCTACCTCGGCGCAACCCCTTCAAAGCCTGTAGCACCAGAAATTCCTTAGATACATCCTGAAAGCCTCGCAACTTAAAACCAAACGCCACCGCAGATATGAACCGGTTCACCTTTGCCACTGAAAACCCCGCCTCCCAGGCGTCCCCTAACCAGTACAAAAGTGCCACCAACCTGTCTCAATCCGTATTGACGTCACCCAACTCTCTTACCCACTCCTCCCACTGCCTCCAACAAGCAGAATAAGCACTCCACGTCGTGCGCGCCAAAGACCTTTGTACCAGTTGTTCTACGGGACCGAGACCAGATCCCAAAGATGTTCCGGACAAGCCAAACCGATACGTTCCGCTCCCGGTGCCAATTGCCGAAACCGGTCCCACTGCGAGCGAGAAAGAGCATCAGCGATACAATTCCGTACTCCCGGCACATGCACCGCCACCACCCACGCGTTCAACGACAAACATACCAACACTAAATGTCGCAACAATTGAACTACCGGAGGAGAGGACGCCGTGATGTTATTAATGGCCAGCACCACCCCCATGTTGTCGCAGTAAAAACGAACCTTCTTATCCCTGAGCCTGTCCCCCCAAATGGTTGCCGCCACCACGATGGGGAACAGCTCGAGCAGGGCCAGATTCCGCGTGAGTCCACTGGACACCCAACTAGCCGGCCATTGACCTGCGCACCACGGACCTCCCCCGTAAGCTCCAAAACCGCCCGCCCCAGCCGCATCCGTAAAAATATTCAAATCACTCGTATCCTGCGCTGGGGCCATCCACAGCGAGCGACCATTGTACTGGCCCAAGAAGTCATCCCAAACCTGAAAATCAGCTCGGTGCTCCTCCTTGAGCCGCACAAAATGATGCGGTGCACGCACTCCCGCCGTTGCCGCCGCCAACCGTCTACCAAACACCCTCCCCATTGGCATAATCCGGCAGGCGAAATTCAACTTCCCCAGCAGCGACTGAAGCTCCCGCAGCGTCATTTTCTTCAGTCTACAAGCCCGCCGTACCTCCAGCCTCAAAGCACCCAGCTTATCCGCAGGGAGACGACACTCCATTGCCACCGAATCTATTTCAATTCCCAAAAAACAAATCGTCGCTACCGGGCCCTCCGTTTTTTCTGGCGCCAAAGGGATCCCAAAATCCCTCGCCACCTTCTGTAGTGCATAAAGCAAATTACCGCAAACCGGCGAACCCCCCGGGCCAACGCACAAGAAATCATCTAAGTAATGGATCAACGAGTCGACCCCGGATACTTCCCTCGTTACCCACTCCACGAAGCTACTAAACGCCTCGAAGTATGCACAAGAAAGGGAACACCCCATCGGAAGGCACCGATCCACGTAAAAAGCCCCATTCCAAAAACAGCCCAACAGCCGTTGGCTTTCTGGATGAACTGGCAACAACCTGAACGCCGCCTCGATGTCGGTTTTTGCTAGCAGCGCGCCCGGACCCGCAGCCCGCACTAAACCCACCGCCTTATCGAATGAGGTATAGACTACGGAGCACAACTCGTGATCTATCCCGTCATTTACCGACGAACCCTTGGGATACGATAAGTGTTGAATTAAACGAAATTTTCCCGGCTCGCGCTTAGGAACAATACCCAACGGGGACACAACTAAATCTTTTACTGGCGAATCAACAAAAGGCCCTGACATGCGACCCAACGAAACTTCTTTTAACAATTTGTCCGACACGACCTTGGCATGCAAGTAAGCCGATTTTAAATTCCTCCGCGTAACCGGAACCTCATAAGGAGGCGGAGGAATAACGAAACCAACACAAAACCCCTCGTAAAGCAACTTAGCCGCCGCCCTATCCGGACACTCATTTAGATAAGGGGCCATCTTTTCCACCCTCACCGGTGACACCCCCTTGACCAGCCGCGGAGGACTGGTTCCCTGACCTCTTTTTTCGCATACATTTTGCCGCCCCGTGTGATGCACCATTACACTCGGAACACACGTGCTTGAACTTGCACGTGGCCCCGAACTTACACTGGCCTTCATTAAATTGCCAGCAAAACCCCGCCTTTCCCCCGCCGCCTTGTCCAACCTGACTAGACTGGCCTCCTTGGCCGGAGCTCCCGGGAAAGGACTGCCTAACCGGAGCCGTAACCCGTAACCAGAGAGCAATATCCTTCTGGTCCCACCGAATCGCCGGCCGAACCGCTTTCCGCTGACGGAATTGCTCATCGTATCGCAGCCACGCCTGGCCCCCATACGCCCTTTGAGCCTCCCCAATGGCATCGAAATAACAAAACAACGCCGAACAATTTTCCGGCGCCTTTTCCCCTATCACACTGGCTAATATGGCGAACGCCTGCGACCAATTAACGAACGTCTGCGGGATAAGCCTATACCGCCGCCGTTCCTCCTCGTCCTTTTTACTCTCGTCCCGCTTGCTCTTATCCAAATTAAATTTAGCGAGCGGCAAGAGAGAAAAAATCTCAACATATTCGTCCTTCCAGATCCGCTCACGCACCTCCTGCTTTAAATGCGCCCCCAACGGACCTTCGAAACAAACATACACCTCCCCACGAGCACGATCATCAATACGCACCCGATCGCCATCTTTTTGCGCCTCGGTCTGTACCGACACCGCGACCGCCTCTCTAACCGCCGTTACGGGCCGCGCTTGTAACAATCCCACTTCCCTGGGACCCTCCCAAACTACCGCCGGGGACACTTCCGTGACTACCGGCGCCACCGCCCTATCTAGGCGCCCGACCAGCTCTCTCAAGCAACCCACTAAGTCTGCCAGACCCGCGCCATCACGCCCGCCCGTGCCACTACCGGCCACCGATGCGACGCTAGCAACCCCCCCGCCGACACCCGACATAAAAATCGCTGGATATGACAATGATGGAGTTATACACTCACCGGGCTGCACAGGCGCTGTGTTCCCGTCAGCCGGACCCTCCTGACCTCGACGATACGCGTCCAGTTCACCTTCCTCCAGCTCTTCTCTCGCAGACGACTGGCCATCCCACCGACATCTTCGGAACGGAGATGATGAAGCGCTGACCGATGGGCCGGCAACCTGCCGCCCGACCGCTGGAACCCAGACTTCCGACCGGACCTGTTGCCTCGACGTCGCAGTAGATCTAGTCGTCCGTCTTGATGATCCTGAAGAAGCCTGCCCCCTGGCCGGAACATCACCAGGCGGGGCGGCCGTACCTTGTCCTCCGAATCTTCCATCCGATGGGGGAGGGGTGACAGGGAGCCCGGCCTGCGACTCCCTGCATACCGCCGGACCCCGTCGCGGTTTGGGATTCCTGCCAGGACGCAGGGCCTGGGAAGGGGCGGTCCTCCCAGCTGCCTGGCCTGCAGCGTCCTGGATCGGGCTCCCTCTGCGACGCCGTGTCCGCGGGACTGCCTCAGGACTGAGGCACTCTGGAGGTCGGGACCGCCGGGAGGGACGGGTCGACCCGGCCTGAGTCGCCGTCACCCCCGGCAACGCTCTCTGCCTGCTCCGATCAGGAGCGGTTGTTGCCGACTCCCCCCCCGCCGCCATAGTAAGGCTAGGAAGGGGGCCGGGGGAGGGGAGCCTGTCCCCTGTAACAGACCCCGAACGCCGGGCCTGACGTGGCGAAACGGCGTCCGGGATCCTCGTTAATGCAGCCACGGTCTCCTCCAGCCATCCGGGACCGTGGTGCACAGCAGCGGCACGCAGCCGCTCTAATAATAATGCCTCCGACATAGGGAGTAGCGCGGGCAACGGGGAGCTTGTCTCTCCCTGTGTTACTTCTCCCGCTGCTTCCGGCTCAATGCCGAAAACAGCGGGAAGCTCAGCAACGGCCCCCTGACTCCTCCTTGTCCCTCCTCCACCTCCTCCTAACTCTCCCTACAACTATTAACCCTTTCCCTACCAGGGAGGTCATGGAGGCTTCCCCTTAAGCCCTGCAGGCTGCGTCCAGCCTCTTCTATACACCTCCACTGCCGCCTGTCTGCTACAAGCAGGCCTGAGGCCTGCCCCACCACAGGGCTTTGTTCTGTGACTGTCGTCCAGTCTCTTTTTTTAATGTGCTGCTGCTACTACTACTACCACCCTTGCTGTCTGTGTTGGCTACCCCTACTACCACCAATACGCCTCCACTGCCGTCTGCTACAAGCAGGCCTGGAGGGCTTGTCAAAAGCCATTGCTTGTTGCTTTTACATCCATGTATGGATGAACCCCGGCAGGCATCTGCCAATAAAAAGGGTACATTTTTGGAGGGCTTGTGAAAAGCCATTGCTTGTTGCTCTTACATCCATGTATGGAAGAACCCCGGCAGGCATCAGCCGCCTAAAATGGTTAATTTTTGTACCTTTTTTAACAATGAATTAAAGAGGCTCTGTCACCAGATTTTGCAACCTCTATCTGCTATTGCAGCAGATCGGCGCTGCAATGTAGATAAGAGTAACGTTTTTATTTTTAAAAAACTAGCATTTTTAGCCAAGTTATGACCATTTTTGTATTTATGCAAATGAGGCTTGCTAAAGTCCAACTGGGCGTGTTTAACGTAAAAGTCCAACTGGGCGTGTATTATGTGTGTTACATCTGGGCGTGTTTACTTCTTTTACTAGCTGGGCGTTCTGACGAGAAGTATCATCCACTTCTCTCCAGAACGCCCAGCTTCTGGCAGTGCAGACACAGCGTGTTCTCGAGAGATCACGCTGTGTCGTCACTCACTTCCTGCCCCAGGTCCTGCATCGTGTCGGACGAGCGAGGACATATCGGCACCAGAGGCTACAGTTGATTCTGCAGCAGCATCTACGTTTGCATTTAAAGAGGCTCTGTCACCAGATTTTGCAACCCCTATCTGCTATTGCAGCAGATAGGCGCTGCAATGTAGATTACAGTAACGTTTTTATTTTTAAAAAACGAGCATTTTTGGCCAAGTTATGACCATTTTCGTATTTATGCAAATGAGGCTTGCAAAAGTACAACTGGGCGTGCTGAAAAGTAAAAGTACAACTGGGCGTGTATTATGTGCGTACATCGGGGCGTGTTTACTACTTTTACTAGCTGGGCGTTCTGATGAGAAGTATCATCCACTTCTCTTCAGAACGCCCAGCTTCTGGCAGTGCAGACACAGCGTGTTCTCGAGAGATAACGCTGTGACGTCACTCACAGGTCCTGCATCGTGTCAGACGAGCGAGGACACCGGCACCAGAGGCTACAGATGATTCTGCAGCAGCATCAGCGTTTGCAGGTAAGTAGCTACATCGACTTACCTCATTTGCATAACTACAAAAATGGTCATAACTTGGCCAAAAATGCTCGTTTTTTAAAAATAAAAACGTTACTGTAATCTACATTGCAGCACCGATCTGCTGCAATAGCAGATAGGGGTTGCAAAATCTGGTGACAGAGCCTCTTTAAGGTTAAAAATACTTTTGGTATTAAGGGGTTAAAGGGGTCGTCCGAGATACGATCAAAATTTCAAAAAGTGTGTCATACATTACCCCTTATACAGACAACCTAAATAAAGCCGTATTTAAAAAAATAAAATCCACTTACCACGTATCTTCTTTGAATTTAGCGCCGTTTGTTTACATGCACTTCAGGTCCGGTTTGTTGATGTTTCCTTCTTTTTTCCTGCATGCATTGCAGGCTGTAATGAGCATGCATGTAGGGTCCATGTGTGACACTGTTTGTTAGAACCTGTACCTAAGCCTAACACAATGTAGGCTTAGATACAGAATCCCAGCAGACAGTAATATTATACAGTATAATGTTATAGGCTCTGCTCCGGGACTCTGTGGAATCCCCTGACATCGGAGCAGAGCCTATACTAGCGTTATGAGGCTCCTCCTTGCGTCTGCTCTGTCCTCTCCCTAGGGTGCAACGGGCAGCAGATAACAGCCTCAAGGGCTGCATGCGTCCCGTGTGCCGCGTGTTTGATAACCCGTTATCAAAGCCTACTATGTGTAGGCTTTTGCAGTGTATGTAGTTCTAAAACATATAAGTGCCGGTGCTGACATTGTACCTCATAGACCGGGATAGTCATACGCAGGTGCCGTCCTTGTTCACTGTGAACACGCACAGGCGCGCTCACAGTGAACCACTACATAGGCTGCGCAGGCACTAAAGAACAAGCCTCCGCAGAAATGAGACGTCATCAGTGATGTGTTGTGTACCATCCGAGGTATCTCTGGTCCGAGACCATGTGATCGGTATACGACACGACAGTGGAGGAGGCAGAAAACGTGACGTCGGAGCTCATGTGATGAGCAGGAAAAAGCAGCCAGAGTGGAGGACAGAAGCAAGATTGCAAGGGTAAGTATATTATGATATTGTAAATATCTGCAATGTGGTTTTAAATGTACAAAAAAAATAATCTCAGACAACCCCTTTAATATCAGAAAAATATATATTTTTGCAATTTTGTTTTCTTTATCTTAGACTTGTAATTGCAACAAGAACCACAACCATCAAGTCCTCCACTAGATGCCAAACGCAGATTTAAAGAAAGCAAAGTCTAGATTCTGTGGCTTGTCAATAAGTCCCAATTACGTCTATAAGGTATTTTATTCAGAAGAATATTGCATTTATCTTATGCTTTCTTTTCATTTCACGTTTGATACAATATTCAGCATGTAGTCTGTGATATTCTCCTGATATACACAGACGTGCCATAGATTTTTACTAGTGAAATATTTGCTATACGTTGGCGCTGATCTTCAGACACGCCACATTGCTTGTTACTAGACATGACCGCCATGGTTATCTGGCTACAGCAGCTGAACTACAAAAATTAAAAACTACCCCCTTCAGAAATGGAGAAGGTGGTGTGGAGGGGAAGCCCACTTGCGCTTACAGCTGCCAAGATTCTGTCGGGCATTGACTACTATCTCAGTCCCTTATGTGACTATATAATAAACTGAGTAATTTATTAAATGGCCACAAAAACTGGCTGAGATGACAGTTACTGTCAGTCAGTGTTTGAGCAGCTGTAAGCGCGGGTGGGCTTCACTTCGACCCCACCTTCTCCATATTACTGCAGCCCCTCCTCCGCTCTCTTCACCAATCGTCTTTCTGCCCTGCTTGAGCACGTCATGCAGGGCTGCAATTGCAGATTACTTCCTGTTGCTGGCTGCCTGTCCAGTGTCCACATCCTGCTAACTATAGTAAAGGCAGGGCGGCAGTGGGAGCAGGAAGAGAACAAGCCCGGTTAGCAATGAATAAAGTGAACCAGTCCCACAATGGCATTCCCCATGGACACAACCATTTTCAGACACTGAGCCTCCATAGAAGAAATGAATACTTCAAAGCACCTGGTATGCGAAGGACCTGTGACTCTCCGACTACAACTCCCAGCATATCCTAACAGCAGTAGACTTTCTGGGAGTTGAAGTTTCCCAGCAATGCCTGTAGGTCTACAGCTCTCAGGATATGCTGGGAGTTATAGTTTACCAACAGATTAATGGATAACCCTCTTTGATAACCGTGTCACCCTCCATCTGTTGGAATACTACAACTTCCAGCATATCCTGAAGGCTGAAGACTTTCAGTGCTAAACACTACAACTCCCAGCATGTCCGGAAGGTCTACAGTTCTCACCATATGCAGAGAGTTATAGTTCCCAACAAATGAACAGTCAACTCCTTGATGACCACTGATTTGTGTAGTTGTGTGTAGGAGAAGGGCAAGTTTTGTGAACATATCAGGGTCTATAGTACATTTAATCCACCACTGTACACTACCGTTCAAAAGTTTAGGGCACTTAGAAATTTCCTTATTTTTGAAAGAAAAGCACAGTTTTTTTCAATGAAGATAACATTAAATTAATCAGAAATACACTCTATACATTGTTAATGTGGTAAATGACTATACTAGCTGCAAACGTGTAAAGGATCTGCCAGGCACTACGTCTGTGGATACTCCCAGGATTAATCAGTCGACACCTGAGGCCAGACCTCTTAGACTGACACCGGCTCCCACCAATCAGGGTGGCAGGCTCAGGAGTGGGAGAGCCTATCAAGGTCTGGTCAGTCGGAGTTAGCTCCGCCCCCTGTCCATTTATACCTGCCGTTTTCTCTTCCTCATTGCTTGTGATTCTTCTGGTTTCCTGGCCCCACTGCTGCCTTGCTCCAGCCTGCTTCTGCCGTGCTGCAGCCTTGCTTCAGTTCCGCTTATCCTGCTTCGCTCTGCCCCCGGCTTGCTTCCTGCTCCGTGCTCTGCGTTTGTATACTTCATTACATCCTGATCCTGACTGCTCGTTCACCACTCCGTTCCCTCACGGTGTTCCGTGGACTACTGCCCCTTCCCTTGCTTGTTCCCTGTTTGTATCCCCTTGCACTTAGTCAGCGTAGGGACCGCCGCCAAGTTGTACCCCGTCGCCTAGGGCGGGTCGTTGCAAGTAGGCAGGGACAGGGCGGTGGGTAGATTAGGGCTCACTTGTTCCCTTCACCTCCTTCCGCCATTACAAAACGTCTGGCTTTTAATGCAATATCTACATAGGCCCATTTCCAGCAACCATCACTCCAGTGTTCTAATGGTACATTGTGTTTGCTAACTGTGTTAGAAGGTTAATGGATGATTAGAAAACACTTGAAAACCCTTGTGCAATTATGTTAGCACCGCTGTAAACAGTTTTGCTGTTTAAAGGAGCTATAAAACTGACCTTCCTTTGAGGTAGTTAAGAATCTGGAGCATTACATTTGTGGGTTCGATTAAATTCTCCAAATGGCTAGAAAAAGAGAGCTTTCATGTGAAACTCGACAGTCTATTCTTGTTCTTGGAAATTAAGGCTATTCCATGCGAGAAATTGCCAAGAAACAGAAGATTTCCTACAACGGTTTGTACTACTCCCTTCAGAGGACAGCACAAACAGGCTCTAACCAGAGTAGAAAGAGAAGTGGGAGGCTCCGTTGCACAACTGAGCAACAAGACAAGTACATTAGAGTCTCTAGTTTGAGAAATAGACGCTTCACAGGTCCTCAACTGGCAGCTTCATTAAATAGTACCCGCAAAACGCCAGTGTCAACGTCTACAGTGAAGAGGCGACTTCAGGATGCTGGCCTTCAGGGCAGAGTGGCAAAGAAAAAGCCATATCTGAGACCGGCTAATAAAAGGAAAAGATTAATATGGGCAAAAGCACACAGACATTGGGCAGAGGAAGATTGGAAAAAAGTGTTATGGACAGACAAATTGAAGTTTGAGGTGTTTGGATCACGCAGAAGAACATTTGTGAGACGCAGAACAACTGAAAAGATGCTGGAAGAGTGCCTGACGCCATCTGTCAAGCATGGTGGAGGTAATGTGATGGTCTGGGGTTGCTTTGGTGCTGGTAAAGTGGGAGATTTGGACAATGTAAAAAGGATTTTGAATAAGGAAGCCTATCACTCCATTTTGCAACGCCATGCCATACCCTGTGGACAGCGCTTGATTGGAGCCAATTTCATCCTACAACAGGACAATGACCCAAAGCACACCTCCAAATTATACAAGAACTATTTAGGGAAGAAGCAGGCAGCTGGTATTCTATATGTAATGGAGTGGCCAGAGCAGTCACCAGATCTCAACCCCATAGAGCTGTTGTGGGAGCAGCTTGACCGTATTGTACGCAAGAAGTGCCTATTAAGCCAATCCAACTTGTGGGAGGGGCTTCTGGAAGCATGGGGTGAAATTTCTCCTGATTACCTCAGCAAATTAACAGCTAGAATGCCAAAGGTCTGCAATGCTGTAATTGCTGCAAATGGAGCATTCTTTGATGAAAGCAAAGTTTGAAGGAGAAAATTATTATTTCAAATAAAAATCATTATTTCTAACCTTGTCAATGTCTTGACTATAGAGTTTTCATGGAAAAACCAAAATTGTCTGGGTGACCCCAGACTTTTGAACGGTAGTATATATATATATATATATATATATATATATATATACAGCTCCAGAAACAAGCTCAGTACATAAATACAGCACTAGCAGACATACAGCTGAATTTAGTGCAACCCCTGCCGTATGGGTTTGTATGGCGTAAAGCTACAGCTCCCAGTATGGACCGAACAATGGTAAGGATATGCTGGGAGTTGCGGTTTCACAAAAAAATATTGCACCACCCATCATCTCTTTGCAGATCATATAGTGACTACAATGCTGATTAGAGGCAGAATAAACATTTACATTAAGTGACTCACTGGTGACGTCTCAGATTCTAGTTCTTCTTTTTCTCTTTTCTTCTCCACCCGGTCCAGACCTCTATGATGACTTCTCCTAGCCACGGCCCATTTATGCAGTTTGCCGCTCAGATGTCTTCAGCTTCTCACTATTCAAACATTTCTGCACCTATAAACGAAGATAAAATTCTCATGGTGACACACACTACACCCCTAAATATATTATCGCCATACACTGTACCCCTAAATATAATAGTTCCATACACTGCACCTCTAATTATAATAGCACCATACACTGTGTCTCCGATTCTAATTTCACCATACTCTGTGTCACTGATTATAATAGCACCATACATTGTTTCCCACACACACAGTGCTCCCCGTAGATAGTGCCCCCCATAGAGCCCCTTGAAGATAGTGCCCCACATATAGCCCCCCTGTAGATAGTGCCCCACATATAGCCCCCCTGTAGATAGTGCCCCACATATAGCCCCCCCTGTAGATGGTTCCCCACATATAGCCCCCCTGTAAATGGTGCCCCACATATAGCCCCATGTAGATAGTGACCCACATATAGCCTCCCCTGTAGATAGCGTCCCACATATAGCCTCCCCTGTAGATAAGGCCCGACATAAAGCCCCATGTAGGTTGTGCCCCACATATAGCTCCTCCTCTATATAGTGCCTCACATATAGCCCCCCTTAGTGTCCTACATATAGCCTCTTCTGTAGACTCTGCCCCACACATAGCCTACCCTGTAGATAGTGTCCCACATATAGCTCCCCTCTGTAGATAATGCCACTCACACTTTTCTGTGGAAAAAAAACCCTTACATACTCACCTTGATTCCATTCCCACGCTGTCCTGTGTCAATGCAGGCCTGCTCTCCTCTGAGCAGATCTTCTGCGGCTGAATGACGGCACTGATTGGCAGGGCAGAATCACTTGCCCCGTCAATCAGCGCCTTTCAACAACGGATGCGGTGCGAGGACGTCATCGCGCCGCTAGCGTTGTTGAAAAGCACTGATTGGCGGGGCAAGTCATTCTGTCCTGACAATCAGCGTCATTGCAAGGCAGGTACAATTAGTGCAGGAGGGGGTGGCGGCGGCTGGTTTCAGTGACGCTGGCGCCCCCTCAGAAAGGCAGCAGGCCGCCGGCACTAATTGTCTGGGCGGCCAGTGGAGCACTATAGGGGGAGCTATTTGTGGGACACTATATACAGGGGTGGGCTGTATGGGGGCACTGTCTACAGGGGGCTCTATGGTAGATGTGTGAGATCTCCCCCTGAGGAAGCAATTTAACAGCGAAACGCTCGTTGGGGCTTTTGTGCTGGAGCATTTATCGGACTGCAACTACAATATATTATGGGTGAGCTACTGTCTATATATCTTTGTATTAACACCTGACTAAGATGGTTTGAATCCTGTTTCATTGTTCTAGACTCAACATAGAGTTTATACAACTTTTTCACTTTCCATATAGGAAGTTTTTGAACACATGACAGGATGTGATCTGTGATAGTATAGCTAACCCAGTTTGTACACAAGTAATGCTGATAATCGCTCCCTAACCTTTTTACTAGGGTCTTGTCCTTGTATTGTATTATATATATACATTGTTTTTTACAAAACTGTCTGTCTATATATGTTTATAAAATTTCTACTTTTTATATATATTCCTGGCTATAAGCTCTTCTCCTTCTCTGTGTTTTGATACATTTAAATGGAGCTGCCTATTTGATTATATATGGGGGGTCGGTTTTTGAACCATACCTAGCCCGCAGTACTAATGCTATTTGGAGTGCATATATTGATTACTATCTATAGGGGGCACGGGGTGTGTGTGTGTGTGTGTGTGTGTGTGAGACACAGTGCATGGTGCTATTATAATTAGGTGCAGTGTATGGCGCTATTATATTTAGGGGCATAGTGTGTGGTATAATGAGAACTTTATCTGTATTTATAGTTGTAGAAATGTTGGAAAAGTGAGAAGCTGAAGACATCTGAGCGGCAAACTGCAGAAATGGGCTGTGACCGGGAGAAGTCATCATAGAGGTCTGGACCGGATGGAGAAAAAGAGCTAGAATCTGAGACGTCACCGGTGAGTCACTTAATGTAAATGTTTATTCTGCCTCTAATCAGCACTGTAGTAACTGTATGATCTGCAGTGAGATGATGGGTGGTATGATTATGATATGATTTATTTTTTGTGAAACAGCATCTCCCAGCATATCCTTACCATTATTTGGGCCATGCTGGGAGCTGTAGTTTTACTCTGTACATACCTATACGGCAGGGGTTGCACTAAATTGAGCTGTATTTGTGTACTGAGCTTGGTTCTGGTGCTGTATATATGTACTGAGCATGGTTCTGGTATTGTGTATAGAACTATATTTGTTGTAAAATGTACAAATGTTTTTATGCTCGAGTTACATAAAAAGAAATGTGGAAAATAAATGAAACAGCATTGATTGGTAGAGAAAACAAACACGGCGAGGGGGATGGTTCTTCCTTGGCTTCTCTCTTTGAGTTGATTGATACATTTGGTAGTTTATCTGGTCTATCGGTAAATTGGGCCAAATCCGTTAGGTTTCCACTTACTCCTAGTCATACTGCGCATTCATATAAGTCTCTTAACCCAAAATATATACTTGGTTTATGGGTAAACCCGTTAGTGACCGCCCCATAGTGTTTTTACGACAGACACTAACGGGCTTTATTCTGATGCAATAGCCTTTTTACAGCGCTGCATCAGAATAAATAAACAGAGCAGGGAGCCGTTAAATGTCCCTGCTCTCAGCTGCCAGAGGTAGCTGAGGGCTGGGGGCATCCCTGCTCAAACGGGTGAGATCGATATTAGTATCGATCTCATCCGTTTAACCCCTCAGATGCGGCACTCAATAACGAGCGCCGTATCTGAGTGGTTTTGGAGAAAGGGAGGAAGCTCCCTCTCATCCCACTGACACCCGGCGATAAGATCGCCGAGTGTCTGTGTCTCCGATGGCAGCCGGGGGCCTAATAAAGGCCCCCAGGTCTGCCTGTAGTGAATGCCTGCTAGGTCATGCCTCTGGCACGGACAGGCATACACGGACAGGCATAATACACTGCAATACAGAAGTATTGCAGTGTATTATAAATCTGATCGGATAATCGCATAGTGAAGTCCCCTAGTGGGACTAGTAAAAGAGTAAAAAAAAAAGTTTAATACAAAGTGAAATTAAAAAAAAAGTGAAAAGAAAATATGAAAAACCCACTTTTCCCCCTTACAAACTGCTTTATTATTAACAAACAAAATAAAGTAAAAAAGTTACACATATTTGGTATCGCCGCGTCCGTAATGACCCCAACTATAAACCTATTACATCATTTAACCCGCATGGTGAACATCGTAATAAAATTAAAAAAACGTGCAAAAAATGCTGTTTTCTTTGAATCCAGCCTTAAAAAATATGTGATAAAAAGTGATCAAAAAGTCGCATCTACTCCAAAATGGTACCAATAAAAACGACAAGTTGTCCTGCAAAAAAAAAAGCTCTCATACAATTGCATCGGCGAAAAAATAAGAGTTATGGCTCTTCAGATATGGAGACACAAAAACAAATAATTTAAAAAAAAAAGTGTTTTCAATGTGTAAAAGTAGTAAAACATACAAAAACTATACAAATGTTGTATCTTTGCAATTGCAAAAACCCACTGGATAAAGTTATGTTATTTATACCACACGGTAAACGGCGTAAATTTAGGATGCAAAAATTGCAGGTTTAGTTGTATTCCCCCCCAAAAAAAGTTAATAAAAGTTAATCAATAAATTCTATGTACTCCAAAATGGTGCTATTAAAAATTACAACTTTTCCCACAAAAAACAAGACCTTATACAGCAATGTCGACGCAAAAATAAAAAAGTTATAGCTCTTTGAATGAGACGATGGAAAAAACGTAAAAAATGGCCTGGCCATTAAGGCCTAAAATAGGCTGGTCATTAAGGGGTTAAAGCCTGATTGTAGTACCCGAAAAACATGAATTTGCTTGTAGACATTCAGCAACACACGGATAGCGTTCTAGAAGGCAGATTTAAAATATGCTCTGATGAACAGACATTCACAAAGAAGTAGATTACACCCACTCCTTTTTAATTTAGCCCTAGACCCTCTGCTAAGACACCTACACACATGGCGGGGCTTCAAGGGCATGCACTTTGGTTCTGAAGAACCAAGACTTACCGCATTTGCAGATCATATAATTCTCTTTATTCCGACACCTAAGCACACCCTACAATCCCTGCTACACAAGACAGAAACAGTAGGTGTATTGATGGGCTTCTCCATCAACGTCCATTAATTGGAAGTACTTCTACTCACAGGTACCACTCATCTCATAATTACCTCGTAAAATAGCAGACACATGTTTATCATATCTAGTTGTCCAAATCACTCCCACACCCTCCAAACTATATTCTACTAAGCAGAAGCGTTTTGTCACCTCAGAGTGCAAGCAGATATAACTGCATGGAGTGGCTTCAGGGCTCTAGTTCATTGGGAGGGCAAATCTTTTAATATGTAAACAGATCCATAACCATGGAATTACCAATAAGTGCTGTCAATTGTCAGTTGACAATTGACAGCACTTATGGAATTACCAATAAGTGCTGTCAATTGTCAAAGGTTTGTATATCAGAGAACAGTGCACATAACAAATAAAACCTTTTTAATAAAAAAGTTTTTATTGAACCAATACACATTATATCATATGAATCCACAGGATCCAATACAGATTATACAAGTACATCAAACCTTTGGTTCATAAATTTTACAAAAAATAGAAACAACATAAAACCAAAATAACATGGTGTAAAGGATCTGCCAGGCACAGCTTCTGTGTCAACGCTCATAGGTAATCAGTCTGCACCTGCTTCTATGTCTGTGAGACTGACTCCATCTTCCACCACTCAGGGTGGCAGGCTTAGGAGTGGGAGAGCCTATCACAGCCTGGCCAGACGGAGCTAGCTCCCGCCCTCTGTATATTTATAACTGCCTTTCCTGTTCCTCCTTGCTTGTGATTCTTCTCTGTTTGTTTCCTGGACCTGCTGCAGCTTCTTGAACTATTTGTCCTTGCTTCATATTGACCCCGGCTTACTGACTTCTCTCCTGCTCTGCGTTTGGTACCTCGTACACTCCTGGTTTGACTCAGCTTGTTCACTACTCTCCAGCTCTGCGTTTGGTACCTCGTACACTCCTGGTTTGACTCGGCTCGTTTACCACTCTTGTTGCTCATGGTGTTGCCATGGGCAACTGCCCCTTTTCCCCTTAGCTTCTGTGTACCCTTGTCTGTTTGTCTGTCGTGCACTTACTGAGCGTAGGGACCGTCGCCCAGTTGTACCCCGTCGCCTAGGGCGGGTCGTTGCAAGTAGGCAGGGACAGAGTGGCGGGTAGACTAGAGCTCACCTGTCCGTTTCCCTACCCCCCGTCATTACATAATCACAAGCCCATACCTAGTCTACCTTGGTCCCTGACACCACTATGGACCCCCGTGAGACCCTGGCTCAGCAAATGCAGGGTCTCTCCCTACAGGTCCAGGCCCTGGCTCAGAGGGTCAACCAGCCTGATGCTACCTTGGTAGTTCCCCTCACCTCACCTCTTGAACCCCACCTCAAGTTGCCCGACTGGTTCTCAGGGGACCGGAGGGCTTTTCTCTCCTTTCGGGAGAGTTGTAGGCTTTACTTTCGTTTAAAGCCTCATTCCTCAGGTTCTGAGAGCCAGCGGGTGGGTATAATTATGTCCCGGCTCCAGGAAGGGCCCCAAGAGTGGGCCTTCTCCTTGGCTCCTGACGCCCCTGAACTTTCCTCCGTTGATCGTTTCTTTTCTGCTCTCGGACTCATTTATGACGAGACTGACAGGACTGCCTTTGCCGAGAGTCAGCTGGTGACCTTACGTCAGGGTAAGAGACCTGTTGAGGAGTATTGTTCTGACTTTAGGAAGTGGTGCGTTGCTTCTCGGTGGAATGACCCTGCCTTAAGGTGCCAGTTTAGGTTGGGTCTGTCGAACGCCCTGAAAGACCTGCTAGTTAGCTATCCCTCTTCTGACTCCCTAGACCAGGTTATGGCTTTAGCGGTACGACTTGACCGACGTCTCAGGGAACGACAACGTGAACGTTTATGTGTTTTCTCCTCCGACTCCCCCATTATGCCTCCCGAAGTTCCGTTGCTTCGTTCCTCCCCGAAAGACTCAGAGATACCTATGCAACTCGGAGCCTCCGTGTCCCCCCAACAACGTAGAGAATTCCGCAGGAAGAATGGTCTCTGCTTCTACTGTGGGGATGACAAGCATCAAGTGAACAACTGTCCTAAGCGTAAGAATGCAGCCAGAGAACTTCCGCGACTAAGTGATCATCGGGGAGGTCACTTGGGCGCACAGGTATTTCCCGTAAATATGAAACGTACTAAGATCTTGCTTCCCTTTCAGGTCTCTTTTGGTGGTAGGTCTGCTACCGGCAGTGCCTTAGTGGATTCAGGGTCCTCTACTAATATCATGTCTGTGGAATTTGCTATGTCTCTTGCTATGCCTCTGATTGATTTGCCTAAACCTGTCCCGGTAGTGGGTATCGACTCCACTCCTCTTGCTAATGGTTATTTTACACAGCATACCCCTGTTTTTGAACTCCTTGTTGGCTCCATGCATTTGGAGCAGTGCTCTGTACTGTTGATGCAGGGATTATCGTACGATTTGGTTCTAGGCCTTCCCTGGTTGCAGTTGCATAATCCCACGTTTGACTGTAATACTGGGGAGCTAACCAAATGGGGTAATGAATGTTTTACGTCATGTTTTTCTGTTAATTCTATTTCTCCCCCTGAGGAGGCGAACACGCTACCCGAGTTTGTTCAGGACTTCGCTGATGTTTTCTCTAAGGAGGCCTCCGAAGTGTTACCTCCTCATAAAGAATACGATTGCGCTATCGAATTGGTACCAGGAGCTAAGCTTCCTAAGGGTAGGATATTTAATCTTTCTTGTCCCGAACGTGAAGCCATGAGAGAGTATATCCAGGAATGCCTGGCCAAGGGTTACATTCGTCCCTCTACTTCTCCGGTAGGTGCTGGCTTCTTCTTCGTAGGGAAGAAGGATGGTGGTCTTAGGCCATGCATTGACTACCGTAGCCTGAATAAGGTCACGGTAAGGCACCAGTATCCCCTTCCTTTGATTCCTGATCTCTTCAATCAGGTTCAGGGGGCCCAATGGTTCTCTAAGTTGGACCTACGGGGGGCGTATAACCTTATCCGCATCAAAGAGGGGGATGAGTGGAAGACTGCGTTTAACACGCCCGAAGGCCATTTCGAATACCTCGTCATGCCCTTTGGGTTATGTAATGCCCCTGCGGTCTTCCAGAATTTCATAAATGAGATTTTGAGAAATTACCTGGGGATATTTCTTGTAGTGTACCTTGATGACATACTGGTGTTTTCCAAGGACCGGTCCTCCCACAATGAGCATGTCAGGAAGGTGCTCCAGGTCCTTCGGGAAAACAAACTGTTTGCCAAAACCGAAAAATGTGTGTTTGGGGTACAGGAAATACCATTTTTGGGTCAAATCCTCACTCCTCATGAATTCCGCATGGACCTCGCCAAGGTTCAGGCTGTGGCGGAATGGGTCCAACCTGCCTCCCTGAAGGCGTTACAGTGTTTTTTGGGGTTCGCTAATTATTACAGGAGATTTATTGCTAACTTCTCGGTCATCGCTAAGCCTCTTACGGACCTCACTCGCAAAGGAGCTGATCTCCTCCACTGGCCTCCTGAGGCTGTCCAGGCTTTTGAGGTCCTTAAGAAGTGCTTTATCTCGGCCCCGGTGCTGGTTCAGCCCAACCAAATGGAGCCATTTATCGTGGAAGTTGACGCATCTGAGGTGGGAGTGGGGGCTGTCTTGTCCCAGGGTACCAGGTCCCTCACCCATCTCCGCCCCTGTGCCTACTTCTCCAGGAAGTTTTCGCCAACTGAGAGTAACTATGATATTGGCAACCCCGAACTCTTAGCCATTAAATGGGCATTTGAAGAGTGGCGCCACTTCCTGGAGGGGGCTAGGCACCAGGTAACGGTCCTTACCGACCACAAGAATCTGGTTTTCCTAGAATCTGCCCGGAGGCTAAACCCGAGACAAGCTCGATGGGCGTTATTTTTTACCAGATTCAATTTTTGGGTTACCTATAGGGCTGGGTCTAAAAATATTAAGGCTGATGCACTGTCGCGTAGCTTCATGGCCTGCCCTCCTTCGGAGGAAGATCCTGCTTGTATTTTGCCTCCAAGTATAATCATTTCCTCGATTGATTCTGATTTAGTCTCTGAAATTGCTGCTGATCAAGGTTCAGCTCCCGGGAACCTTCCTGAGAACAAGCTGTTTGTTCCCCTGCAATTCCGGCTAAGGGTACTTAGGGAAAATCATGACTCCGCACTATCTGGTCATCCAGGCATCCTGGGTACCAAACACCTCATTACTAGAAACTATTGGTGGCCTGGGTTGCCTAAAGATGTTAAGGCCTACGTCGCCGCTTGTGAGGTTTGTGCTAGGTCCAAGACTCCCAGGTCCCGACCAGCGGGCTTACTGCGTTCGTTGCCCATTCCCCAGAGACCTTGGACACATATCTCCATGGATGTTATCACCGATTTGCCTCCATCCCAAGGCAAGTCGGTGGTGTGGGTGGTAGTAGACCGCTTCAGTAAGATGTGCCACTTTGTGCCCCTCAAGAAACTACCCAACGCCAAGACGTTGGCTACCTTGTTTGTCAAACACATCCTGCGTCTCCATGGGGTCCCTATCAATATTGTTTCGGACAGAGGGGTACAATTTGTTTCATTGTTTTGGAGAGCCTTCTGTATGAAGTTGGAGATTGATCTGTCCTTCTCCTCTGCCTTCCATCCTGAAACCAATGGCCAAACTGAGAGGACTAATCAATCTCTAGAACAATATTTAAGGTGTTTTGTCTCTGACTGTCAATATGATTGGGTCTCATTCATTCCCCTCGCCGAATTTTCCCTTAATAACCGGGTCAGTAACTCGTCAGGGGTCTCCCCCTTTTTCTGTAATTTTGGGTTTAATCCACGGTTCTCCTCCGTTTCACCTGGTAGTTCCAACAATCCCGAGGTAGAGGTCGTTCATCGGGAACTGTGCACAGTCTGGGCCCAGGTTCAGAAGAACCTAGAGGCGTCCCAGAGCGTACAAAAAACTCAGGCTGATAGAAAACGTTCTGCTAACCCCCTGTTTATGGTCAGAGATCTGGTGTGGTTGTCGTCTAGGAACTTGCGTCTCAAGGTTCCGTCCAAGAAGTTTGCTCCCCGGTTTATTGGGCCATATAAGGTCATTGAGGTCCTCAATCCTGTCTCCTTCCGGCTGGAGTTACACCCGTCTTTTCGTATACACGACGTGTTTCATGCCTCTCTCCTTAAACGCTGCTCCCCGTCCTTGGCTCCCTCGAGGAGACCTCCTGTTCCCGTCCTCACCCCTGAGGGGGTGGAATTCGAGGTGGCCAAGATTGTGGACAGCAAGATGGTCCAAGGCTCCCTCCAGTACCTGGTCCATTGGAGAGGATACGGGCCAGAGGAGAGGACTTGGGTACCCGCCCGGGATGTTCACACTGGGGTATTGGTCAGGAGGTTCCACCTGCGTTTCCCCAGTAAGCCAGGTCCACTTAGAAAGGGTCCGGTGGCCCCTCATAAAAGGGGGGGTACTGTAAAGGATCTGCCAGGCACAGCTTCGGGGTTAACTCCCATAATTAATCAGTCAGCACCTGAATCTACATCCCTGAGACTAACTCCAGCTTCCACCACTAAGGCTGGCAGGCTTAGGCGTGGGAGAGCCTATCGCAACCTGGCCAGACTCAGCTAGCTCCCACCCTCGGTCTATTTAAGCCTGCCCTTCCTGTCCCTCGGTGCTTGTGATTCTTTTCGTGTGGTTTCCTGGCCCAGCTACAGCTCCTTCTATTTTGATCCTGCTCCATACAGACCCTGGCTTACTGACTACTCTTCTGCTCTTCGTTTGGTACCTCGCACACTCCTGGCTTGACTCGGCTCGTTCACCACTCTGGTTGCTCACGGTGTTGCCGTGGGCAACTGCCCCTTTCCCTTGCTTGTATTCCCTTGTATGTTTGTCGTGTTTGTCGTGAACTTACTGAGCGCAGGGACCGCCGCCCAGTTGTACCCCGTCGCCTAGGGCGGGTCGTTGCAAGTAGGCAGGGACAGTGTGGCGGGTAGATTAGGGCTCACTTGTCCGTTTCCCTACCCCCCGTCATTACAAAGGCTGTAAAGGATCTGCCAGGCACAGTTTCGGGGTTAACGCCCATAGATAATCAGCCTGCACCTGCTTCTATGTCTGTGAGACTGACTCCATCTTCCACCACTCAGGGTGGCAGGCTTAGGAGTGGGAGAACCTATCACAGCCTGGCCAGACGGAGCTAGCTCCCGCCCTCTGTCTATTTATACCTGCCTTTCCTGTTCCTCCTTTGCTTGTGATTCTTTTCGTTTGGTTTCCTGGCCCTGCTGCAGCGTCTTGTACTATTGTCCTTGCTTCATATTGACCCCGGCTTGCTGACTACTCTCCTGCTCTGCGTTTGGTACCTCGTACACTCCTGGTTTGACTCGGCTTGTTTACTTCTCTTGTTGCTCACGGTGTTGCCATGGGCAACTGCCCCTTTCTCCCCCTAGCTCTGTGTACCCTTGTCTGTTTGTCTGTCGTGCACTTATTGAGCGTAGGGACTGTCGCCCAGTTGTACCCCGTCGCCTAGGGCGGGTCGTTGCAAGTAGGCAGGGACTGAGTGGCGGGTAGATTAGGGCTCACTTGTCTGTCTCCCCACCCCCCGTCATTACAAAGGCATCTTCTGACGAATATTCCTTTAGGACAGCCAAACTTTGGAACCCGGAAGATACTGAGGCGGCTCTCTACTTCTGTCTAGTATCCGCCTTTCGCTTCATGTGATCGACTGCCAGTAGAATAGAGGAACGGGTCTGTTGCCAGATTTTCAGAAAGTACCTAAATGCAGAGTCAGTTGCGGGTACCTGAGATGTAGCTGCCATAGGAAGAGGTATTCGTGGATGTTGGCCGTAGACAATGGAGAACGGTGTGGAAGTGGTGGAGTCACTGGTGTGGTTGTTATACCAGAACTCGACCCATGAAAGAAGCTGTGCCCAGTCATGATGCTGCATCGAGATGAAGTAGTGGAGATAATTTTCCATGATCTGGTTAATCCTCTCGACTTGCCCATGGAAAAGTCCAATCTCTCATTCAGGAGTTTACAGAGGGCTCTCCAGAATTTTTAGGTAAATTGAACCCTCCCGATCGGACACGATGTGAAGGGGCAAGCTATGCAAGCGGAAGATGTGCTGAATGAAGAGACTTGCCAGTCGAGGAGTAGAAGGTAGGCCATCTTTTAAAACCGGTCCACCACCACCCAGACAGTATTGTATCCAGCTGAGGGAGTGAGGTCAGTGACAAAGTCTATTGCAATGTGCTGCCAAGGGGCATTGGGTACAGGCAGAGGTTGGAGCAGTCCGGTAGGCTTGGAGTGAGAAACCTTGTTTGAAGCACACACCGAGCAGGAAGAGACAAAGTCCATAACATCTTTGGGCAACGTGGGCCACCAGAAATGACGAGCTAGTGAACTGCATATTGCCTGCTGCTCCAGTATATAAAGCACCCTGGTTTTTTTTTTGTTTTGGTTTTTTTCTGGACCCTCGAACCTGTAAGAGACTGAAGTCGGAATATGCCAATGGGAAGATTACATTGGTACTCTCTCTCATTTACAAGCTGCTTGAATTGCGGTTTTTGAAATCGGTAGTCTCTGATCAGACTCTATTTTATAACTTTATATTCATATTTTTATATTGTTTGTTTTTGTGTTTTGTGTATTGTGTGTCTGGAGAGAGTAAAGGGGGGAAGGAAGAATCAGGGAAAATGCCAGCTAAAAATAGAAAATCTTTGAGCCCTAGTAAGGAGGGTAAGAATACAAGCAAGATGGACAGATATATAATGTCCCCCCTTGTAGCAGGGAAAACTAGAACAGCAAATAAAACAACTGGGGAGATTTTGAGCGACCAAGCTCTACCATCATTGACTGAGATTTTAGACGCTATTAATAAAGTATCCTCTCAAGTAAGTAGCATTAGTATAGAAATTGCAATAATAAGAGATGATATGGGTAAAATTAAAGAAAGATATACTGAAGTGGAAAATAGAGTGAGTTCACTTGAAGATGAAGTTACCCAATTGAAAAAGGAGATGAAGGGGTTAGTGGAAGGAAATAGTACACTAAAAAATAAAATGGTTGACATAGAAGATCGCTCCAGAAGGAGTAACATCAGATTATTGGGTTTTCCAGAAGGGGAAGAAAGGGAAGGTGTTGAAACTTTTGTCCAAAATTGGATCAAAAACAAAATAGGAATTGAAAATCATCTCCTTTGTTTGGCATAGAGAAAGCTCATAGAGTACCAGCAAGAGTGCCTATCCCTGGTTCTAGACCTAGAGCTATAATAGCCAAGGTTCTAAATTCCCGGGATAGAGATAATATATTGAGAAAGTCAAGGGAGTTACAAAATCTATCCCATAACAATTCAAAAATAGCAATATATCCTGACTACTCATATGACACTCAATTAAAGAGACAAGCTTTTGGTCCAGTCAAGAAAAAACTCAGAGAGGCAGGGATTAAATATTCTTTAATGTATCCAGCAAAATTGAGAACAGAATATCAGGGTAAGGTTAATTTTCATTCGTCACAGGAAGAGACATTTAAGTGGTTAGCAAGTTTGAAATCATTATGAATTAATTAATGGTGTATTAGAGGGAACATGCGTTGGTTGAGAGACTTGTTAAAAAAATGACAAGTCAACAGAAGGGAAGGGGAGGTGGGTGGGTGGGGCAAGACCGATCTGGTATTGGAATATATTAAGGATTTTTTACGAATATGTTATATAAAATTTCTAATATTTGTCACTTTTCATTCTGTTAAAACGCACGAATGAACACAAAAATTGTGGTATGGAATATTAGGGGTATGGGGGAAAAATTAAAACGTTTTACTATTAAGAATTATATAAAAAAACAGTTTCCATCAATTACATGTTTGTTAGAAACACATTTGACACAAGAAACAATCCCAAGATTGGGAAATAGGTGGTGGTCACAACAGTTTCATTCTATACACTCCTCCTATTCGAGGGGAGTGAGTGTTCTTATTCACTCGGGAGTGCAATGTGAGATACTTGATAAAAATATAGACAACGAAGGTAGATTCATTTTTATTCACTGTAGATTAAAGGAATTAATTTGTATTTTAGCTTTTGTATACATTCCACCTCCGTTTTCATCCGTGGCGTTCATGAAATTATGTAATTATATTATTAGTAGAAGCGATTGTCCTGTAATGGTTTTGGGGGATATGAATTGTGTTATGGACGAGGTAATGGATAGGGTTAGCACTAAGGGAAGAAATAATAGCCCAATTAAAACATTATTGGCGAGGATAAGTGAAGAAATGGGTCTAGTAGATATATGGAGACTGAAAAACCCTAAAAAGAAAATGTACTCTTGTTATAGTGGTTCACAATATACCATGTCACGTATTGACTTGGTATTGTGTAGTGAATCACTTGTTACAACTATTGGGAAAATAAAATATGACAACAAAAGCATTTCGGATCATACGCCACTTATTGTGGACATAAAAATAAATGAAAAAAAGGAATTCATTAAGCCTATAAAAATAAATCCACATTGGTTCTCATTATTACAAGACCTTGAAAATATTAAAGTTGAAATTCATAATATTTTGTCACTAAATTGGGAGACTGCCCCAGACTTAATTGTTTGGGAAACATTAAAAGCCTGTATAAGGGGTATCCTTTTTGAAAGAATAATAAGATTAAAAAGAGAATATAATAAGATTGAGCAGGGAAAAGAACGAAGTGCAAATTTGTTGGAGGCAAATTACTTTGAAACCCCTACGGAAGATAGTTTAAAGTTGTGGCTTCAGGCCCAAGAGGAATATAAGGCCTGGTTAATCGAGAAAGCACAAAATAAATTATTTTTTCTGGGGCAGAAAAATTTCTGTGAATCAGGAACACGAAATAAACTATTAATGAGTATCATTAAAAATCAAAGTCAGAAGAGTAATATTTTGGCAATTCTTGATAAAAGAGGGAATATGATTAAGCATGATTATGAAATTAGATCAGAATTCTTGAATTATTATTCAGAATTGTATGGCTCCGGAAAAAAGTATAATGAAGAACAATTGGAGCTCTTTCTAGATTCAATGTCTTTCTCCCCCTTGTCTGATATTCAGAAAGATGAGTTGGATCGACCAATCTCCCTGGAAGAATTAAGAAATGCATTGACTAGTGTTAATGGAAATACAGCTCCAGGTTTGGATGGTTTCCCATTTGAACTGTATAGAATATTTGGGAAGAACTATTACCAGCCCTGTTAAAAACATTGAGTTCGGCAGTGGTAGAGGGCAAATTGCCAAGTTCAATGGTAGAAGCTAATATAGCTTTGATATTGAAACCAGGTAAATGCCCGGAAAGGATGGAATCTTACAGACCTATTTCCCTGTTGAACACGGATGCTAAACTTTTCGCCAAAGTGTTGGCGGGAAGGTTGGCTAAAGTAATCTCTACTGTAGTACATAGTGATCAGCAGGGATTTATTTCTGGTAGAATAGTCAACCAGTGTGTTCGTCGGGTATTTGGGAATATTCAAGTTACACCAGGAGAGGCCCTCCGCTCCATTCTGTCTCTCGATGCAGTTAAAGCATTTGACAGAGTGGAGTGGGGCTATTTATGGGCAGTCATGAGAAAGCAAGGTTTTCGAGAATCTTTTATAGGAATGGTTAAATTATTATATAATGGTCCTAGAGCAAACATTAACATAAATGGTGAGAACTCAGAATTTTTCAATATAAGTAGGGGCACAAGACAGGGCTGTCCTCTTTCTCCCCTACTCTTTGCATTAGCAATGGAACCTCTCGCCTGTTTGATCAGAGAGGATGGAAATATTGTGGGTTTTGGAGCTAGGGGGGAAGAGGATAAAATTATCTTATATGCTGACGACCTTTTATTTTTTTTGACGAACCCGGAAGAAAAATTGGATTATGTTATATCTATTATTCAAAAATTTGGATTCTATTCTGGTCTAAAGATCAATTGGGAAAAATCCATATTAATGCCACTAGATAAAAGCGATTTAGTACTACAAACAAAAATTCGAATCATATATCCAGGAGAAAGCTTTAGATATTTGGGTATAGAAATTTCAAATAATATAAAATAATTTTTGGATTATAATTTGCTCCCCCTTATAAACGAAATGGAAAAAAAATAAGAATATGGAACGAATTGCCAATATCAAAAGCCGATAAAATTGTCTTGATTAAAACAGTTCTAATCCCCAAACTCTTATATGTTTTTGGGGTTACTCCGGTGTGGATACAAGATAAATATTTTAAGAAAATCATAACTATCTTTAATTACCTGATTTGGGGAAGGAAGAGAGTTCGGATTAAGCTAGACTACTTATGTCCTTCAAGAGAACAAGGAGGACTAGCATTTCCAGATATTCGAGTATATTATTTAGAAGAACCTAGAGGCATCCCAGAGCATACAAAAAACTCAGGCAGATAGAAAACGTTCTGCTAACCCCTTGTTTATGGTCGGGGATCTGGTGTGGCTATCGTCTAAAAATTTGCGGCTTTAGGTCCCGTCCAAGAAGTTTGCTCCCCGGTTTATAGGGCCGTACAAGGTCATTGAAGTCCTCAATACTGTCTCCTTCCGACTGGAGTTGCCCCCATCTTTTCGAGTACACGACGTGTTCCATGCCTCCCTCCTTAAACGCTGCTCCCCGTCCTTGGCTCCCTCGAGAAAACCTCCGGTCCCTGTTCTCACCCCTGAGGGGGCAGAATTCGAGGTGGCCAAGATTGTGGACAGCAGGATGGTCCAAGGCTCCCTCCAGTACCTGGTCCATTGGAGAGGTTACGGGCCTGAGGAGAGAACTTGGGTACCCGCTCGGGATGTTCACGCTGGGATATTGGTCAGGAGGTTTCACCTTCGTTTCCCCAGTAAACCAGGTCCACTTAGAAAGGGTCCGGTGGCCCCTCTTAAAAGGGGCGGTACTGTAAAGGATCTGCCAGGCACAGCTTCGGGGGTTAACGCCCATAGATAATCAGTCTGCACCTGCTTCTATGTCTGTGAGACTGACTCCATCTTCCACCACTCAGGGTGGCAGGCTTAGGAGTGGGAGAACCTATCACAGCCTGGCCAGACGGAGCTAGCTCCCGCCCTCTGTCTATTTATACCTGCCTTTCCTGTTCCTCCTTTGCTTGTTATTCTTTTTGTTTGGTTTCCTGGCCCTGCTGCAGCGTCTTATACTATTGTCTTTGCTTCATATTGACCCCGGCTTGCTGACTACTCTCCTGCTCTGCGTTTGGTACCTCGTACACTCCTGGTTTGACTCGGCTTGTTTACTTCTCTTGTTGCTCACGGTGTTGCCGTGGGCAACTGCCCCTTTCTCCCCCTAGCTCTGTGTACCCTTGTCTGTTTGTCTGTCGTGCACTTATTGAGCGTAGGGACTGTCGCCCAGTTGTACCCCGTCGCCTAGGGCGGGTCGTTGCAAGTAGGCAGGGACTGAGTGGCAGGTAGATTAGGGCTCACTTGTCTGTCTCCCCACCCCCCGTCATTATAAAGGCACCTTCAGACGAATATTCCTTTAGGACAGCCAAACTTTGGAACCCGGAAGATACTGAGGCGGCTCTCTACTTCTAGTATCCCCCTTTCGCTTCATGTGATCGACTGCCGTAGAATAGAGGAACGGGTCTGTTGCCAGATTTTCAGAAAGTACCTAAATGCAGAGTCAGTTGCGGGTACCTGAGATGTAGCTGCCATAGGAAGAGGGATTTGTGGATGTTGGCCGTAGACAATGAGGAATGGTGTGGAAGTGGTGGATTCACTGGTGTGGTTGTTATACCAGAACTCGACCCATGAAAGAAGCTGTGCCCAGTCATGATGCTGCATCGAGATGAAGTAGTGGAGATAATTTTCCATGATCTGGTTAATCCTCTCGACTTGCCCATGGAAAAGTCCAATCTCTCATCCAGGAGTTTACAGAGGGCTCTCCAGAATTTTGAGGTAAATTGAACCCTCCCGATCGAACACGATGTGAAGGGGCAAGCTATGCAAGCGGAAGATGTGCTGAATGAAGAGACTTGCCAGTCGAGGAGTAGAAGGTAGGCCATCTTTTAAAACCGGTCCACCACCACCCAGACAGTATTGTATCCAGCTGAGGGAGGGAGGTCAGTGACAAAGTCTATTGCAATGTGCTGCCAAGGGACATTGGGTACAGGCAGAGGTTGGAGCAGTCCGGTAGCATTTCCAGATATTCGAGTATATTATTTAGCAGCACAATTACAATACATACAAGAATGGTATAAGGCAGAGTTCTTACAATGGTTGATCACTAACATTAAAGGCTGTTTTTCAGATATTTATGAGGTGTTAGAATCTGGTCAATTAAAATCTGGAGTTATGGAAAACGTGTTGACCACACAACTCCTGCATGAATGCTGGAACAGTTTAAGAAATATGACTGGTCGAAATGGTTTTTTATCCTTTTCCCCATTATGGCACAATCTTAATATAGAAGAATGTAAGGCTATCCCAGAGTTACCATTGTTAAAACTTAGAGGGATTAGATATGTACTAGATATAATGGAAGAAGGAAAAATCAAAACATGGGAAAAATTATTAGTTGATTTTGACTTGACGGAGAAGGAAAGATTCTCCTATATCCAATTAAAGCACGCATTTGATAAATTTAAAGATGGCAATCCTCTCAATAAAGACCATATGAATGACTTTTACAAAAAACTGAGAAAATACAAATGTGAAAAAAAACCTCTCTCCAGGTTGTATAAATCCCTGATGGAAATAAAGTCAAGGAAAATAAAATTTAATTGTGTTATAAAATGGGAGAAGGAATTGAATAACGATTGTGTTCTTGATAGGAACATAATATTTCAAAATATTTGTAAAGTATCGATAAGCATGAACCATCAGCTTATTCAGTTCAATTTGATACATAGGCTTTACTATACGCCAGCCCTTTTGAGTAAGTTCTCTATTAATAAAGCTTCTAACTGCCCCAGATGTGGTGCAGCGGAAGCAAACTATTTGCACATGTTATGGAATTGTATTAAGATTGCTGATTACTGGGATAGAATTTTTAAAAACATTTTGGAAAAAATAGATCCAGATATAGTGTTTCAACTTCAACTGGTATTGCTGGGTGATGATTCCCAATTAAAAATTTCTAAGGAAAAAAAATGTGGATTAATAAAACTATTATTTATTGCAAAATTACTAATAGTTAGAAAGTGGATATCTAGCTCCCCATCGGAGTTTAATGCTTGGGTAAATAATGTGAAAATTATAATGAAATATGAGAAAATCTATAATCAAGGCAAACACTGTAAAACTTATTGGGGGGAGTGGTAAGAATTTTTTTTTTTCTTTTACCAAGATCGGTCTTGAGAGGGTGGGGGGTGGGAGTAGCGGGAAAATGTAAAAATGTGTATAAATTGTATTTTCTTTATTCCTTACTTGTATGGAATTTTATATTGTATTGAATAAAAAAGGATTCTCCTCCTGTCTGCCAACTGCATAAAAGTCCCCCCAACCCCGGAGGGATGGATTAGCTGTAATAATGTAGGACGGGTCTATGAAACATTGGGGGGACTCCACAATGTCCTCGGTTTCAAACGACCTGGATATGGCATCGGCCCTCACATTTTTGTCAGTTGGATGGAAGTGGAGCACAAATTGGAAACAGGTGAAGAACAGCGACCACCTGGCTTGATGAGGGTTTAGCCATTGAGCCGACTGGAGAGAAGTAATGGGTTGTCTCCACTCCTCCAGCGCCAATTTGATGGCCAATAACTCGCGATCCCCAATAGAGTAATTTCGCTCAGCAGAGGAAAAATGTCTCGAGTAATAGCCACACACCACTGTTCCTTTAAAGCTTCTCTGGAATATAAGTGCACCTGAACCAACAGAGTAAGCGTCCAACTCCAAAAAGAACTGTCGAGAGACGTCAGGATGATGGAGGATTGAGGCTGAGGTATAGGCATTCTTGAGGCTATTAAATGCAGATTCTGCCTCTCGGGTCCACACCTTGGCGTTCACACCCTTCTTGGTAAGGGTAGAGATGGGTCCGTTAGTGATGAGATGTTTGGGATAAACTGCCTGTAGAAGTTGGCGAATCCCAAAAAACGCTGTATGGACCGCAGGCCCTGAGGACGTGGCCATTCCAGGACGGACTTTACCTTCTCAGGATCCATCTTGAGACCTTGATCCGAGATGATGTAGCTCAGGAAGGACAGAGAATTTTTTTCAAAGACGCACTTCTTCAGCTTGGCATACACGTGATTCTCCCATAAACGCAGCAGAACTTAACAAACATGCCTCCGATGAGTCGTCGGATCTGGAGAGAAAATCAAAATATCATAGAGATAAACCACAACACAGACATGGAAGAGATCTCGGAAGATATCATTGACAAATTCCTGGAAGAGCCGGACACAGACCGAAGTGCATCACCAGGTATTTGTAGTGCCCGTCTCGAGTGTTGAATGCTGTCTTCCACTCGTCACCTTGATGGATTAGGATCCAATTATAAGACCCACGCAAGTCTAGTTTAGAGAAAATCCTGGCTCCTCGTATGCGGTCAAACAGTTCAGATATTAGTGGCAACACGTATTTGTTCTTGATCGTGATCTGGTTGAGACCACTGTTGTCAATGCAGGTTCGAAGAGATCGTCTATCTTCTTAACGAGGAAGAACCTGGCCCCGGTCGGGGAGGAAGGTTTTCGTATGAAACTCCTCTCAAGATTCTCCTTGATATAGGCTAACATGGACTGAGTCTCTGGCAAGGAGAAAGGATATACCCGTCCACGAAGAGGAGAAGCATTTGGAACCCGTTCAATCGGACAGTCGTAAGACCGGTGTGAAGGAAGCATCTCAGCCTCCTTTTTGCTGAAGACATCTGCAAACTGGGAAAAATTAGCGGGCAATCCCGCCAATGACTGAGGTAGCAGAGGCTGGACGGGATGGATCTGTACCAGGCAGCGGTGGGGACATTTGGGGCCCCATTGGAGAACGTCTCCTGAATTCCAATCCAGGACTGGAGCATGCAACTGGAGCCAAGGCAGACCCAGCAAAATCGGATTAACGGCTTTAGGCAAGACAAGGAATGTAATCAGTTCTGTTTGAGCTTCAGTGGCTTGGTCTCAGACACGATCGGATCGGGCAGAGGAAGACCATTCACCTAGGCAACAGCCAAAGACGACTCCAGAGGAACAGTGGGCAACTGGAGAAGATACACTAGATCTTGCTGGATGATGTTTGCCACTGATGCTACGTCCTGATAGGCAGAGATCCGATGCATCTTTTATTTAGCACCCTTCCGCCTAGGGTTGTCTCTCCAACCAAACCTAGCCACTGGAGATATTTGGAGACACAGACGCATAAAATGGCCTCCGGGGCCGCAATATACACATAGGCCCGAAGTGTGTCTGCATTGTTTTTCTTGGACAGGCAATTTGAGACGGTCCGCTTGCATAGGTTCCTCAGGTGGAGTAGCAAATGAGGGCAACAGCGGTTGCTGAAATGTAGGAGCCAGCCTAGGAAGTCTTCTAGACCAGCGTACCTCTAGAGACCGTTCCTGAATCTGCATGTCAATCCGGGTGGTTATAAAAATAAGGTAATCTAGGGTAGAGGGCAGGTCTCTAGCGGCTAGCTCGTCTTTGACTTCAGAGGATAGACTCTGCCAGAATGTGGTCACTAAGGCCTCGTTGTTCCAGGTCAGCTCGGCCACCGTGGTACGGAACTGAATGGAGTACTCGCCCACAGAGGTGTCTCCTTGGTGCAGGGTCATCAGGGATACAGCTGCAGAAGAGACTCGTCCAGGTTCCTTAAATACTGTGCGGAAGGTTTGTAGGAAGAACTGTAAATCACGGGTCTCTGGTCCCTGATGTTCCCAGATGGGATTCTCCCGTGCCAGGGCTTTGCAAGCCAGGAGAGAGACTATGAATTTGATCCTAGCCTCATGGGAAGGAAATGCTCTGGCATTTAGGCTGAAGTGCACTGGTTTAGAGATCCCCTGCTGGACCGCGCGTCTCCATCGTAGCGATGAGGTAGTGACAGCGAAAATTGGAAGTCAGCACTGGCACTGACAGGAGGTGTAGCAAGAGGAACAACAGGAGCAGGTGCTGTGGCGGTTGCAGCTTGCGCATCCAGCCGATGTGCAATGGAATTCACCGCCAGGAGGAGTTGGTCCTGTCGTGATCGAAGGTCTCGTATGTCTGCCTGCATGACTTGTGACGTCGTCATGGTCTTGGGTTAACCAGCGGGGTCCATGGCCTGAGCGTACTGTCACGATCTGCGGGTATGTGGACCCACTGGGCCATACCACCGTAGCGGCATAGCAGCTGGCCAACAGAGTACCAAGTCAATATATAAAGTCCAAGTACAAGGGTACCTGTGATAGTCCAGATAGTAGCAACGGCTAGGCACAGATGGGATCTTGACGGCAGGTAATGCAGACGAGACAGATGACACCAGACGTGGTGTAACACAGCAGACATGGCAGAACTCGACTTCAACAATATAACGGGCACAGAAACAACTACAACACGGGATACAGGATGCAGGTAGCAGGGCACGGGAACAACGGGAACAGGGTAACACTACGGAACCATTTGCAAGACTAACAGAGGAATACGAACAATGCTTAGGGTCCAGAGTGATCATGGGCTAATTAATGATGTTTAACATGTGCAACACAGCAGAGTGGAGCGGAAGTGACCATGGCTGCAGCCGTCGAGGAGTGAGTAATCCCCAGAGACCACGGCCATGGACGTTACAATTTGGCTCTCTTTAGTTCCTGCACAATAAGTGAGAGAACATTTGATCCTACAATCTGTATCAGTTCTTCACACACAGTAGAAGACAAATATGATGTCTGCCCCCTTCCTTTATTTGCATGCTGTTTTATGTATTCATCTAGGAACTCATCAACCTTTGCCATGACTTCCAAGAACCCTGGATAGTTCCCATTATGTGAGGACCCAATAATGTAATTTTTTTCCTCTTAAAGGAAGTCCTCTTTCTGAAAGGAAGATTATAACTGAAAGGAACCTTTTTACGACCTTACGTCAGTAAGTTTTTTCACTTTCCATTTACAACCCTATGAGCTGCTTGTTCTCTGCTCACTACTGATAATGTAGCCTGCTTGTCTAGGTCACTACATTCATGAGTGAATAGTCTGTCCTCAATGTGTTTCCAATCATTGGTGAAGACACCACGCTTGCTAGACACCAGTTTAAAAAAAAAATGTATGACCACATGTGGGGTATTTCCGTACTCGGGAGAAATTGTTTTACAAAAATTGGTTGTTTTTTTCTCCTTTATCCCTTGTGAAAATTAGAAAATTCAACATTTTAGTGGAAAAAAATAGTGATATTCATTTTCGCGGCCTAATTCTAATAAATTCTGCAAAAGACCCGTGGGGTCTAAATGCTCACTATAACCCTAGAAAAATTCCATGAGGGGTGTTTCCAAAATGGGGTAACTTGGGGGGCTTCCACTGTTTTGGTTCCTCCAAGGCGTTGCAAACGCGACACGGCACCGAAAACCAATCCAGCAAAATCCGTGCTCCAAAATCCAAATGGCGCTCCTTCCCTTCTGAGCGCTGCCATGGGTCCAATCAGCAGTTTATTACCACATATGGGGTATTTCCGTAATCTGGAGAAAATGCTTTACAAATGTTGTGGTTCTTTTTTTCCTTTATTCCTTGTAAAAATTAAAAATTTCTATGCTTTTTCAGACAAAAAGTAGATTTTCATTTTCACGGCCTAATTCCACTAAATTCTGCAAAAAACCTTTGTGGTCAAATGCTAACTAAACCCCTAGATAAATTCCTTGAGAGGTGTATTTTCCAAAATTGGGTCACTTTTGGGGTGTTTCCACTGTTTTGGTCCCTTCAGGGCATTGCAAACGCGACATGGCACCGAAAACCAATCCAGTAAAATCCGTGCTCCAAAATCCAAATGGCGCTATTTCCCTTCTGAGCCCTGCTGTGGGTCCAATCAGCAGTTTATTACCACATATGTGATATTGCCGTAATCGGGAGACATTGCTTTACAAATTTTGGAGTGCATTTTTCCGTTATTCCTTGACAATATTAAACATTTCAATGTTTTTTCCGAAAAACAGTCGATTTTCATTTTTACAGACTAATTCCAATATATTTAGTGAAAAACCTGTATGGTCAAAATGCTAACAATACCCCTAGATAGATTCCTTGAGAGGTGTTGTTTCCAAAAAGGGGTAACTTTTGGGGTGTTTCCACTGTTTTGGCACCACAAGACCTCTTCAAACCTGACAAGGTGCCTAAAATATATTAAAAAAAAAAAGGAAAAAAGGAGACCCAAAATCCACTCCTTTGCTCCTTTGATTTTGTGGCTTGTGTTTCAGTCCTTTAGCACACTAGGGCCACATGTGGGATATTTCTAAAAATGGCAGAATCTGGGCAATAAAATTTTGAGTTGTATTTCTTGGGTAAAACCTTCTGTGTTACAAAAAAAAATGTATTAGTAATGAATTTCGGCAAAAAAAACAAAACATTTGTACATTTCCCCTCTACTTTGTTTTAATTCCTGTGAAACACCTAAGGCCTCATGCACACTTCCATCACCGTTTTCTCGGCCGTTTTTGACGGATCCGTGTGTCCGTTTTTGTTTCCGTGTGCACTCCGTTTCCGTTCCGTGTTTCCGTTTTACACGGACTTTTCCTTCCGTTTTTCCGTTTAAAAAACGGATGTGAACTTCATTTGAACCTGTCACATGTCCCAGGAAACACCCATAGAAAGTTTACAAGAAGTTTTGTGTGCTGTTTTCTGTAGCTTTCAGAGCATAGAGAACAGTTTGAGATTACTCTGCTTGGCTTACTTTGGTTTTTTGGGTGTTTTGGAGTGAAAATATGAGCCTATCTTCAGGAATGAATGTTTACTGAAGTCTGTGAACTTTTGCTCACCCAGCCGTTGCTATGGCAACGGATCCGTCAAAAACGGACGGCACACGGAAGCCTTTCGTGTGCCATCCGATTTTTTCACTGACCCATTGACTTATATGGGCTACACGGTCACTGAATCACTGAGCAAAGTAGGACATGCTCTACTTTGCACGGAACGGAACAACGGATCCGTTTAAATAACTGAAGTGTGCATGGGGCCATTGAAATGAATGGGTTCAGGGTGCTATCAGTGACAAAAACGGATAGCACTCTGAAGGAAAAAACTGAAGTGTGCATGAGGCTTAAAGGGTTAAAACACTTTGTGAATGCTGATTCGAATACCTTGAGGGGTGCAGTTTTTAAAATGGGGTGACTTCTGGGGATTTTCTAAAATAGAAGGCCCTCAAAGCCACTTCAGAACTGGACTGGTCCCTGAAAAAATGACCTTTTGAAATTTTCTTTATAATATGAGAAATTGCTGCTAAAGTTCTAAGCCTTGTAACGTCCTAGAAAAATAAAAGGACATTCAATAAATGATGCAAACATAAAGTAGACATATAGGAAATGTTAACTAGTAACTATTTTGCGTGGTATTACTATCTGTTTTACAAGCAGATACGTTTAAATGTATAAAAATGCTAATTTTTGCAATTTTTCCTAAATTGTGGTGTTTTTCAGAAATAAATACCAAAATTATCTACCAAATTTTTTCACTAACATAAAGTACAACATGTCACGAGAAAACATTCTCAGAATCGCTTGGATAGGTAAAAGCATTCCAATGTTATTACCACATAAAGTAACACATGTCCGATTTGAAAAAATTGTCTGTATCCTGAAGGCCAAAACAGGCTGGGTCCTGAAGGGGTTAAGTTCTGTAACTTCTTCAGTGTTCTTTTCTAAATCAGCATCAGATGTTTCTGACAATGTATGTATACAAATTGAGTCACAAGACTGATAGAAATGTAGGATTATCATTGTTATTGACATATCTTTCTGTATGTTGATCAAACTGTTCATCTTTTCTTTTAAAGAAAGTCTGTAACTAGAGATGAGCGAACTTATGAAAAGTTTGGTTCGGCTGGTTCGCCGAATTTCATGAAAAAGTTAGATTCAGACCGAACTAGTTCTGACCGAACCTGTAATACAAGAAAGCCCCTAAAAATCGTGTATAACACTGTTTAAAAGCCCTAGAAGCCCTGTATAACACTCTTAGGTCACCCATGAGTGTATCCAAGTACTTTTGAGCTGTCTTTAAGGCAAAGTTAGTGTCAAAGTTACGCCAACATGTATGGATATAGGAAAACGGATGGGACACGGTGATAACTAACAGAAACCACTGCACTTGTGCATGTTGTATGCTTAATGCATTGTTAAAAAAGGTACAAAAATTAATAATTTTAGGCGGCTGATCCCTGCCAGGGTTCATACATATAAGGTGGTAAAAGAAGAAGCAATGGCTTTTGACAAGCCCTCAAAAAATTTACCCTTTATGGTGGCAGATGCCTGCCGGGGTTCATCCATACATGGATGTAAAAGCAACAAGCAATGGCTTTTGACAAGCCCTCCAAAAATTGACCCTTTTTATTGGCAGATGCCTGCCGGGGTTCATCTATACATGGATGTAAAAGCAACAAGCAATGGCTTTTGACAAGCCCTCCAAAAATGTACCCTTTTTATTGGCAGATGCCTGCCGGGGTTCTTCCATACATGGATGTAAAAGCAACAAGCAATGGCTTTTGACAAGCCTTCCAAAACTTTACCCTTTTTATTGGCAGATGCCTGCCGGGGTTCATCCATACATGGATGTAAAAGCAACAAGCAATGGCTTTTCACAAGCCCTCCAGAAATGTATCCTTTTTAATGGCAGATGCCTGCCAGGGTTCATCCATACATGGATGTAAAAGCAACAAGCAATGGCTTTTCACAAGCCCTCCAAAAATGTACCCTTTTTATTGGCAGATGCCTGCCGGGGTTCATCCATACATGGATGTAAAAGCAACAAGCAATGGCTTTTCACAAGCCCTCCAGGCCTGCTTGTAGTAGACGGCAGTGGAGGTGTATTGGTGGTAGTAGAGGTAGCCAACGGACAGCAAGGGTGGTGGTAGTTGTAGTAGTAGCACATTAAAAGACTCTGGACAGTCACAGGACAAAGCCCTGTGGTGGGGCAGGCCTCAGGCCTGCTTGTAGCAGACGGCAGTGGAGGTGTATTGGTGGTAGTAGAGGTAGCCAACGGCCACAAGGGTGGTAGTAGTAGCAGCACATTAAAAGACACTGGACAGTCACAGGACAAAGCCCTGTGGTGGGGCAGGCCTCAGGCCTGCTTGTAGCAGACGGCAGTGGAGGTGTATTGGTGGTAGTAGAGGTAGCCAACGGACAGCAAGGGTGGTGGTAGTATTAGTAGTAGTAGCAGCACATTAAAAGAGACTGGACAGTCATAGGACAAAGTCCCGTGGGGGGGCAGGCCTTAGGCCTGCTTGTAGCAAACGGCAGTGGAGGTGTATTGGTGGTAGTAGAGGTAGCCAACGGACAGCAAGGGTGGTAGTAGTAGTAGCAGCACAATAAAAGACACTGGACAGTCACAGGACAAAGCCCTGTGGTGGGGCAGCCCTGCTTGTAGCAGACGGCACTGGGGGTGGATTGGTGGTGGTTGACTGGTAGTAGTGGTGGTGGTGGACTACTGACAGCACGGGTGGTGGGGGTAGTAGTAGCTGCATCAACAGCACAGCAGCACATTAAAAAAGAGTGGACAGGACAAAGCCCTGTGGTTGTTTTTCTGAGACTTGTCAGAGGTACTGCGGATGGTGCTGTGCTGTGTATGAGGACTGGCGTCGGTTACTAGGCAGACACAGACAACATGGAAGATCAAGCCAAGGCTTCCTTTGGAACAAAACATGTGGAAAATAAACTGTGGCAGAATTTTACAATCCCCAGATAAAAAGAGGACATTAAAAAAAGACTGTGGTGGGGCAGGCCTGCTTGTAGCAGACGGCAGTGGAGGTGTATTGGTGGTAGTAGAGGTAGCCAACGGACAGCAAGGGTGGTGGTAGTAGTAGTAGTAGCAGCACATTAAAAGAGTCTGGACAGTCACAGGACAAAGCCCTGTGGTGGGGCAGGCCTCAGGCCTGCTTGTAGCAGACGGCAGTGGAGGTGTAATGGTGGTAGTAGAGGTAGCCAACGGACAGCAAGGGTGGTAGTAGTAGTAGCAGCACATTAAAAGACACTGGACAGTCACAGGACAAAGCCCTGTGGTGGGGCAGGCCTGCTTGTAGCAGACGGCACTGGGGGTGGATTGGTGGTAGAAGTAGTAGCAGCACCAACAGCGGCACATTAAAAAAAGAGTGGACAGGACAGATTCCCGTAGTAGCAGGCGGCAGTAGCAGGCGGCAGAGGCAGCAGCAGCAGCAATGTCAGTGGCATCAGGCACAGGGGTTTTATAATCCTCACCGATCCACGCTTGATTCATTTTCAGAAACGTGAGATTTTCCAAGCTGTTGGCGGAAAATCTTGTTCGCTTAGGGGTGACGAAGCCCCCTACCACGCTGAATACCCTCTCTGACACTACACTGGAGGGTGGACAAGACAGTATACGCATGGCAAACTGGGCCAGTTCTTGCCAATGATCCAATCTGCTGACCCAGAAGTCCATGGGGTCTGGGATCAGGATTTCTGACGGAGAAACGGCACAGTCCAGGTACGAGTGAACCTGGTTGTTTAGGTGCTGGACCTGGTGATGGTGAACATCCCTTTGGTGACTACGATGTGTGTTAGGTCGGGGTATTGGATGTAAAAATGTTGTCATCATATTTTCCAAATTGAATTGGCTGCTGCTGCTGCCGCTGCTACCGCCTATTGCAGAGGTAGCTCTGCTAGAGGTGGTGGAACGATGAGACAGTGGGGATCGGAGAGTGGCCCCCCCGGTCAGACATGCTTGCAGCAGGTGTTTGCCGTTTGAAAGCCGTGACAAGCTGGCTGCATAGCTTCTCTCGATAATAAGCCAATTTTGCCTCCCTCTCGGAAGGCGCAAAAAACTCCCCGATTCTGGCTTTAGACAGAGGGTTTAAAAGTGTGACTATCTAGTACTCATCTCTTTGCTTCATGCTAACAATACGACAGTCAGCGCGCAAGTAACGAAGCATAGAGCTCGCCATCCTGGCCAGCGTTTCAGAGGACCCGGTTGGTTCCATCTCCGCCTCATACTGCCATGGTTGTCCATCATCAAGGTCGTCGTCAGACTCGTCATCACCATCAGGCCTCATTTACTCGAGCGTGTGCATTTTGCGCGCGCAAAAAACGCAGTGTTTTGCGTGTGCAAAAGGCACTTGACAGCTCCGTGTGTCATCCGTGTATGATGCGCGGCTGCGTGATTTTCGCGCAGCCGCCATCATAGAGATGAGGCTAGTCGACGTCAGTCACTGTCCATTGTGCTGAAAGAGTTAACTGATCGGCAGTAACTCTTTCAGCACCCTCGACAGTGCATTCCGATCACCATATCGAGTAACCTGTTTAAAAAAAAAAAGGTTCGTACTTACCGAGAACTTCCCGGCCGTTGCCTTGGTGACGCGTCCTTGGTGACGCGCCTCTCTTGACATCTGGCCCCACCTCCCTGGATGACGCGGCAGTCCATGTGACCGCTGCAGCCTGTTCTTGGCTTGTGATTGGCTGCAGCTGTCACTTGGACTGAATTGTCATCCCGGGAGGTGAGACTGGAGGAAGAAGCCGGGAGTTATCGGTAAGTCAGAACTTTTTTTTTTTTACATGTTCACGTATATTGGAATCGGAAGTTACTGTCTAGGGTGCTGAACCAGTTTAACTCTTTCAGCACCCTGCACAGTGACTGTCTCCTGCCGGGTTCGGTCAAAACGAGTTCGGCCGAACCCGGTAAAGTTTGGTTCGCTCATGTCTAAGACACTCCGTTCGGATGTTTGTAAACAGAAAAGCACGTGGTGCTTTTCTGTTTACATTCAGTTTGACAGCTCTTGCGCGAATCACGCAGTTCGCACGGAAGTGCTTCCGTGCGACCTTCGTGGTTTTCACGCACCCATTGACTTCAATGGGTCCGTGATGCGCGAAAAACGCACGATTATAGAACATGTCGTGAGTTTTACGCAATGCACTCGCGCTGCGCAAAATTCACGCATCGTCTGCACTGCCCCATAGAGTAATGTAGGTGCGTAAGACACGCGTGAAAATCACGCGCGTATATTACGCTCGTGTAAATGAGGCCTCACAGTCATGTTGTGCGGCTGCCTCGTCCCCTATCCCTTCCTGTGATTCCATCTCCAAATCCAGCTCCTCTTCAGGTCCTGTTTCCTCATCCTCATCCTCCTCCTCCTCCTCAACATCCATAGCCAGATGTGATCCTTCCTCTCCATCCTTTGCTGAATCATCGCTGTGAGCGTTTGCTCCATAATGAATATCAGCGGCATAACATCGTTCATTCTGCTAGCGTCACGGCTCACAAATCGTGTGGCCTCTTCAAAGGGCCTCAAAACGCAACATGCGTCTCTAACCAGCTGCCAGTGCCTGAGCTCGAAATTACACTGGCTCCAAACGCTGCCCGTCTGCTGCATCAGGAAATCATTCACGGCTTTCCGCTGTTCATACAGACGGTCCAACATGTGCAGGGTGGAATTCCAGCGTGTTGGAACGTCGCAAATCAGGCTGTGTTCAGGGAGATTGTTTTGACGCTGCAAGTCCAGGAGGGCGTGCTTAAATGCATACGAACGTCTAAAGCGAACGCAAACCCTCCTGGACATGGCCAGCACACCCTTCAAACCAACATATGACTTTAAGAAGCGTGTTATGACCAGATTGATCACATGTGCCATGCAAGGAGCGTGTGTCAGGTGATCTAGACCCAGTGCAGCCACAACGTTCTTCCCGTTATCAGAGACAACATTGCCCAGTGTGAGTTTCAGAGGAGACAGCCAGCGTGCGATTTCCTCCTTGATGCACAGCAGCAGCTCCTGCCCTGTGTGGCTTTTCTCGCCCAGGCTCAGCAGGTGTAAGACAGCGTTGTGGCGCTTCACCTTGCACCTATGAAAAGAAGAGGGAGGAGGAGTGGAAGATACGCTGTGTCCTGTCGGGGACGGGAAAACCTCCATTGAGGAGGGCAAGGAGGAGGAGGAGGAGTATGGTAGGCTCCTGGTGTCCGGAGTTGAACCAGAAACATACAAGCGTGGAGGTGGTAATGCCTGGCATTGCTGCGGTGGTGCATCGGACTGGAAAAAATATTCACCCAGTGGGCCGTGAAAGACATGTACTGTCCCTGCCCATAGTTGCTGCTCCACGTGTCGACGGTGGCATGTACCCTGCTGCACACGGATAATTGCAAGGACTGGCCCACCTTTTCCTCCACATGCTTGTGCAAGGCAGGGATAGCTGTTTTGGAGAAGTAATGGCGGCTAGGTATTCGCCACCTAGGCTGAGCGCACGCCATCAATTGCTTAAAGCCGGCGGAGTCGACAAGGTGGTACGGCAGCGACTGCACCACCAACAACTTAGCCAGGTGTGAATTAAGCCGCACGACAAGTGGATGACTGAGTATATATTGTTGCTTATTGGACAACGATTCCGTAATGGATAACTGACGGGACGTAGGAGGAGCACTAGATGACAGTGATGATGATGACGACAACGACATGGTGGATAAGGCCTGGCTACTACTTAGATGACAGTGACTAGGAGCAGCAGCAGCAACGGCAGAGGGGTCTTCATTAGATGTACATGATGATGGTGGGGCATGTCGATTGTGATGCCGCTCCATGTGTTTACGTAGAGCGGTAGTTCCTACATTGCTGCCCTGCCCACGCCTTACTCTCTGCTTGCAGATACGGCACTGTGCCATGGTTTCGTCCTCCGGGAAGGTACAAAAAAATTGCCACACGGCAGAGCACCGTAAAGAGGTAGTACCACGTCCACCACCACCACCCGAGCTTGCCGCTTGTCTGGCAGGCTTTTTTCGGGAGCCTACACCAGTAGCATCAGTGTTGCCGTCACCGGCTCCTGAGCTGACCCTACCGCTGCAACGTTTTGCAGATTGACTTCTGCCCCTTCCTCGGCTTGGCTGTTTATCACTGCCAGTGCCGCCACTACTACACTCCTCCTCTGACGCCGTCATCACCTCGTCACTTGGTTCCCACGTCCTGTCTAAAACAACATCATCATAGCCCTCCTCATCATCCCCGCCACTTCTGTCACTGTGTTGTGAATGTGATGTGACATCATGGCGGGCTCCATGCCCCCCTCATTACTGCGTCTGCCACCACGGCAACCACCAACACCCCCACTACCACAGCTATGCGTCTCGGACACCGCTTCCACCTCCACCACCGCCGCAACACACTCCGTTGGCTGACTCGCGGAAAACAAATCATTATCACTATGTTGTTCAGTATCTTCCTTCGCACCCGAGGAGATGTCTCTTAGGACTTTCAGGAAAGATGGCTTCCCGCTAGGAAGGGGGAGTGAAGACATAGATGATGGAATGGAAACGCTAGAAATACCCATATTACTACTGTCACTGTGCCAAGGAACTGTAGAGGATCTGGAATCCAACGAAACCTGGCTTGAAGCCACATCGTCAGAGTCTTCCTGCTGAGATGACCGTGAGCCAGCCAACCAGTCCACAATGGCCATATTGTCTAAAGTAACCCGCCCACCGGAGGAGATGGACAAGTCTGGCTTGCTGATACTGCTGCTACTACTACCAGCAGGCACATGGCTGCTGCTACTAGTGGAACTGGGCACATGTCTTGTGCCACAAATGCTGGTACTGGGTCTGGCACCAACAGATCCAACATTTGGACTGGAAGAGGACATGGCATGGGTGTTTTTTCCTCTACCCCGTCCTTTCACAACCTTTTTTTTACCAGACATTTCACTGCTGTGCTGGAGTGCAGCAAGTTGAATCAAAACCCCAGGGATGAGCCCCTTCTAAAAGCGTATTCACACACTGTCTTGGCAAATGGCAATGAGAATTTCTATCAGCCACTGTGCACTGACTCAGGGAATGCTGGCCCTGGGCGAACTTGTAGTACTACAAAGACTGTCTCAGCTGCCTGTATTGCAAGTTGGATGCAACGGGGATGAGCCCCTTCTAAACGCATATTCACACACTGGCTTGGCAAATTGCAATGAATGAGTATTTCTATTAGCCACTGTGCACTGACTCAGGGAATGCTGGGCATTGTAGTACTACAATGGCTGCCTCAGCTGCATATATTGCAAGTTGGATGCAACGGGGATGAGCCCCTTCTAAAAGCGTATTCACACACTGGCTTGGCAAATGGCAATGAATGAGAATTTCTATCAGCCACTGTGCACTCAGGGAATACTGGGTGTTGTAGTACTACAAAGGCTGCCTGTATTGCAAGTTGAATTGTTATGTTAACCCATGCAACGGGGATGAGCCCCTTCTAAAAGCTTATTCACACACTGGCTTGGCAAATGGCAATGAATGAGAAATTCTATCAGCCACGCCGCGGTGCACTCAGGGAATGCTGGGCGTTGTAGTACTACAAAGGCTGCCTGCATTGCAAGTTGGATTGTTATGTTAACCCATGCAACGGGGATGAGCCCCTTCTAAAAGCTTATTCACACACTGGCTTGGCAAATGGCAATGAATGAGAATATCTATCAGCCGCGGTGCACTCAGGGAATGCTGGGCGTTGTAGTACTACAAAGGCTGCCTGTATTTCAAGTTGGATTGTTATGTTAACCCATGCAACGGGGATGAGCCCCTTCTAAAAGCTTATTCACACACTGGCTTGGCAAATGGCAATGAATGAGAATTTCTATCAGCCGCGGTGCACTCAGGGAATGCTGGGTGTTGTAGTACTAGAAGGGCTGCCTGTATTGCAATTTGATTTGTTATGTTAACGGGGATGAGCCCCTTCTAAAAGCTTATTCACACACTGGCTTGGCAAATGGCAATGAATGAGAATTTCTATCAGCCACGCCGCGGTGCACTCAGGGAATGCTGGGCGTTGTAGTACTACAAAGGCTGCCTGTATTGCAAGTTGGATTGTTATGTTAACCCATGCAACGGGGATGAGCCCCTTCTAAAAGCTTATTCACACACTGGCTTTGCAAATGGCAATGAATGAGAATTTCTATCAGCCGCGGTTCACTCAGGGAATGCTGGGCATTGTAGTACTACAAAGGCTGCCTGTATTGCAATTTGATTTGTTATCTTAACGGGGATAAGCCCCTTCTAAAAGCTTATTCACACACTGGCTTGGCAAATGGCAATGAATGAGAATTTCTATTAGCCGCGGTGCACTCAGGGAATGCTGGGCGTTTTAGTACTACAAGGGCTGCCTGTATTGCAATTTGATTTGTTAACGGGGATGAGCCCCTTCTAAAAACGTATTCACACACTGGATTGGCAAATGGCAATGAATGAGAATTTCTATCAGCCACGCCGCGGTGCACTCAGGGAATGCTGGGCGTTGTAGTACTACAAAGGCTGCCTGCATTGCAAGTTGGATTGTTATGTTAACCCATGCAACGGGGATGAGCCCCTTCTAAAAGCTTATTCACACACTGGCTTGGCAAATGGCAATGAATGAGAATATCTATCAGCCGCGGTGCACTCAGGGAATGCTGGGCGTTGTAGTACTACAAAGGCTGCCTGTATTTCAAGTTGGATTGTTATGTTAACCCATGCAACGGGGATGAGCCCCTTCTAAAAGCTTATTCACACACTGGCTTGGCAAATGGCAATGAATGAGAATTTCTATCAGCCGCGGTGCACTCAGGGAATACTGGGTGTTGTAGTACTACAAAGGCTGCCTGTATTGCAAGTTGAATTGTTATGTTAACCCATGCAACGGGATGAGCCCCTTCTAAAAGCTTATTCACACACTGGCTTGGCAAATGGCAATGAATGAGAAATTCTATCAGCCACGCCGCGGTGCACTCAGGGAATGCTGGGCGTTGTAGTACTACAAAGGCTGCCTGCATTGCAAGTTGGATTGTTATGTTAACCCATGCAACGGGGATGAGCCCCTTCTAAAAGCTTATTCACACACTGGCTTGGCAAATGGCAATGAATGAGAATATCTATCAGCCGCGGTGCACTCAGGGAATGCTGGGCGTTGTAGTACTACAAAGGCTGCCTGTATTTCAAGTTGGATTGTTATGTTAACCCATGCAACGGGGATGAGCCCCTTCTAAAAGCTTATTCACACACTGGCTTGGCAAATGGCAATGAATGAGAATTTCTATCAGCCGCGGTGCACTCAGGGAATGCTGGGTGTTGTAGTACTAGAAGGGCTGCCTGTATTGCAATTTGATTTGTTATGTTAACGGGGATGAGCCCCTTCTAAAAGCTTATTCACACACTGGCTTGGCAAATGGCAATGAATGAGAATTTCTATCAGCCACGCCGCGGTGCACTCAGGGAATGCTGGGCGTTGTAGTACTACAAAGGCTGCCTGTATTGCAAGTTGGATTGTTATGTTAACCCATGCAACGGGGATGAGCCCCTTCTAAAAGCTTATTCACACACTGGCTTTGCAAATGGCAATGAATGAGAATTTCTATCAGCCGCGGTTCACTCAGGGAATGCTGGGCATTGTAGTACTACAAAGGCTGCCTGTATTGCAATTTGATTTGTTATCTTAACGGGGATAAGCCCCTTCTAAAAGCTTATTCACACACTGGCTTGGCAAATGGCAATGAATGAGAATTTCTATCAGCCGCGGTGCACTCAGGGAATGCTGGGCGTTTTAGTACTACAAGGGCTGCCTGTATTGCAATTTGATTTGTTAACGGGGATGAGCCCCTTCTAAAAACGTATTCACACACTGGATTGGCAAATGGCAATGAATGAGAATTTCTATCAGCCACGCCGCGGTGCACTCAGGGAATGCTGGGCGTTGTAGTACTACAAAGGCTGCCTGTATTGCAAGTTGGATTGTTATGTTAACCCATGCAATGGGGATGAGCCCCTTATAAAAGCTTATTCACACACTGGCTTGGCAAATGGAGAATTTGTATTGCAATTTGGATGTTGATTGTTGAGAGTAGAGTAGACTCCCTCTGTAGTGGATGAGCCCCTTCGATTCCTGGATTCTTGTCTTTTAGTTTCCTAAAGCTTTTCCTAACTGCACAGAGATGCTATCCCTACAGCTCCTGTCTGTAAAATGGCCGCTGAGCTCCGTGCAGACTTTTATTGCAGGCTTGAGCCCGCACCTATGCTGCCTCCCGATTGGCTGGGAGAGCCGTTTGCAAGGCATTATGGGGTAGCCTGATGTCAGGTGATATTTTGAAATCCTCCATTTTACATCTAACATGTGCCAGGCTCCAAAATGTAGCCGGGTTCGGTCAAAACGAGTTCGGCCGAACCCGGTGAAGTTCGGATTCGCTGCGAACGGAACTTTTCACGATGTTCGGACCGAAACCGGGTTCGGTTGTCCCGGTTCGCTCATCTCTATCTGTAACTTAGGCATTTTAGAAATCTCTTCTTTTTTTGTTGCATTTTCAGCTGCTGCTCTTTTAGTTTCTGAGCACCTGATTTGTTTGTTGGATGCATGATCTAGGATTATAGGATAACAAGGGTCAGTTCACATAGAGGTTTTTTTTACATGTTTTTTGACGCGGAAACCGCGTCGGAAAACAACACAGAACGTCCGAAATGCCTCTCATTGATTTCAATGGAAGGCAAAGGCGTTTTTTTCCCACAAGCGGAAAAACCGTCTCGCGGAAAAAAGAAGTGACATGCCCTATCTTCAGGCGTTTACGTTTCTGACCTCCCATTGACATCTATGGGAGGCAGAGAAAGTGTATTTTGCAGCGTTTTTGCCAGCTCAATGGCCACGGGCGAAAAACGCAGCGAAAATCGCTACAAACGGCGTGCAGGCAGATCAAAATCTGCCTGCAAAAAAACTCTGTGTGAACAGGCTTCAATAGTGTTCTGTATTTTCTAAATCGATTTTTACAAAATCAATAATTTAAAGGAAGCAAAAGATATTCTATGCCTGATTTACAGGTTATAAATCATTAAAAAAAAGGACAATCATCATTAGGCTAGGTTTACATTGATATATTTGTTTCAGACTTAGGGCGGATCTACATGAACGTGCTATACGTCCGTGCAACCCGCGTGGTTTCACGCGGGTTGCACGGACCTATGTAAGTCTATGGGGCATTGCAGACTGTACGTGAGTTTTGCGCAGCGTGAGTCCGCTGCGTAAAACTCACGACATGTTCTATATTTCAGCTTTTTTCGCGCATCACGCACCCATTGAAGTCAATGGGTGCGTGAAAATCACGCGCACCACACGGAGGCACTTCCTTGAGACGCGCGTTATTCGCACAACAGCAGTAAAAGAATGAATGTAAATAGAAAAGCACCACATGCTTTTCTGTTTACAAACATCCAAACGGAGTGTCATAATGATGGCGGCTGCGCGAAAAGCACGCAGCAGTGCATCCATGTGAACATGACACACGGAGCTGTCAAGTGCCTTTTGCGCACGCAAAACCCAGCGGTTTTTGCGTGCGCAAAACGCACACGCTCGTGTAAATCCGCCCTTAGGATGTGTATTTAGTGCCAAAACACCACTTATTGTTTTGGTGGTACATAGAGTGACTAACTCCAATGCTGCCAGCTGAAAGTTGAGGATCAGATCATAGATAACTGTATGTGCTAGCTTGTCTTTTCCACACTTTGGGTATGTTCACACGCAGGTCTGCCATCAGGGGGGTATTAGGGGTACTGGTGTGAGGGGCCCGGCCAAACCTAATTGAAAGGGGGGCCCGGCAACTTCCGCGACTTGCCTTTGGTAGAAAAAAACAGGCCCCTGAAATGGGGCCCGTTTTTTTCACCACAGAATGTCGTGAGCTGCGGGCCCCCCCTCTCGTCATGGGGGCCGTCGACCGATCGCGCGCACAAGGAAACTCCCGCGCGTGCGCACTTGTGAGCGTCCGCGAGCGCGCACCCATGAACGCCCGCACTCGAGACCGCCCGTGCGCGCACCCGCAACAGCAAGGGCGCTCCGAGACACGACAGCCCGGGCGCTCGCAGCCGCGACTGCACGCGCGCACCCGCGATCGCCCGCGCGCGCACCCGCGAACTAAGCGCGCACAGCCGCGGACACACATGGACACAACTTACCTGGAGCCTGGCTGGAGGTGAAGGACTGGACGTCTGGACCGAAGACATCGCCTGAAGAGGACTGGAGTGGGAGCCAGCAGCTCTTCTGACACACTGAGTAAAGTATCTGAAAGTGCTGATCATGTATGGCCCTGTTCACACAGAGTATTTTGCAGGCAGAAAAAAATCTGCCTCAAAATTCCTTAAAGAATTATTCAGACGAACGTGTAATACGTCCGTGCAATGCGCGTGATTTTCACGCGCCTCGCACGGACCTATGTTACTCTATGGGGCCGTGCAGACTGTCAGTGATTTTCACGCAGCGTGTGTCCGCTGCGTAAAACTCACGACATGTCCTATATTTGTGCGTTGTTCGCGCATCACGCACCCATTGAAGTCAATGGGTGCGTGAAAATCACGCGCACCACACGAAAGCACTTCCGCAGCAGTAAAAACTATGAATTTAAACAGAAAAGCACCACATGCTTTTCTGTTTACAAACATACAAAGAGAGTGTCATAATGATGGTGGCTGCGCGAAAATCACGCAGCCACGCATCATACGCTGCTGCCACACGGAGCTGTTATGGACCTTTTGCATGCTCAAAACGCCACGTTTTTTGCGCGAGCAAAAAGCACACACTTGTGTAAATCCGGCCTTAGGGTAGGAACACACTAGGCATGAACACTGCGGATTTTATGCAACACATTTTATTGTGGAAAATCCGCAGCGTATTACAGCCGCAGCAGAATGGATGAGATTTGAACAAATCTCATCCACACGCTGCAAAAAAAATTGACCTGCAGTGTGGATTTTTAAGTCGCAGCATGTCAATTTATTCTGTGGAATCGCTGCTCCTCTGTTGCGGAAATGCTGCGGTTCTGCCGCAAAAATCACAAATGAGAAAAAAAAAGGTACTTTTTTAAATTTATAAAAAGTTTAGACTTACCCCGGCCGTAGTCCTGGCAACGCGATCCTCTATTCTTAGCGTAGCCCGGCCTCCTGTCATGACGTTTCATCCCATGTGACTGCTGCAGCGGTCACATGGTCTACAGCGTCATCCCAGGAGGCGGGGCTACGTTCAGAAGAGAGAGACTCGTCACCTAAACTACGGCCGGGGCAAGTCTAAACTTTTTTTTCCCTGCAGGATTCCCTGCGGCTACCGGGGCGGATAAGCTGTGTAGTTTTACTCAGCATATCCGCCTAGTGTGTTCCTTATGATGTCGCTCCTGGAGCTGCTGTCTGTCTCTAAATAAGCAATTGGTCCAGTAGAATTTGGAATTATGTTTTTTTGTGAACCAGCTTAAAAAAATACAAAACTTTTGTGTTAGGGCCTGTTCACATCACCGTTCGCTTCCGTTCCGGGGTTCCGTCTGAGGTTTTCCTCTGGTGAACCCCGCAACGGAAAGTGAAAGTGACAGCATAGCTTCCGTTTCCGTCACCATTAGCGCAGTCGACTACGCTATTGATTCCGTCCGAAAACCAGCCGGAATGGTGACGAACGGAAACCATTAGTGATGTTTCCGTCACCATTGAGATCAATTTTCACGCACCCATTGACTTCAAAGGGTGCGTGATATGCGAACAATGCACAAATATCGGACATGTCGTGAGTTTTACGCAGCGGACACACGGACACACGCTGCGTGAAAATCACTGACAGTCTGCACGGCCCCATAAAGTAACATAGGTCCGTGCGAGGCGCATGAAAATCACGCGCGCTGCACGGATGTATTACACGTTCGTCTGAATAAGCCCTAACAATAAGGCCCAGTTAACAGAGTTTTTGGGCCTTGATATTGGCTCAGACACTGCGTCAGAATCAGCACCAAACAACTTCCAAAACCGCCTCTCATTGATTTAATCTGAAATCAATGGGAGCCAGTCGCGGAAAAAAAAAAAGCAGCACATCCTTTCTTGCCGCTGTTCCGCCTCTGACCTGCCATCGAAATCAATGGGAGGCAGAAAATGCATTTTTCGCTGCCTTTTTTGTCTGCTGTCCTCAATCGCCGCGGGCAAAAAACACAGCAAGATAGTGTGGGCAGGTCAAAATCTGCCTCAAAATTCGGTGCACGGTTCCAGGCGGTCACGGGTGCGCGCGCCGGCAGTCGCGGATGCGTGCAGTCGCCGGTGCGCACGCGAGGGAGTTTGCGGGTGCGTGCGATCGGTCGCGTGGGCGGGCGGTGTTTGACGGCCCCATGACGAGAGGGGGGCCCACAGCTCACAACATTCTTTTGGTGAAAAAAACGGGCCCCATTGCAGGGGCCTGTTTTTTTTCTACCAAAGGCAAGTCGAGGCAGTTGCCGGGCCCCCCTTTCAATTAGGTTTGGGCCGGGCCCCTCACATCAGTAACCCTAATACCCCCCTGATGGCGGCCCTGGGTAGCATAATATAGTGCTGGACGGAGTACCGTTAACAGGCGGTGTCACGGTAGGGGGGCCCAGAAAATTTAACTGTATGGGGCCCTGAAATTCCTGATGGCGGCCCTGTTCACGCGGCTTATTTTCGGCTGTTTTTCGGTCTGTAAACGGATGAAAAACTGACTAAAAATTGGAAGCAGAATGCCTCCAAACATCTGCCCATTGATTTGAATGGGAAAAATGGTGTTCTGTTCTGACGGGGCCTTTTCTTACGCAGCCGTTTTGAAGAATGGCCACGTAAAATAACGCACGCGAAAAAGAAGTGCATGTCACTTCTTGAGCTGTTTTTCATTGACTCCATAGCCGTAAAAAACGCTGCGAAAAACACGAGTTGCTAAAAAACAGAACAGAAATCTTGTTTATCCAAAACAAAAAAAATGAAGGATTACCACCACAGACGGCTGTACCCTCATACATCAGTGATTATAAGCCTAAACCACGAGTTGAGACTACACACAGTTAAAGTACAATGGAAAGATTTGAACGTTATGTGTTTTGAACTCACTCCTGGTTTTGGCTGACAATCACTGATGGAAAACATTGACATTTGAATAAAGCCTTATTCACACAAACGTGTTAAACGTCCGTGTGACGGCCGTTGAAACAACGGCCGTCACACGGAGCTATATCATTTAATGTGGCCATTCACACGGCCGTTGTTTCAACAGACCGTGTAAAGGGTCCATAAGAAAATAGGACATAGGACATTTTTGCAAAAAAAAAAAACTAAGGGCAAGCAGCGCTCGTATAAGCACTGTACCCCCTTCAAAACAGCTGCTCGGCGGGGGTCAGCTATTGATGACCTATCCTGAGAATAGGCCATCAATTTTTAGGGATTGCAAGGGGTTTTCCCACAACCACATGTATTCCCTATCTACAGAATAGGGGATACATGTGTGATCGCTGGGGGTCCGACCACTGGGACCCCCAGCGATGAGATCGGGGGACCGAAATTCCCCCGAAGTGCTCCATGAGAATGGAGCACTAGTACACTTGATCGACCATTGCTTCATGAATTTTTATGGAGCTGCTGGAGACAGCGGTCCCCTAGGTCCCTAGAAATGAATGGAGTGCTGGCCAATTCGGGGGACATTCGGTCCCCAGTTCTCATCGCTGGGGGCCCCAGTGGTCGGACCCCCAGCGATCACACATGTATCCCCAATCCTGTGGATAGGGGATAGATGTGTTTCTTCTGAGGAAAACACTTTTAATTTGTAATATATGACGTTTCAGAAGTTCATTGACGTGTACTTTCTATTGCGCCACAGGGGAGAAGACAGAAGACTGCTGGAGGTGACTATAAGATTTTTTTATTTTTCGTATTACTAACTTTATTTTTTTTGTTTTGCAGGTTCCGCTGGACCGATTTGACTATGTCGTAGATTCGTTAGACTACTTCGATGATCTAAGTTTTGTTTTTTTTAAATAAAATGGTCAAAGAAGGTTTTGTGGGGGAGTTCTTATTTCAATAAAAAAATTTTTTTGTAATGATAGGGGTAGGGAAACGGACAAGTGAGCCCTAATCTACCCGCCACTCTGTCCCTGCCTACTTGCAACGACCCGCCCTAGGCGACGGGGTACAACTGGGCGGCGGTCCCTACGCTCAGTAAGTGCACGAGACAAACAGACAAAAGTACACAAAGCTAAGGGAAATGGGGCAGTTGCCCACGGCAACACCGTGAGCAACAAGAGAGGTGAACGAGCCGAGTAAAACCAGGAGTGTACGAGGTACCAAACGCAGAGCAGGAGAGTAGTCAGTAAGCCAGGGTCAGTATGGAGCAGGATCAAATAGTCAGAAGCTGTAGCAAGGCCAGGAAACCACATGAGAAGAATCACAAGCAAAGGAGGAACAGGAAAGGCAGGTATAAATAGACCGAGGGCGGGAGCTAGCTGATTCTGGCCAGGCTGCGATAGGCTCTCCCACTCCCATTCCAGCCTGAGTGGTGGAAGCTGGAGTCAGTCTCAGAGACATAGACTCAGGTGCCGACTGATTACCAATGGGAGTTAACCCCGAAGCTGTGCCTGGCAGATCCTTTACAGTACCCCCCCTTTTATGAGGGGCCACCGGACCCTTTCTAAGTGGACCTGGTTTATTGGGGAAATGAAGGTGGAACTTCCTGACCAATACCCCAGCGTGAACATCCCGGGCGGGTACCCAAGTCCTCTCCTCAGGCCCGTATCCTCTCCAATGGACCAGGTACTGGAGGGAGCCTTGGACCATCTTGCTGTCCACAATCTTGGCCACCTCCAATTCCACCCCCTAAGGGGTGAGAACGGGAACAGGAGGTCTCCTCGAGAGAGCCAAGGACGGGGAGCAGCGTTTAAGGAGGGAGGCATGAAACACGTCGTGTATTCGAAAAGATGGGGGCAACTCCAGTCGGAAGGAGACAGGATTGAGGACTTCAATGACCTTATACGGCCCAATAAACCGGTGAGCAAATTTCTTGGACGGGACCTTAAGGCGCAAGTTCCTAGACGATGACCACACCAGATCCCCGACCATAAACAAGGGGTTAGCAGAACGTCTTCTATCAGCCTGAGTTTTTTGTATGCTCTGGGACGCCTCTAGGTTCTTCGGAACCTGAGCCCAGACTGTGCACAGTTCCCGATGAACGACCTCTACCTCGGGATTGTTGGAACTACCAGGTGAAACGGAGGAGAACCGTGGATTAAACCCAAAATTACAGAAAAAGGGGGAGACCCCTGACGAGTTACTGACCCGGTTATTAAGGGAAAATTCGGCGAGGGGAATGAATGAGACCCAATCAAATTGACAGTCAGAGATACGAGAGATGCAGGTAAAAACAAATAGGATCTATGTTGGCGCTGCTGCGTAGTGTGGACAAGGTACAGATCCAGAAGATCAGTTTTGAGTTTTATAAACTGTTTTATTGCAACGCGTTTCAACGCCGAACTGGCGTTTTCATCAGGCATAGGGATACAGAAAAAAAGACACATGCTTATATAAGGCCAGTTCAGACTAAACAATTAGGTAAAAAAACGCGAAAATACTTTGGCAGGTCAAAGTTCAGATGGAACGATCTATTGCAATGTCAGTATGAGTTTTAATACAAACACATAAATAAAAGGACAAATAAAAGTATATAAGTAATAAAAGACGGGATGTCACATCAAAGAGTGATTTTGGAACGGTATGCATGAGTAGATTAAAACATTGTGTAGTGTGTACGGGACGGCAACATTTGGTTGCTTATATCGTTAGCTAGTGTCATCGGGAGAGAGGGGTGAGCAAATTGTATCTGATTTTATTATTTATTTTTTATGTTAGTTGTGTGTTGTGTTTGGGATGTAAACGATTCAATTTGATGGTTATACTGTTTACACGTTGCCTCGGAAACCAACTGTGTTACGGAAGCCGATGCGATCCACAAGAAGATGGAACGCATGGTGAGCCATGCATACCGTTCCAAAATCACTCTTTGATGTGACATCCCGTCTTTTATTACTTATATACTTTTATTTGTCCTTTTATTTATGTGTTTGTATTAAAACTCATACTGACATTGCAATAGATCGTTCCATCTGAACTTTGACCTGCCGAAGTATTTTCGCGGTTTTTTACCTAATTGTTTAGTCTGAACTGGCCTTATATAAGCATGTGTCTTTTTTTCTGCATCCCTATGCCTGATGAAAACGCCAGTTCGGCGTTGAAACGCGTTGCAATTAAACAGTTTATAAAACTCAAAACTGATCTTCTGGATCTGTACCTTGTCCACACTACGCAGCAGCGCCAACATAGATCCTATTTGTTTTTACCTGCATCTCTCGTACCCAAGCGGTCACCTCGGTAACCGGCTCGGATCTGGCAGCAGCTATCCCGTGGACCCCTCCGTTGAACTCTCCTAACCTCACGGTGAGCATATATATCTCCTCTATTTCTCACCTCCATCTCCTTTGATCCACACCAAGTGGCGCCGTGGTTTTTTGCTCTTTATCCTACAGTCAGAGATAAAACACCTTAAATATTGTTCTAGAGATTGATTAGTCCTCTCGGTTTGGCCATTAGTTTCAGGATGGAAGGCAGAGGAGAAGGACAGATCAATCTCCAACTTTTTACAGAAGGCTCTCCAAAACAATGAAACAAATTGTACCCCTCTGTCCGAAACAATATTGACAGGGACCCCATGGAGGCGCAGGATGTGTTTGACAAACAAGGTAGCTAACGTCTTGGCATTGGGTAGTTTCTTGAGGGGCACAAAGTGGCACATCTTACTGAAGCGGTCTACTACAACCCACACCACCGACTTGCCTTGAGATGGAGGCAAATCGGTGATAAAATCCATGGAGATATGGGTCCAAGGTCTCTGGGGAATGGGCAAAGAACGTAGTAAGCCCGCTGGTCGGGACCTGGGAGTCTTTGACCTAGCACAAACCTCACAAGCGGCGACGTAGGCCTTAATGTCTTTAGGCAACCCAGGCCACCAATAGTTTCTGGCAATGAGGTGTTTGGTACCCAGGACGCCTGGATGACCAGAGAGTGCAGGAGTCATGATTTTCCCTAAGTACCCTTAGCCGGAATTGCAGAGGAACAAACAGCTTGTCCTCAGGAAGGTTCCCGGGAGCTGAACCTTGATCAGCCGCAATTTCTGAGACTAAATCAGAATCAATAGCAGAAATGATTATACCAGGAGGCAGAATACAAGCAGGATCTTCCTCCGAAGGGGGGCTGGCCATGAAGCTACGCGACAGTGCATTGGCCTTAATATTTTTAGACCCGGTCCTATAGGTAACCAAAAAGTTGAATCTGGTAAAAAATAGCGCCCATCGAGCTTGTCTCGGGTTTAGCCTCCGGGCAGATTCTAGGAAAACCAGATTCTTGTGGTCGGTAAGGACCGTTACCTGGTGCCTAGCCCCCTCCAGGAAGTGGCGCCACTCTTCAAATGCCCATTTAATGGCTAAGAGTTCGCGGTTGCCAATATCATAGTTACTCTCGATGGGCGAAAACTTCCTGGAGAAGTAGGCACAGGGACGGAGATGGGTGAGGGACCTGGTACCCTGGGACAAGACAGCCCCCACTCCTACCTCGGATGTGTCAACTTCCACGATAAATGGCTCCATTTGGTTGGGCTGAACCAGCACCGGGGCCGAGATAAAGCACTTCTTAAGGACCTCAAAAGCCTGGACAGCCTCAGGAGGCCAGTGGAGGAGATCAGCACCTTTGCGAGTGAGGTCCGTAAGAGGCTTAGCGATGACCGAGAAGTTAGCAATAAATCTCCTGTAATAATTAGCGAACCCCAAGAAACACTGTAATGCCTTCAGGGAGGCAGGTTGGACCCATTCCGCCACAGCCTGGACCTTGGCGGGGACCATGCGGAATTCATGAGGAGTGAGGATTTGACCCAAAAATGGTATCTCCTGTACCCCAAACACACATTTTTCGGTTTTCGCAAACAGTTTGTTTTCCCGAAGGACCTGGAGCACCTTCCTGACATGCTCAATGTGGGAGGACAAGTCCTTGGAAAACACCAGTATGTCATCAAGGTACACTACAAGAAATACCCCCAGGTAATCCCTTAAAATTTCATTTATGAAATTCTGGAAGACCGCAGGAACATTACACAACACAAAGGGCATGACGAGGTATTCGAAATGACCTTCAGGCTTGTTAAACGCAGTCTTCCACTCATCCCCCTCTTTGATGCGGATAAGGTTATACGCCCCCCGTAGATCAAACTTAGAGAACCATTGGGCCCCCTGAACCTGATTAAAGAGATCAGGAATCAAAGGAAGGGGATACTGGTTCCTTACAGTGACCTTATTCAAGTTACGGTAGTCAATGCATGGCCTAAGAGCACCATCCTTCTTCCCTACGAAGAAGAAGCCAGCACCTACCGGAGAAGTAGAGGGGCGAATGTAACCCTTGGCCAGGCATTCCTGGATATACTCTCTCATGGCTTCACGTTTGGGACAAGAAAGATTAAATATCCTACCCTTAGGGAGCTTAGCTCCTGGTACCAATTCGATAGCGCAGTCGTATTCTCTATGAGGAGGTAACACTTTGGAGGCCTCCTTAGAGAAAACATCAGCGAAGTCCTGCACAAACTCAGGTAGCGTGTTCACCTCCTCAGGGGGAGAAATGGAATTAACAGCAAAACATGACATCAAGCATTCATTACCCCATTTGGTAAGCTCCCCAGTATTCCAGTCAAACGTGGGATTATGCAACTGCAACCAGGGAAGGCCTAAAACCAAATCGGACGATAATCCCTGCATCAACAGTACAGAGCACTGCTCCAAATGCATGGAGCCAACAAGGAGTTCAAAAACAGGGGTATGCTGTGTAAAATAACCATTAGCAAGAGGAGTGGAGTCGATACCCACTACCGGGACAGGTTTAGGCAAATCAATCAAAGGCATAGCTAGAGACATAGCAAATTCCACAGACATGATATTAGCAGAAGACCCTGAATCCACGAAGGCACTGCCGGTAGCAGACCTACCACCTAAAGAGACCTGAAAGGGAAGCAAGATCTTATTACGTTTCATATTTACGGGAAATACCTGTGCGCCCAAGTGACCTCCCCGATGATCACTTAGGCGCGGAAGTTTTCCGGCTGCTTATTCTTACGCCTAGGACAGGTGTTCACTTGATGCTTGTCATCCCCACAATAGAAGCAGAGACCATTCTTCCTGCGGAACTCTCTACGTTGTCGGGGGGGACACGGAGGACTCGAGTTGCATAGGTACCTCCGAGTCTTCCGTGGAAGAACGAAGCAACGGGACCTCGGGAGGCATCATGGGGGAGTCAGAGGGGAAAACACAAAAACGTTCAAGTTGTCGTTCCCTGAGACGTCGGTCAAGTCATACCGCTAAAGCCATAACCTGGTCTAGGGAGTCAGAAGAGGGATAGCTAACTAGCAGGTCTTTCAGGGCGTTCGACAGACCCAACCTAAACTGGCACCTTAAGGCAGGGTCATTCCACCGAGAAGCAACGCACCACTTCCTAAAGTCAGAACAATACTCCTCAACAGGTCTCTTACCCTGACGTAAGGTCACCAGCTGACTCTCGGCAAAGGCAGTCCTGTCAGTCTCGTCATAAATGAGTCCGAGAGCAGAAAAGAAACGATCAACGGAGGAAAGTTCAGGGGCGTCAGGAGCCAAGGAGAAGGCCCACTCTTGGGGCCCTTCCAGGAGCCGGGACATAATTATACCCACCCGCTGGCTCTCAGAACCTGAGGAGTGAGGCTTTAAGCGAAAGTAGAGCCTACAACTCTCCCAAAAGGAGAGAAAAGTCCTACGGTCCCCTGAGAACCGGTCAGGCAACTTGAGGTGGGGTTCAAGAGGTGAGGTGAGGGGCACTACCATGGTAGCGTCAGGCTGGTTGACCCTCTGAGCCAGGGCCTGGACCTGTAGGAAGAGACCCTGCATTTGCTGGGCCAGGGTCTCAAGGGGGTCCATAGTAGAGACAGGGACCAGGGTAGACTAGGTAATGGGCTTGTGATTATGTAATGATAGGAGTAGGGAAACAGACAAGTGAGCCCTAATCTACCCGCCACTCTGTCCCTGCCTACTTGCAACGACCCGCCCTAGGCGACGGGGTACAACTGGGCGGCGGTCCCTACGCTCAGTAAGTGCGCGAGACAAACAGACAAGGGTACACAAAGCTAAGGGAAATGGGGCAGTTGCCCACGGCAACACCGTGAGCAACAAGAGAGGTGAACGAGCCGAGTAAAACCAGGAGTGTACGAGGTACCAAACGCAGAGCAGGAGAGTAGTCAGTAAGCCAGGGTCAGTATGGAGCAGGATCAAATAGTCAGAAGCTGTAGCAAGGCCAGGAAACCACACGAGAAGAATCACAATCAAAGGAGGAACAGGAAAGGCAGGTATAAATAGACCGAGGGCGGGAGCTAGCTGAGTCTGGCCAGGCTGCGATAGGCTCTCCCACACCTAAGCCTGCCAGCCTGAGTGGTGGAAGCTGGAGTCAGTCTCAGAGACATAGATTCAGGTGCCGACTGATTACCTATGGGAGTTAACCCCGAAGCTGTGCCTGGCAGATCCTTTACAATTTTCTTATGTGTCTGTGTTTTATTCAATACTTTAATAGCGTCTTCGTAATGGTTGTCTGATTGACAGCGTCTATTACTAAGGTGGGGCTTAGTGTGAGCAAGTAAAATGACTGCAACTAACCCCCCATTATTACCCCGGTACCCACCGCCACCAGGGGTGTTGTCAAGAGCCGGGTATGATCCAGTACCTGACCATCTGTAGTGATGGGCGGGCACTGAGGTGGCAGCAGCCTGGTATTATGAGGCTGAAAAGGGCTAAAAATCCTCGCCCTTCCGACCCTTGTAATGCTAGTCTGCTGCTGTGTTGTACCTGGCTGGTTATGGAAAATGGGGGGAACCCCATGTCGTTTAAAAAAAAATAAAAAAAAAAATTAAGAAAACAACATTGCGTCCCCCCAATTTTCATAACCAGACAGATTCAATATAGCAGCCTACCATTAACAGGGTGGGGGGCCCACTGTTTTTGGTCTTTCCCAGCCTAATAATTCCAGCCTGCGGCCACACCAGTGACCTCCCGTCACTATAGATGGTCGGGTACTGGATCGTACCCGGTTCTTCCCGACACCCCTGGTGGCAGTGGGTACTGGGGTAATAATGGGGGTTAGTTGCAGTCTTTTTACTGGCTAAGGCCTCATGCACATGAACATATTTTTTCCCTCCCATAAATACTGGCGTAAATACGGGTCCGGTGTCACACGTATTCGACACATTTTGCACCAGTATTTACGGACCCGTGCCTGTAAATACGGTTCCGGTGTCACCGGTATTCCACCCGTATTTACGGGCACGTTTTCGATGCAAAATTGCACTGTACTAATCGGCAGCCCCTTCTCTCTATCAGTGCAGGATAGAGAGAAGGGGCAGCCCTTTCCCTAGTAAAAGTAAAATAAATTCATACTTACCCGGCCGTTGCCTTGGTGACACGTCCCTCTCTTGACATCCAGCCCGACATCCCTGGATGACGCGGCAGTCCATATGACCGCTATAGCCTGTGATTGGCCTGTGATTGGCTGCAGCGGTCACATGGGCTGAAACATCATCCAGGGATGTCGTGCCGGATGTCAAGAGAGGGACGTGTCACCAAGGCAACAGCCGGGAGGCCGGACTGGAGGAAGAAGCAGGAAGTTCTCGGTAATTATGAACGTCTTTTTTTTTTTTTACAGGTTGCTCTATATTGTGATCGGAATTCACTGTCCAGGGTGCTGAAAGAGTTACTGCCGATCAGTTAACTCCTTCAGCACCCTGGACAGTGACTATTTACTGTTGTCGCCTAGCAACGCTGCCGTAATGACGGGTGCACACACGTAGCCACTCGTCATTACGGGAGCTCCATAGACTTCTATGGGCTGCCCGTGCCGTTATTACGGCCTGAAATAGGACATGTTCTATCTTTTTCAACGGCACGGGCACCTTCTCGTAAGCATATGGGGAGGTAACCGTGGCCAATGGAAGTCTATGGGCCCGTTATTTCGGGTCGTAATTACGACCCGTAATAACGGGAGTTTTTACGGTCGTGTGCATGAGCCTTAAAACACTAAGTCCCACCTTAGTAATGGATGCCGTCAATCAGACAACTACCATTACTAAGGTGCTAATAAACGATTAAAAAAACACAGACACATAAGAAAATATTTTTTATTGAAATAAGAACTTCCCATACAACACTCTTTGGCCATTTTATTTTAAAAAACTGTACATCATCGAAGTAGTCCAACGAATCTACGAGTTAGATTAAAATGGTCAAGCGAAACCTGCAATACAAAAAAAATAAGGTTAGTAATTGTGAAAGTGATTAGAATATGTTTAAAAGATAACATTTTGCATGGACTCCATCTTGTATGGTAGGCGTCCATTTTGAATTTGTTGGAATCCATCTTTTGGCCTGAAGGAGCTATCTTGAGATTAATAAGTAAAAAGTAATATGTCAGCAGCTGTCTTGAAGCAATTCTATGTTGTGTTCTTGAATTGAATGTTTTATTACTTTTGTAAAGGGCAGATCAAATAGCCTTGGTCGAATGGACAATGACATTGTTTACCATGAGGGAGGGGATTCAGCCTTGGGCTCTGTTTAAATGATTTAATCTTATCTACAGTCCATTCTCTAGTTAGATAAGAAGTAGAGATAAATTAATTTGTAGGAACCTTGAAGGGTGAAGAATTATTATAATGCATTCAAATATTCTCATTGGCTGAATCAGAGTCAATATCATATTGTAGATGATTGGCTGAAATCAAAGCCTACACATGTCCTCTCCTTATACTTATATACTTGTCTGGATCAATAAAGAGCAGAGAAGGATTTTGAGCATACAAGCATGGTCTCTTGTGTCATCTTTTCTCTCATATATATATATATACATATATACATATATATATATATATATATATATATATATATATATATATATATATATATATATATATATATACACAGTGGAGGAAATAAGTATTTGATCCCTTGCTGATTTTGTAAGTTTGCCCACTGTCAAAGACATGAACAGTCTAGAATTTTTAGGCTAGGTTAATTTTACCAGTGAGAGATAGATTATATAAAAAAAAAAAAAGAAAATCACATAGTCAAAATTATATATATTTATTTGCATTGTGCACAGAGAAATAAGTATTTGATCCCCTACCAGCCATTAAGAGTTCAGCCTCCTCCAGACCAGTTACACGCTCCAAATCAACTTGGTGCCTGCATTAAAGACAGCTGTCTTAAATAGTCACCTGTATAAAAGACTCCTGTCCACAGACTCAATTAATCAGTCTGACTCTAACCTCTACAACATGGGCAAGACCAAAGAGCTTTCTAAGGATGTCAGGGACAAGATCATAGACCTGTACAAGGCTGGAATGGGCTACAAAACCATAAGTAAGACGCTGGGTGAGAAGGAGACAACTGTTGGTGCAATAGTAAGAAAATGGAAGAAATACAAAATGACTGTCAATCGACATCGATCTGGGGCTCCATGCAAAATCTCACCTCGTGGGGTATCCTTGATCCTGAGGAAGGTGAGAGCTCAGCCGAAAACTACACGGGGGGAACTTGTTAATGATCTCAAGGCAGCTGGGACCACAGTCACCAATAAAACTATTGGTAACACATTACGCCGTAATGGATTAAAATCCTGCAGTGCCTGCAAGGTCCCCCTGCTCAAGAAGGCACATGTACAGGCCCGTCTGAAGTTTGCAAATGAACATCTGGATGATTCTGAAAGTGATTGGGAGAAGGTGCTGTGGTCAGATTAGACTAAAATTGAGCTCTTTGGCATTAACTCAACTCGCCGTGTTTGGAGGAAGAGAAATGCTGCCTATGACCCAAAGAACACCGTCCCCACTGTCAAGCATGGAGGTGGAAACATTATGTTTTGGGGGTGTTTCTCTGCTAAGGGCACAGGACTACTTCACCGCATCAATGGGAGAATGGATGGAGCCATGTACTGTCAAATCCTGAGTGACAACCTCCTTCCCTCCACCAGGACATTAAAAATGGCTCGTGGCTTGGTCTTCCAGCAAAACAATGACCCGAAACATACAGCCAAGGCAACAAAAGAGTGGCTCAAAAAGAAGCACATTAAGGTCATGGAGTGGCCTAGCCAGTCTCCAGACCTTAATCCCATTGAAAACTTATCGAGGGAGCTGAAGATCCGAGTTGCCAAGTGACAGCCTCGAAATCTTAATGATTTACAGATGATCTGCAAAGAGGAGTGGGCCAAAATTCCATCTAACTTGTGTGCAAACCTCATCATCAACTACTAAAAACGTCTGACTGCTGTGCTTGCCAACAAGGGTTTTGCCACCAAGTATTAAGTCTTGTTTGCCAAAGGGATCAAATACTTATTTCTCTGTGCACAATGCAAATAAATATATAAAATTTTGACAATGTGATTTTCTTTTCTTTTTTTTTTTTATATAATCTATCTCTCACTGGTAAAATTAACCTAGCCTAAAAATTCTAGACTGTTCATGTCTTTGACAGTGGGCAAACTTACAAAATCAGCAAGGGATCAAATACTTATTTCCTTCACTGTAGTAGCTGCTGTCTTACAACGATACAGCTGCAAACTACGTCAACATGCTGCATTCCCACGAGTCAGCACAGTTTTCAAATGATTGTTAACCCCTTCCCGACATTTGCCGTACATGTACGTCATGGAAAGCATTGACTTCCCGCATCTTGCCGTACATGTACGCCGAATGTTTTGGACCGGCTCAGAAGCTGAGCCGGTCCCATCATCACCGGATCTCAGCTGTATCTTACAGCTGACATCCGGCTGTAACGGCGGGGACCGAAATTAGCTTCGATCCCCGCCATTAACCCCTTAAGTGCAGCGCTCAAACGCGATCGATGCACTTAAGGTGTTTGCAGCTCATCGGAACCCCAGTAATGAAATTGCCGGGGTTCCGGTGGCTGCAATGGCAACCGGAGGCCTAATACTGGCCTCCCGGTCTGCCTAGCACCGAAGCCGGTCAAGATCCGCCCGGCGGCGGAGCCTGATCGGCTTCCGTAGCTGCCGGCAAGATGGCGCCGGGTCAGGAGCTGATCCGGCGTCATCAGCGGTGGAAGTCAGCTGTACTGTACAGCTGACATCCACCTGTAACGGCAGGAACCGGAGCTAGCTCCGATCCCTGCCATTAACCCCTTCGATGCAGCAATCGAAAGCGATTGCCGCATCGTAGCGGTTACTAGCAGATCGCCAGCCCTGACAGCCAATCAGGACTGGCGACTGCTGTTATGGCAACAGGAGACACAATGGTCTCCTGCTCTGCCATTACGGAAGCCGATTTAGGCCCCGCCGGGAGGCGAAGCCTAATCGGCTTGCTGTCAGTGAATGACTGACAGATCTAATACATTGCACTACATAGGTAGTGCAATGTATTAGAAAAAAAAAAATCTGACCGTTGGACCTTCAAGTCCCCTAGTGGGACTTGAGAAAAAGTGTAAAAAAAGTATAAAAACGTGTAAAAAAAAGTGCAAATAATGAAAGTTTGAAAACAATAAAAGTTTCAAGTAATCAAATAAAACACAATCCCCCTTTTACTCTTATCAAGTCCTTTATTATTGAAAAATAATAATAAACCATATGTATTTGGTATCGCCGCGACCGTAACGACCTGAGGTATCAAAATATTATATTATTTATTGCACACGGTGAACAGCGTAAAAAAAAACTTAAAAAACGTTACCAGAGTTTCTGTTTTTTAGTCACTTTGCCCTACAAATGTTAGAATAAAAAGTGATCAAAAAGTCGCACGTATCCAAAAATGGTACCTATAAAAACTATAGCTCGTCCCGCAAAAAACAAGCCCTCATACACCTCCGTCGACAAAAAAAATTAAAAAGTTATGGTTCTCACAACTTGGCGACAGAAAAAATACTTTTTACAAAAGTAATTTTATTGTGAAAAAAGTTGTAAAACATAAAAAAGTGCTATAAATTAGGTATCGCCGGAATCGTACTGACCCGCAGAATAAAGTTAACATGTCATTTATAACGCATGGTGAACGCTGTATAAAAAAAAAAAAAAAAAAAGCTGTGCCGGAATTGCGTTTTTTTGTTTACCTGGCATCCCAAAAAATAGGATAAAAGGTGATCAAAAAGTCGCATGTACCCCAAAATGGTACCAATAATAACTACAGCTCGTCCCGCAACAAACCAGCCCTCATACCGCTACGTCTATGAAAAATAAAATTAGTTATGGCTCCAATAAGTCAGGAAATAAAAAAATATGCAGTTGTGCCCGAGGGGAACATTTCTTCTGTTTGAAGAGGCGATTTATCAAGGACCTAAAATTAGGGAACCAGGAAGGGGAGAGCCCAAACATATCCGCTGGAAGCGACGGTGCCGGTATTATACCAGGACAACACTTCCTAGCAAAATTCCCCAAACTACAAAGGCGCGGAGTGTGGACCAAAAGGGGGATAATAAAGGACGCCATATATCAGTGCGACACCGGCCTGTGCAGAAAGGATTGCCTCACAGCGTAACACACATCTATGGATCATTTTATTGTTTTTTTTTACCCCATTATTATACCACCTGACTATGCCCCTTATATACTCCGCCCGGCTTACATATGCCCTACATTATAAACGGAAACACCAGTAAGACTCCAAACAAAACTACTACCAAGCAAAATCCACGCTCCAAAAGCCAAATGGCGTTCCCTCCCATCTGAACCCTACAGCGGCCCAAACAGCAGTTTCCTTCCACATATATGGCACAGTCATACCCGGGAGAACCCTTTTAGCAATTTTTGGGGTGTGTGTCTCCAGTGGCATAAGCTGGGCACTACATATTTGCCACTGAATGGCATATCTAGGGAAAAATATAAATTTTTAATTTGCACCATCCACAGCGCATTCATTTATGGAAAAGACCTGTGGGGTGAAAATGCTCACTACACCCCTTAATAAATGCCTTGAGGGGGGCAGTTTCCATAATAGGGTCACTTCTCAGGGGTTTATTTTTATTATTTCACATCTGAGCCTCTGCAGTTGTGAACCAATACTTTGTAAATCGCCAAATTAGGCCTCAATTTGACATGGTACGCTTTCACTCCTGAGCCTGGTCGATTGTCCAGGCAAGAGATTAGGGCCACATGTAGGGTGTTTCTAAAACCAGGAAACCCAGCATAATAATTAGAGAGCTGTCTTGTTATGGTGGCACAAGCCGGGCACCACATATTGTCCACATATCTGTGGAAAAAATCCCATTTTCACTCTGCAACATCGAGTTCACACTAATTTCTACAAAACACCTGCAGGGTTAACATGCTCACTACACCCCTAGGTAAATGCATTGAGGGGTGTAGTTTCCAAAATTGGGTCACTTCTGGGGGGTTTCCACTGTCTTGGGCCCACAGGCGCCCAGAAACCAATCCAGCAACATCTGCACTCCAAATGGCGGTCCTTCCCTTCTGAGCCCTGCCGTGTGCCCAAACAGCAGTTTATGACCACATATGGGGTATTGCCGTACTCGGTAGAAATTGCTTTACAAATGTTGGGTTCTTTTTTTTCCTTTATTTGTTGCGAAAATGAAAAAATTTGCGCTAAAGCTACGTCTTATTGAAGAAAAAGGATTGTTTTTATTTTCACTGCCCAATTCGAATAAATTCTATGAAACATCTGTGGGGTCAAAATGCTCACTACGCCCCTAGATGAATTCCTCAAGAGCTGTAGTTTCCTAAATGGTGTCACTTTTTGGGCGTTTTCATTGTTTTTTTCCCCTCAGGGGCTTTGCAAATGTGACATGTCCTCCGCAAACCATTCCTGCTCAATGTGATCTCAAAAAGCCAAATAGTGCTCTTTCCCTTCTAAGCCAAGCCGTGTCTCCAAACAGCCGTTTATTACCACATGTGGGGCATTGTTTTACTCAGGAGAAATTGCTTTACAAATTTTGTGGTGCTTTTTCTCCTTCAGTCCTTGTGGAAATGAGTAAAAATAAGCTAAACCTACATTTTCTTTGAAAAAATGTTGATTTTTATTTTCAGGGCCTACTTCCAATAATTTCTGCAAAAAACCTGTGGAGTCAAATCGCTCACTATACCCCTAGATAATTTCCTCAATGGGTGTAGTCTCCAAAATGGGGTCACTTGTGGGGGGTTTCCACTGTTTTGTCTCCTCAGGGACTTCGTAAATGTGACATGGCCTCCGCAAACCATTCCTGCTAAACTTGAGCTCCAAAAGCTAAATAGCGCTCTTTCCCTTCTCAGCCCTGCCGTGTCTCCAAACAACCGTTTATTACCACATGTGGGGTATTGTTTTACTCGGGAGAGATTGGTTTACAAATTTTACGGTGCTTTTTCTCCTTCAGTCCTTGTGGAAATGAGAAAAAATTAGCTAAACCTACATTTTCTTTGAAAAAATTTAGATTGTCATTTTCAGGGCCTATTTCCAATAATTTATGCAAAAAACCTGTTGGGTCAAAACGCTCACTATACCCCTAGATAATTTCCTCAATGGGTGTAGTTTCCAAAATGGGGTCACTTGTGGGGAGTTTCCACTGTTTTGTCCCCTCAGGGGCTTTGTAAATGTGACATGGCCTCCGCAAACCATTCCTGCTAAACTTGAGCTCCAAAAGCCAAATAGCGCTCTTTCCCTTCTCAGCCATGCCGTGTCTCCAAACAACCGTTTATTACCACATGTGGGGTATTGTTTTACTCGGGAGAAATTGCTTTACAAATTTTACGGTGCTTTTTCTCCTTTAGTCCTTGTGGAAATTAGAAAAAAAATCGCTAAACCTACATTTTCTTTGAAGAAATGTTGATTTTAATTTTCACGGCCTACTTCCAATAATTTCTGTAAAAAAACTGTGCGGTCAAAATGCTCACTGTACCCCTAGATAATTTCCTCAATGGGTGTAGTTTCCCAGATGGGGTCACTTTTGGGTGATTTTGACTGTTTTGGCACTGCAAGAGCCCTTCAAACCTGACATGGTGCCTAAAATTTATTCTAACAAAAATAAGGCCCCAAAATCCACTAGGTGTTACTTTGCTTCTGAGGCCGGTGCTTCAGTCCAGTAGCACGCTACGGCCACATGTGGGATATTTCCTAAAACTGCAGAAACTGGGCAACAAATATTGAGTTGCATTTCTCTGGTAAAACCTTCTGTGTTATAAAAAAAATTGTACTAAAAATTTATTTCTGCAAAAAAATATGAAATTTGTAAATTTCACCTCTACTTTGCTTTAATTCCTGTGACATGTGTAAAGGGTTAAGACATTTTCTAAATGCTGTTTTGAATACTTTGAGGGGTGAAGTTTTTAAAATGGGGTGACTTTTTGGGGGTTTCTAATATATAAGGCCCTCAAAGCCACTTCACAACTGAACTGGCCCCTGTAAAAATGGCCTTTTGAAATTTTCTTGAAAATGTGAGAAATTGCTGCTAAAGTTCTAAGCCTTGTGAGGTCATAGAAAAATAAAAGGATGTTCAAAAAACGATGCCAATCTAAAGTAGACATATGGGGGATGTTAATTAGCAACAATTTTGTGTGGTATAACTGCCTGTCTTATAAGCAGATACATTTAAATTGGGAAAAATGCTAATTTTTGCAATTTTTCGCTAAATTTTGGTGTTTTTCACAATTAAATACTGAACATATCGAGCAAATTTTGCCAGTAACTTAAAGTCCAATGTGTCACGAGAAAACAGTCTCAGAATTGCTTGGATAGGTGAAAGCATTCCGGAGTTATTACCACATAAAGTGACACATGTCAGATTTGAAAAATGAGGCCCGGTCAGGAAGGTCAAAAGTGGCTAAAGAGGGAAGGGGTTAATGTCCATGCAGTTTTTTGCAAACCATAACAATCATTTGAAAACCGCACCGACTTTTGGTAAAACTGCATGTGCTTTGTGTTGTACTGGACGATGGTTGTTAGTAAAGATCTGATTGTTTGCATTAAAGGCTGTGTACCCCTTTGAAGTGGATTGTTTTATTTTTTTAATAAAATGTCAGTCAGTGTGTTTTGTGCAACTTTATAATTCGTTTTTATTAAAAAAATATTTTTACTTTTTGAGATACAGCTGCTCTGTATCCTGTATACAGAGCAGCTGAATCCTGAACACGTCAGGTGCGTGGGACTGACGGGTCCTGTGTGTCTCTGACATGCAGCTTCCACCTATAATAGGTGGATACAGTCGACTACTCTATTGATTCCGCCAAAAAAACGGAAACCTTGCGAAACGGAGACAAACGGAAACCATTAGCAACAGAAGTGTTACCATTGAAATCAATGGTAATGGTAACGGAAAGCTGTGGTTTCTGTTCGGTTTCCGTTCGTGGGTTCCCCTGACGGAAAGGTCTGATGGAACCCATGCACGGAACCTTGACGCATGTGAGAATGAAGCCTAACTATTACTGTATGATCTGTACAGATGATAGAGGGTACTATTTTTTGGGGTATAAGCAACTCCCAGTATATTATTACCATTGTTCAGGTCATACTGGAAGCTGCTAACCTGACTTTGCAAATGATCTCTGTACTGAAATGTATTTGTACTTAGCTTGGTCCTGATGCTGTATATATGTATAAGCTCTGTTAGGGTATGTTCATACGCAGTGGTTTCATGCGTAATTCTAGCGTTTTATGCCCCGAATTACGCCTGAAACATCAGGCGTTTTATGCCTCGAATTACGCCTACAAACATCTGCCCATTGAAATCAATGGGAAAAACAGCATTTAGTTCATACGGGACGTCTTTTTACGCCTCTGTTTCAAAAAACGGAGCGTAAAAAGACGCTCCATAAGGGTATGTTCACACGATAACGTCAATTATGGCTGAAATTACGGAGCTGTTTTCAGGAGAAAACAGCTCCTGCATTTCAGACGTAATTGCTCGTACTCACGTTTTGCAAGGTGTCAACTACGGACATAATTTGGAGTTGTTCTTCATTGGATTCAATGAAAAACGGCTCCAATTATGTCCCAAGAAGTGTCTTGCACTTCTTTGACGAGGCTCTTATTTTACGCATCGTCTTTTGACAGCGACGCGTAAATTACAGGTCGTCGGCACAGTACATCGACAAACCCATTGAAATGAATGGGCAGATGTTTGCCGACGTATTGGAGCCGTGTTTTCAGGCGTAATTCGAGGCATAAAACGCCTCTATTACGCCTGAAAATAGGTCGTGTGAACCCAGCCTAAAAAGAAGTAGCATGTCACTTCTTCAGGTGTTTTTTGGAGATGATTTTTGGAGCAAGTCATTTTGCCCCGCCAATCAGCGTCATTGTAAGGATCATGCCCGGCCATTCAGCTTTAAAGCATGTATTTGTGCCTGCGTGCTATATACACAGGTACAATTACTGCAAGAGGGGGTGGCTGTTGCTAGCACCGGGGCCCCCTGCGGTGCTAGCGATGCCCCCGGGCATGAGGGGGCTCATGTCACCCGGCCCATAAATGTTAGAGACTCGGCGGCAAGGGCCTTGTAGTAGCGTCGCTACAGCTGTAGCAGCCATAACGGCTGCTAGCCGCGCTATCGGACATATGGGGGGGCGTGTCTGCTAGCTGCATGGGCCCCCTCAAGCCGTCGGCCCCGGAGCAGCCGCTACGGCTGCTACCGCCGTAGATACGCCACTGGGCGAGGCACTGAGAGGCAGGGCAGGCACTCTGAAGCAGGAATCAGGATGGCACACACAAATTGCTTCAGGCTTCAGCGTCATCACTCACTTACTGCTGGAGGTGTGAGTGACCCAGAGTGGGAGAGAAGGGTGGTCGGGATTTAAAGTGCCTCTTAACTTCACATTGGATGCAGCAGAGATAGGAGGTGGAGTTAGAATTAGCAAATGCTACATTAAGCCATCCTATTGGCCAGCCTTAGTTTCCATCACTTACCCACCAATGATCATTGCTATGTTCTGCTCTGCCCGGAAATAAGCTGAAGGTAGTGTTAGGAGGAGAATCTTGCTGCTGGAGGCGGAGACCGGGAGAAGTGGACAGCCTATCATCAGAGAGTAAAATCGCAAATGTGACGTTTTACTCAAACCCTGGCTGTGCCGGGGGTTAAATTTAGATGCTCCGGCTGAGAAATAAAGTTAAGTAGACAATGCACAGCAGCGCAACTGAGCTTTTCAAATGGATATAATTTTTATATAAAAAATGTTCCTTTGGGCCCCCTTGTTGCCTTGGGCCCCATGCACTTGCCCAGATTGCCCTCATTATAATCCGCCCCTGAGTAATAGTAGTAGTAGTAGTAGTAGTAGTAGTAGTAGTAGTAGTAGTAGTAGTAGCAGTAGTAGTAGTAGTAGTTGTAGTACTAGTAGTAGTAGTAGTAATAGTAATAATAATAGTAATAATAATAAATCACATTGTTAAAAGTTACATAAAGTATACATCAAAAGTTTTTTCTAGGTAGAAGTAACGTATTACCAAAATTTACTTTTGAATACCATAAAATGCAGAGTTAAGAAGGCAACTATAACTGTTTGAAACTTTTTAATGGGGCATGTATATATGTCAATTAGTAATTGGTTAGGTTACAATTGTAACACAAATGTTTACAAACTAGTGCAGTAAAGTTGCCTATTGCATGGCATCACATTCTGTCATTTTCTAGTATTCAGTCTTTGATATAAACATTCACTCACCTCCTGATGGCCGCAGCCATGGATCAGTGAGCGCTGGCCCGCATCTCCTCCTCAGGAGACGCCGGAGCTCACTTCCGCTTCACTCAGCTGGGTCCCGTAGGGTGCGCACGCACGCTCATGCCTGCTCTTAAAGGGCCAGCGCGCACCTGAATCTGATGCCAAATTAGCCCATGATCACCCTGGACTATAAGGCTATGTTCACACGGGGTATTTTGCCAAGTTTTTTGACGCGGAAACCGCGTCGCAAAACTCGGCAAAAGCGGCCCGAGAACGCCTCCAATTGATTTCAATGGGACGCATCGGCGTTTTTTTCCCGCGAGAGGTAAAACTGCCTCGCGGGAAAAAGAAGCGACATGCCCTATCTTCGGGCGCTTCCGCCTCTGACCTCCCATTGACTTCAATGGGAGGCAGGAGAAAGCGTATATCTCGCTGTGATAATCGCCGCGAAAATCGGCGTGCAGGGAGAGGAATATCTGCCTCAAAGTTCCAAACGGAATTTTGAGGCAGATATTCCTCCCCGAAAATACTCTGTGTGAACATAGCCTAAGAAGGGATCTGCCCCTTCCTGCATTGCCTGAGCATTGTTGTCGTTACCTATGTTCATCTATTCAAATCGTTCCCTAAGTGTCTTCCAGTTCCCAGTGTTCCCGTTCCTGCTACCTTTAACCTGTATCCCGAGTTATCCTGGTCCAAGTGCCGTATTGAGTTGGAGTCGTGTTGTGCTGAGTACCACACCTGTTCTGCTGCACCACGCCTGGTGCCTGCCTGCTGCCTAAGTCCCATCCGAGCCTGTCTTGCTACTGTCTGAAGCTACCACAGGTACACCTATACGAACTATAGACTTTGACCTGCGTCTTGTTGGCCAGCTGCCATACCGTTAAGTACGCTCAGGCCATGGACCCCGCTGGTCAATCCAAGAACATGACGATGTCACAAGTGATGTGAGTGAATATGCTAGACCTCCGGTCTCGACAGGACCAACTCCTCCAGGCATTGAATATTATTTCACATCGGCTGGATGTGCAAACTGCCGTTACTTCTACTATACCTCCTGGCAGTAAAGACCGTCCAACTACACCTCCTGGCAGTGCTGATCCCCGATTGTCTTTGCCGCTACCTCATCGCTATGATGGAAACGCGAAGACCTGCCGGGGATTTTTGAACCAGTGCCAGATCCACTTTAGCCTGTATGGAGGGGCATTTTCGACAGGCAGGGGACTAGCATGGGCGAACCCTATATGGGAGAGACAAGTACCAGAGACCTGTGACTTCCAGGGGTTACTACGGACTTTTCGCACTGTATTTGAGGAGCCTGGATGAGTCTCATCGACAGCTGCCTCCTTCCTGTACCTACGCCAGGGAGACACTTCCATGGGCGAGTACGCCATCCACTTCAGCACCCTGGCGGGAGAATTGTTGTGGAACAATGAGGCCTTGGTGGCTAAATTCTGGCAGGGACTATCTCATGAGATTAAGGATGAGCTTGCTGCCCAAGATCTGCCGTCTACCCTGGATAACCTCATCCTTCTGGCCGCCCAGATTGACATAAGGATCCGAGAATGGTCTCAAGAGGTTTGCCGGGAGGGAGGACTCTATAGCCCGGTTCCTACTTTGCAGCAACCCCTGCTGTCCTCATCAGCTGTTCCTCCAAAGGAGTCTTTGAAGATGGACCATCTCAAGCTGTCTACCCTGGAGAGACAACGCAGACACACTTCGAGACTCTGTCTGTATTGCGGCCTCGGAGGCCATCTTGAGCATCTGTGCCCCAAAAAGCCCTAGAGCCTAGGGTTCATTGGAGAGACATCCCTGGCTGAAGAAGGACTTTCTTCTAAATTGTCCATCCCTGTGACGATAGTGTCCGGTGAAAAAATGCACCAGGTATCTGCTTATCTGGACTCTGGATCCGCAGCTAACTTCATTCGGAGAGACCTGGTGGATCTTCTCCAGTTGGCCACAACCCCTCTGGAGAGGCCTTTGATGTTTGCATCTGTGAATTCACTACACCTGCCAGACCCGGTTGTAGCTGTGACCAAGCCACCGAAGCTCCAAGTGGGGGCCCTCCATTCCGAGCTCCTCTCATTCTTTGTCCTGTCTAAGGCCGTCCAACCCTGTGCTGTTGGGCCTGCCCTGGCTCCGACTACATGACCCAGTCCTGGACTGGAATTCTGGAGAGGTCCTCCAGTGGGGCCCCGAGTGTCTCAACCGCTGCCTGGTACAGATTCATCCAGCCCAGCCTACTCTACCTCAGTTATTGGCAGGATTGCCTAGTCATTATTCTATGTTCTCGGATGTCTTGAGCAAGAAGTAGGCAGAGATGCTGCCCCCAAACCGGGCGTATGACTGTCCTATCGAGCTGATTCCTGGTGCATCCCTTCCCCGTGGTAGGGTATATCCTCCCTCCTTGCCAGAGACTCAGTCCATGTCCGCTTATGTTAAAGAGAATCTGGAGAGGGGCTTCATACGGAAGTCCTCCTCTCCGGCAGGAGCCAGGTTCTTCTTTGTCAAGAAAAAGGATGGTTTTCTGCGACCCTGCATCGACTACCAGGGTCTCAACCAGATCACGGTAAGAAATAGATATCCGTTGCCATTGATTTCAGAACTGTTTGACCACATATGAAAAGCCAAGATTTTTTCTAAGCTAGACCTGCGTGGGGTTTATAAACT